>NW_024100605.1:832500-1354646 GCF_016545835.1 Crotalus tigris | reverse complement strand
TCCCATAGAGCAAAATGAGCATCACCAACAAATTCCCAGTGCTTGGTTATGGTTATGAAAGCACTAACTTTTCTAGCTTGCCATATCTATGTTTCCTGGTAAAATACATGGGAAAATCCCATTGGCAGAAAATTCCACGTAGAGTTAGGGTTAGATCACTATGAACCCACAGTGAAAAATTGACATCAACAACAAATTCAAGTGCTTGGATATGGTTAGGAGGGCACTGACCTTTCTATACTGCCGTAGCAATGTTTCCTGGTAAAATACATGGGAAAATCCCATTGGCAGAAAATTCCACTTAGGGTTAGGGTTAGGTCACGATGAACTCATAGAGAAAAATTAACATCGCCAACAAATTCCCACTGCTTGTGTATGGTTAGGAGGGCACTTACTTTTCTATCCAGCCGTATCTATGTTTCCTGGAAAAATAGATGGGAAAATCGCATTGGAAGAAAAATCCACTTAGGGTTAGAGTTAGGTCACCATGAACTCAAAGAGAAAAATGGACATCATCAACAAATTCCCAGTGCTTGGGTATGGTTAGGAGGGCAATGAGTTTTCTAGCCTGCTGTATCTATGTTTCCTGGAAAAATACATGGGAAAATCACATTTGAAGAAAATTCCACTTAGGGTTAGGGTTAGGTCACCATGATCCCATATAGCAAAATGAACATCGCCAACAAATTCCCAGTGCTTGGATATGGTTATGAAAGCACTAATTTTTCTAGCCTGCTGTATCTATGTTTCCTGGTAAAATACATGGGAAAATCCCATTGGCAGAAAATTTCACTTAGGGTTAGGGTTAAGTTATTATGAACCCACAGAGAAAAATTGACATCACCAACAAATTCCCAGTGCTTGGATATGGTTAGGAAGGCACTGACTTTTCTATACTGCCGTAGCTATTTTTCCTGGTAAAATACATGGGAATATCCCATTGGCAGAAAATTCCACTTAGGGTTAGGGTTATGTCACGATGAACTCATAGAGAAAAATTAACATCGCCAACAAATTCCCACTGCTTGTGTATGGTTAGGAGGGGACTTACTTTTCTATCCAGCCGTATTTATGTTTCCTGGTAAAATACATGGGAAAATCCAATTGGCCGAAAAATCCACTTAGGGTTAGAGTTAGGTCACCATGATCACATATAGCAAAATGGACATCGCCAACAAATTCCCAGTGCTTGGATATGGTTGGGAGGGCACTGACTTTTCTAGTCTGCCGTAACTATGTTTCCTGGAAAACTCCATGGGAAAACTCCATTGGAAGAAAATTCCACTTAGGATTAGGGTTAAGTCACCATGGTCCTATATAGCAAAATGGACATCACCAACAAATTCCCAGTGCTTGGGCATGGTTATGAAAGCACTAACTTTTCTAGCTTGCCATATCTATGTTACCTGGTAAAATACATGGGAAAATCCCATTGGCAGAAAATTCCACGTAGGCTTAGGGTTAGGTCACTATGAACCCACAGTGAAAAATTGACATCACCAACAAATTCCCAGTGCTTGGATATGGTTAGGAGGGCACTGACTTTTCTATACTGCCGTAGCTATGTTTCCTGGTAAAATATATGGGAAGATCCCATTGGCAGAAAATTCCACTTAGGGTTAGGGATTGATCACGATGAACTCATAGAGAAAAATTAACATCGCCAACAAATTCCCACTGCTTGTGTATGGTTAGGAGGGCACTTACTTTTCTATCCAGACGTAGTTATGTTTCCTGGAAAAATACATGGGAAAATCGCATTGGAAGAAAAATCCAGTTAGGGTTAGAGTTAGGTCACCATGAACTCATAGAGTAAAATGGACATCGCCAACAAATTTGCTGTGCTTGGGAATGGTTAGGAGGGCACTGACTTTTCTAGCCTGCCGAATCTATGTTTCGTGGTAAAATACATGGGAAAATCCCATTGGCAGAAAATTCCACTTAGGGTTAAAGTTAGGTCACCATGAACTCATAGAGAAAAATTGACATTGCCAACAAATTCCCAGTGCTTGAGTATGGTTATGAGGGCACTGACTTTTCTAGCGTGCCGTATCTGTTTCCTGGAAAAATATATGGGAAAATCGCATTGGCAGAAAATTCCACTTAGGACTAGGGTTAGGTCACCATGGTCCCATAGAGCAAAATGGACATCACCAACAAATTCCCAGTGCTTGGGTATGGTTATGAAAGCACTAATTTTTCTAGCCTGCTGTATCTATGTTTCCTGGTAAAATACATGGGAAAATCCCATTGGCAGAAAATTCCACTTAGGGTTAGGGTTAGGTTATTATGAACCCACAGAGAAAAATTGACATCACCAACAAATTCCCAGGGCTTGGATATGGTTAGGAAGGCACTGACTTTTCTATACTGCCGTAGCTATTTTTCCTGGTAAAATACATGGGAATATCCCATTGGCAGAAAATTCCACTTAGGGTTAGGGTTATGTCACGATGAACTCATAGAGAAAAATTAACATCGCCAACAAATTCCCACTGCTTGTGTATGGTTAGGAGGGGACTTACTTTTCTATCCAGCCGTAGTTATGTTTCCTGGTAAAATACATGGGAAAATCCAATTGGCCGAAAAATCCACTTAGGGTTAGAGTTAGGTCACCATGATCCCATATAGCAAAATGGACATCGCCAACAAATTCCCAGTGCTTGGATATGGTTGGGAGGGCACTGACTTTTCTAGTCTGCCGTAACTATGTTTCCTGGAAAACTCCATGGGAAAACTCCATTGGAAGAAAATTCCACTTAGGATTAGGGTTAAGTCACCATGGTCCTATAGAGCAAAATGGACATCACCAACAAATTCCCAGTGCTTGGGCATGGTTATGAAAGCACTAACTTTTCTAGCTTGCCATATCTATGTTACCTGGTAAAATACATGGAAAATCCCATTGGCAGAAAATTCCACGTAGGCTTAGGGTTAGGTCACTATGAACCCACAGTGAAAAATTGACATCACCAACAAATTCCCAGTGCTTGGATATGGTTAGGAGGGCACTGACTTTTCTATACTGCCGTAGCTATGTTTCCTGGTAAAATATATGGGAAAATCCCATTGGCAGAAAATTCCACTTAGGGTTAGGGATTGGTCACGATGAACTCATAGAGAAAAATTAACATCGCCAACAAATTCCCACTGCTTGTGTATGGTTAGGAGGGCACTTACTTTTCTATCCAGACGTAGTTATGTTTCCTGGAAAAATACATGGGAAAATCGCATTGGAAGAAAAATCCAGTTAGGGTTAGAGTTAGGTCACCATGAACTCAGAGAGTAAAATGGACATCGCCAACAAATTTGCTGTGCTTGGGAATGGTTAGGAGGGCACTGACTTTTCTAGCCTGCCGAATCTATGTTTCGTGGTAAAATACATGGGAAAATCCCATTGGCAGAAAATTCCACTTAGGGTTAAAGTTAGGTCACCATGAACTCATAGAGAAAAATTGACATTGCCAACAAATTCCCAGTGCTTGAGTATGGTTATGAGGGCACTGACTTTTCTAGCGTGCCGTATCTATGTTTCCTGGAAAAATATATGGGAAAATCGCATTGGCAGAAAATTCCACTTAGGACTAGGGTTAGGTCACCATGGTCCCATAGAGCAAAATGGACATCACCAACAAATTCCCAGTGCTTGGGTATGGTTATGAAAGCACTAATTTTTCTAGCCTGCTGTATCTATGTTTCCTGGTAAAATACATGGGAAAATCCCATTGGCAGAAAATTCCACTTAGGGTTAGGGTTAGGTTATTATGAACCCACAGAGAAAAATTGACATCACCAACAAATTCCCAGGGCTTGGATATGGTTAGGAAGGCACTGACTTTTCTATACTGCCGTAGCTATTTTTCCTGGTAAAATACATGGGAATATCCCATTGGCAGAAAATTCCACTTAGGGTTAGGGTTATGTCACGATGAACTCATAGAGAAAAATTAACATCGCCAACAAATTCCCACTGCTTGTGTATGGTTAGGAGGGGACTTACTTTTCTATCCAGCCGTAGTTATGTTTCCTGGTAAAATACATGGGAAAATCCAATTGGCCGAAAAATCCACTTAGGGTTAGAGTTAGGTCACCATGATCCCATATAGCAAAATGGACATCGCCAACAAATTCCCAGTGCTTGGATATGGTTGGGAGGGCACTGACTTTTCTAGTCTGCCGTAACTATGTTTCCTGGAAAACTCCATGGGAAAACTCCATTGGAAGAAAATTCCACTTAGGATTAGGGTTAAGTCACCATGGTCCTATAGAGCAAAATGGACATCACCAACAAATTCCCAGTGCTTGGGCATGGTTATGAAAGCACTAACTTTTCTAGCTTGCCATATCTATGTTACCTGGTAAAATACATAGGAAAATCCCATTGGCAGAAAATTCCACGTAGGCTTAGGGTTAGGTCACTATGAACCCACAGTGAAAAATTGACATCACCAACAAATTCCCAGTGCTTGGATATGGTTAGGAGGGCACTGACTTTTCTATACTGCCGTAGCTATGTTTCCTGGTAAAATACATGGGAAAATCCCATTGGCAGAAAATTCCACTTAGGGTTAGGGATAGGTCACGATGAACTCATACAGAAAAATTAACATCGCCAACAAATTCCCACTGCTTGTGTATGGTTAGGAGGGCACTTACTTTTCTACCCAGACGTAGTTATGTTTCCTGGAAAAATACATGGGAAAATCGCATTGGAAGAAAAATCCAGTTAGGGTTAGAGTTAGGTCACCATGAACTCATAGAGTAAAATGGACATCGCCAACAAATTTGCTGTGCTTGGGAATGGTTAGGAGGGCACTGACTTTTCTAGCCTGCCGAATCTATGTTTCGTGGTAAAATACATGGGAAAATCCCATTGGCAGAAAATTCCACTTAGGGTTAAAGTTAGGTCACCATGAACTCATAGAGAAAAATTGGCATTGCCAACAAATTCCCAGTGCTTGAGTATTGTTATGAGGGGACTGACTTTTCTAGCGTGCCGTATCTATGTTTCCTGGAAAAATATATGGGAAAATCGCATTGGCAGAAAATTCAACTTAGGACTAGGGTTAGGTCACCATGGTCCCATAGAGCAAAATGGACATCACCAACAAATTCCCAGTACTTGGGTATGGTTATGAAAGCACTAATTTTTCTAGCCTGCTGTATCTATGTTTCCTGGTAAAATACATGGGAAAATCCCATTGGCAGAAAATTCCACTTAGGGTTAGGGTTAGGTTATTATGAACCCACAGAGAAAAATTGACATCACCAACAAATTCCCAGTGCTTGGATATGGTTAGGAGGGCACTGACTTTTCTATACTGCCGTAGCTATGTTTCCTGGTAAAATACATGGGAAAATCCCATTGGCAGAAAATTCCACTTAGGGTTAGGGATAGGTCACGATGAACTCATAGAGAAAAATTAACATCGCCAACAAATTCCCACTGCTTGTGTATGGTTAGGAGGGCACTTACTTTTCTATCCAGACGTAGTTATGTTTCCTGGAAAAATACATGGGAAAATCGCATTGGAAGAAAAATCCAGTTAGGGTTAGAGTTAGGTCACCATGAACTCATAGAGTAAAATGGACATCGCCAACAAATTTGCTGTGCTTGGGAATGGTTAGGAGGGCACTGACTTTTCTAGCCTGCCGAATCTATGTTTCGTGGTAAAATACATGGGAAAATCCCATTGGCAGAAAATTCCACTTAGGGTTAAAGTTAGGTCACCATGAACTCATAGAGAAAAATTGACATTGCCAACAAATTCCCAGTGCTTGGGTATGGTTAGGAGGGCACTGACTTTTCTAGTCTGCCGTAACTATGTTTCCTGGAAAAATACATGGGAAAATCGCATTGGAAGAAAAAGCCACTTAGGGTTAGAGTTAGGTCACCATGAACTCAAAGAAAAAATGGACATGCTCAACAAATTCCCAGTGCTTGGGTATGGTTAGGAGGGCAATGACTTTTCTAGCCTGCTGTATCTATGTTGCCTGGAAAAATACATGGGAAAATCACATTTGAAGAAAATTCCACTTAGGGTTAGGGGTAGGTCACCATGATCCCATATAGCAAAATGGACATCGCCAACAAATTTCCAGTGCTTCGATATGGTTGGGAGGGCACTGACTTTTCTAATCTGCCGTAACTATGTTTCCTGGAAAAATACATGGGAAAACCGCATTGGAAGAAAATTCCACTTAGGATTAGGGTTAAGTCACCAGGGTCTATAGAGCAAAATGGACATCTCCAACAAATTCCCAGTGCTTGGGTATGGTTAGGAGGGCACTAACTTTTCTAGATTGCCGTATCTATGTTTCCTGGTAAAATACATTGGAAAATCTAATTGGCAGAAAAAAAAATTACAGTTAGAGTTAGGTCAGCATTAACTCATAGAGCAAAATGGACTCGCCAACAAATTTGCTGTGCTTGGGTATGGTTAGGAGGGCACTGACTTTTCTAGCATGCTGTAGTTATGTTTTCTAATAAAATACATGGAAAATCCCATTGGCAGAAAATTCCACTTAGGGTTAGGTTTAGGTCACCATGAACTCATAGAGAAAAATTGACATCGCCAACAAATTCCCAGCGCTTTAGTATGGTTAGGAGGGCACTGACTTTTCTAGCCTTCCGTATCTATATTTCATGGTAAAATACATGTGAAAATCCCATTGGAGGAAAATTCCACTTAGGGTTAGGGTTAGGTCACCAGGGTCCCATAGAGCAAAATGGACATCACCAACAAATTCCCAGTGCTTGGATATGGTTATGAGGGAACTAACTTTTCTAGCCTGCCATACCTATGTTTCCTGATAAAATACATGGGAAAATCCAATTGGCAGAAAATTCCACTTAGGGTTAGGGTTAGGTCATTATGAACCCCCAGAGAAAAAAATTGACATCACCAACAAATTCCCAGTTCTTGGATAGGGTTAGGAGGGCACTGACTTTTCTATACTGCCGTAGCTATGTTTCCTGGTAAAATACATGGGAAAATCCCATTGGCAGAAAATTCCACTTAGGGTTAGGGTTAGGTCACTATGAACCCACAGTGAAAAACTGACATCACCAACAAATTCCCAGTGCTTGGATATGGTTAGGAGGGCACTGACTTTTCTAGACTGCCGTAGCTATGTTTCCTTGTAAAATACATGGGAAAATCCCATTGGCAGAAAATTCCACTTAGGACTATGGTTAGGTCACCATGAACTCAAAGAGCAAAATGGACATCACCAACAAATTCCCAGTGCTTGGATATGGTTAGGAGGGCACTGTCTTTTCTATACTGCCGTAGCTATGTTTCCTGGTAAAATACATGGGAAAATTGCATTGGAAGAAAATTCCACGTAGGATTAGGGTTAGGTCACCATGGTCCCATAAAGCAAAATGGACATCACCAACAAATTCCCAGTTCTTGGGTATGGTTATGAAAGCACTAACTTTTCTAGCCTGCCGTATCTATGTTTCCTGGTAAAATACATGGGAAAATCCCATTGGCAGAAAATTCCACTTAGGGTTAGGGTTAGGTCACGATGAACTCATAGAGAAAAATTGACATTGCCAACAAATTCCCAGCTCTTGGGTATGGTTAGGAGGGCACTTACTTTTCTATCCAGCCGTAGTTATGTTTCCTGGTAAAATACATGGGATAATCATATTGGCCGAAAAAGCCAGTTAGGGTTAGATTTAGGTCACCTTGAACTCATAGAGCAAAATTGACATTGCCAACAAATTTCCTGTGCTTGGATTTGGTTAGGAGGGCACCGACTTTTCTAGTCTGCCGTAACTATGTTTCCGAGAAAAATACATGGGAAAATCGTATTGGAAGAAAATTCCACTTAGGGTTAGGGTTAAGTCACCATTGTTCCATAGAGCAAAATGGGCATCACCAACAAATTCCCAGTGCTTGGGTATGGTTATGAAAGCACCAACTTTTCTAGCCTGCCGTATCTAAGTTTCCTGGTAAAATACATGAGAAAATCCCATTGGCAGAAAATTCCACTTAGGGTTAGGGTTAAGTCACTATGAACCCACAGAGAAAAATTGACATCACCAACAAATTCCAGTGCTTGGATATGGTTAGGAGGGCACTGACTTTTCTATACTGCCGTAGCTATGTTTCCTGGTAAAATACATGGGAAAATCCCATTGTCAGAAAATTCCACTTAGGGTTAGGGTTAGGTCACGATGAACTCATAGAGAAAAATTGACATCGCCAAGAAATTCCCAGTGCTTCTGTATGGTTAGGTGGGCACTGACTTGTCTAGCCTGCCCTATCTATATTTCATAGTAAAATACTTGTGAAAATCCCATTGGAGGAAAATTCCACTTAGGGTTAGGGTTAGGTCACCATGGTCCCATAGAGCAAAATGGACATCACCAACAAATTCCCAGTGCTTGGATATGGTTATGAGGGAACTAACTTTTCTAGCCTGCCGTATCTATGTTTCCTGATAAAATACATGGGAAAATCGCATTGGCAGAAAATTCCACTTAGGGTTAGGGTTAGGTCACTATGAACCCACAGAGAAAAATTGACATCACCAACAAATTCCCAGTGCTTGGATATGGTTAGGAGGGCACTGACTTTTCTAGCCTGCTGTATCTATGTTTCCTGGAAAAATACATGGGAAAATCGCATTTGAAGAAAATTCCACTTAGGGTTAGAGTTAGGTCACCATGATCCCATATAGCAAAATGGACATCGCCAACAAATTCCCAGTGCTTGGATATGGTTGGGAGGGCAATGACTTTTCTAATCTGCCGTAACTATGTTTCCTGGAAAAATACATGGGAAAACCGCATTGGAAGAAAATTCCACTTAGGATTAGGGTTAAGTCACCAGGGTCTATAGAGCAAAATGGACATCTCCAACAAATTCCCAGTGCTTGGGTATGGTTAGGAGGGCACTAACTTTTCTAGATTGCCGTATCTATGTTTCCTGGTAAAATACATTGGAAAATCTAATTGGCAGAAAAAAAAATTACAGTTAGAGTTAGGTCAGCATTAACTCATAGAGCAAAATGGACTCGCCAACAAATTTGCTGTGCTTGGGTATGGTTAGGAGGGCACTGACTTTTCTAGCATGCTGTAGTTATGTTTTCTAATAAAATACATGGAAAATCCCATTGGCAGAAAATTCCACTTAGGGTTAGGTTTAGGTCACCATGAACTCATAGAGAAAAATTGACATCGCCAACAAATTCCCAGTGCTTTAGTATGGTTAGGAGGGCACTGACTTTTCTAGCCTGCCGTATCTATATTTCATGGTAAAATACATGTGAAAATCCCATTGGAGGAAAATTCCACTTAGGGTTAGGGTTAGGTAACCAGGGTCCCATAGAGCAAAATGGACATCACCAACAAATTCCCAGTGCTTGGATATGGTTATGAGGGAACTAACTTTTCTAGCCTGCCATACCTATGTTTCCTGATAAAATACATGGGAAAATCCAATTGGCAGAAAATTCCACTTAGGGTTAGGGTTAGGTCATTATGAACCCCCAGAGAAAAAAATTGACATCACCAACAAATTCCCAGTTCTTGGATAGGGTTAGGAGGGCACTGACTTTTCTATACTGCCGTAGCAATGTTTCCTGGTAAAATACATGGGAAAATCCCATTGGCAGAAAATTCCACTTAGGGTTAGGTTTAGGTCACCATGAACTCATAGAGAAAAATTAACATCACCAACAAATTCCCACTGCTTGTGTATGGTTAGGAGGGCACTTATTTTTCTATCTAGCCGTAGTTATGTTTCCTGGTAAAATACATGGGAAAACCCAATTGGCAGAAAATTCCACTTAGGGTTAGAGTTAGGTCACCATGATCCCTTAGAGCAAAATGGACATCGCCAACAAATTCCCAGTGCTTGGGTATGGTTAGGAGGGTACTAACTTTTCTACTCTGCCGTAACTATGTTTCATGGAAAAATACATGGGAAAATCGCATTGGAAGAAAAATCCACTTAGGGTTAGGGTTAGATCACCATAAACTTATACAGCAAAATCGACATCGCCAAAAAATTCCAAGTGGTTGGATATGGTTAGGAGGGCACTGACTTTTCTAGACTGCCGTAGCTATGCTTCCTGGTAAAATACATGGGAAAATACCATTGGCAGAAAATTCCACTTAGGGTTAGGGTAGGTCACCATGATCCCATAGTTCAAAATGGACATCGCCAACAAATTCCCAGTGCTTGGGTATTTTTAGGAGGGCACTGACTTTTCTAGCCTGCCGTATCTATATTTCATGGTAAAATACATGTTAAAATCCCATTGGAGGAAAATTCCACTTAGGGTTAGAGTTAGGTCACCATGAACCCACAGAGAAAAATGGACATCACCAACAAATTCCCAGTGCTTGGATATGGTTAGGAGGACAATGACTTTTCTAGCCTGCTGTATCTATGTTTCCAGGAAAAATGCATGGGAAAATCACATTTGAAGAAAATTCCACTTAGGGTTAGGCTTACGTCACCATGGTCCCATAGAGCAAAATGGACATCACCAACAAATTCCCAGTGCTTGGATATGGTTATGAGGGAACTAACTTTTCTAGCCTGCCGTATCTATCTTTCCTGATAAAATACATGGGGAAATCGCATTGGCAGAAAATTCCACATAGGGTTAGGGTTAGATCACCATAAACTTATACAGCAAAATCGACATCGCCAAAAAATTCCCAGTGGTTGGATATGGTTAGGAGGGCACTGACTTTTCTAGACTGCCATAGCTATGCTTCCTGTTAAAATACATGGGAAAATACCTTTGGCAGAAAATTCCACTTAGGGTTAGGGTAGGTCACCATGATCCCATAGAGCAAAATGGACATCGCCAACAAATTCCCAGTGCTTGGGTATGGTTAGGAGGGCAATGATTCTTGTAGCCTGCCATAACTATGTTTCCTGGAATAATACATGGGAAAATCCAATTGGCCGAAAAATCCACTTAGGGTTAGAGTTAGGTCACCATGAACTCATAGAGCAAAATGGACATCGCCAACAAATTTCCTGTGCTTGGGTATGGATAGGAGGGCACTTACTTTTCTAGCCTGCCGTATCTATGTTTCCTGGTAAAATACATGGGAAAATCCAATTGGCAGAAAAAAAAAATTACAGTTAGAGTTAGGTCAGCATTAACTCATAGAGCAAAATGGACATCACCAACAAATTTGCTGTGCTTGGGTATGGTTAGGAGGGCACTGACTTTTCAAGCATGCCGTAGCTATCTTTCCTAATAAAATACATGGGAAAATCACATTTGAAGAAAATTCCACTTAGGGTTAGGGTTAGGTCACCATGGTCCCATAGAGCAAAAGGGACATCACCAACAAATTCCCAGTGCTTGGATATGGTTATGAGGGCACTAACTTTTCTAGCCTGCCGTATCTATGTTTCCTGGAAAAATACATGGGAAAATCGCATTGGCAGAAAATTCCACTTAGAATTAGGGTTAGGTCACTATGATCCCTTAGAGCAAAATGGACATCACCAACAAATTCCCAGTGCTTGGGTATGGTTAGGAGGGCACTGACTTTTCTAGTCTGCCGTAACTATGTTTCCTGGAAAAATACATGGGAAAATCGCATTGGAAGAAAAATCCACTTAGGGTTAGAGTTAGGTCACCATGAACTCAAAGAGAAAAATGGACATCATCAACAAATTCCCAGTGCTTGGGTATGGTTAGGAGGGCAATGACTTTTCTAGCCTGCTGTATCTATGTTTCCTGGAAAAATATATGGGAAAATCACATTTGAAGAAAATTCCACTTAGGGTTAGGGTTAGGTCACCATGATCCCATATAGCAAAATGGACATCGCCAACAAATTCCCAGTGCTTGGATATGGTTGGGAGGGCACTGACCTTTCTAGTCTGCCGTAACTATGTTTCCTGGAAAAATCCATGGGAAAACCGCATTGGAAGAAAATGCCATTTAAGATTAGGGTTAAGTCACCATGGTCCTATAGAGCAAAACAGACATCACCAACAAATTCCCAGTGCTTTGGTATGGTTAGGAGGGCACTAACTTTTCTAGCTTGCCATATATATGTTTCCTGGTAAAATACATGGAAAAATCCCATTGGCAGAAAATTCCACGTAGAGTTAGGGTTAGGTCACTATGAAGCCACAGTGAAAAATTGACATCACCAACAAATTCCCAGTGCTTGGGTATGGTTAGGAGGGCACTGACTTTTCTAGTCTGCCCTATCTTTCCTGGTAAAATATATGGGAAAATCTCATTGGAGGAAAATTCCACTTAGGGTAAGAGTTAGGTCACCATGTACTCATAGAGCAAAATGGACATTGCCAACTAATTTGCTGTCCTTGGGTATGGTTAGGAGGGCACTGACTTTTCTATCCTGCCATATCTATGTTTGCTGGTAAAATACATGGGAAAATACCATTTGCAGAAAATTCCACTTAGGGATAGGGTTACCTCACCCTGAACTCATAGAGAAAAATTGACATCGCCAACAAATTCCCAGTGATTGTGTATGGTTAGGAGGGCACTTACTTTTCTATCCAGCCGTAGTTATGTTTCCTGGTAAAATACATGGGAAAATCCAATTGGCCGAAAAATCCACTTAGGGTTAGAGTTAGGTCACCATGAACTCATAGAGCAAAATGGACATCGCCAACAAATTTGCTGTGCTTGGATATGGTTAGGAGGGCACTGACTTTTCTAGCCTGCCGTATCTATATTTCATGGTAAAATACATGTGAAAATCCCATTGGAGGAAAATTCCACTTAGGGTTAGAGTTAGGTCACCATGAACCCACAGAGAAAAATGGACATCACCAACAAATTCCCAGTGCTTGGATATGGTTATGAGGGAACTAACTTTTCTAGCCTGCCGTATCTATCTTTCCTGATAAAATACATGGGAAAATCGCATTGGCAGAAAATTCCACTTAGGGTTAGGGTTAGATCACCATAAACTTATACAGCAAAATCGACATCGCCAAAAAATTCCCAGTGGTTGGATATGGTTAGGAGGGCATTGACTTTTCTAGACTGCCGTAGCTATGCTTCCTGTTAAAATACATGGGAAAATACCTTTGGCAGAAAATTCCACTTAGGGTTAGGGTAGGTCACCATGATCCCATAGAGCAAAATGGACATCGCCAACAAATTCCCAGTGCTTGGGTATGGTTAGGAGGGCAATGATTCTTGTAGCTGCCATAACTATGTTTCCTGGAAAAATACATGGGAAAATCCAATTGGCCGAAAAATCCACTTAGGGTTAGAGTTAGGTCACCATGAACTCATAGAGCAAAATGGACATCGCCAACAAATTTCCTGTGCTTGGGTATGGTTAGGAGGGCACTTACTTTTCTAGCCTGCCGTATCTATGTTTCCTGGTAAAATACATGGGAAAATCCAATTTGCAGAAAAAAAAAATTACAGTTAGAGTTAGGTCAGCATTAACTCATAGAGCAAAATGGACATCACCAACAAATTTGCTGTGCTTGGGTATGGTTAGGAGGGCACTGACTTTTCTAGCATGCCGTAGCTATCTTTCCTAAAAAAATACATGGGAAAATCACATTTGAAGAAAATTCCACTTAGGGTTAGGGTTAGGTCACCATGGTCCCATAGAGCAAAAGGGACATCACCAACAAATTCCCAGTGCTTGGATATGGTTATGAGGGCACTAACTTTTCTAGCCTGCCGTATCTATGTTTCCTGGAAAAATACATGGGAAAATCGCATTGGCAGAAAATTCCACTTAGAATTAGGGTTAGGTCACCATGATCCCTTAGAGCAAAATGGACATCGCCAACAAATTCCCAGTGCTTGGGTATGGTTAGGAGGGCACTGACTTTTCTAGCCTGCCGTATCTATATTTCATGGTAAAATACATGTTGAAATCCCATTGGAGGAAAATTCCACTTAGGGTTAGAGTTAGGTCACCATGAACTCAAAGAGAAAAATGGACATCATCAACAAATTCCCAGTGCTTGGGTATGGTTAGGAGGGCAATGACTTTTCTAGCCTGCTGTATCTATGTTTCCTGGAAAAATATATGGGAAAATCACATTTGAAGAAAATTCCACTTAGGGTTAGGGTTAGGTCACCATGATCCCATATAGCAAAATGGACATCGCCAACAAATTCCCAGTGCTTGGATATGGTTGGGAGGGCACTGACCTTTCTAGTCTGCCGTAACTATGTTTCCTGGAAAAATCCATGGGAAAACCGCATTGGAAGAAAATTCCACTTAAGATTAGGGTTAAGTCACCATGGTCCTATAGAGCAAAACAGACATCACCAACAAATTCCCAGTGCTTTGGTATGGTTAGGAGGGCACTAACTTTTCTAGCTTGCCATATATATGTTTCCTGGTAAAATACATGGAAAAATCCCATTGGCAGAAAATTCCACGTAGAGTTAGGGTTAGGTCACTATGAACCCACAGTGAAAAATTGACATCACCAACAAATTCCCAGTGCTTGGGTATGGTTAGGAGGGCACTGACTTTTCTAGTCTGCCCTATCTTTCCTGGTAAAATATATGGGAAAATCTCATTGGAGGAAAATTCCACTTAGGGTAAGAGTTAGGTCACCATGTACTCATAGAGCAAAATGGACATTGCCAACTAATTTGCTGTCCTTGGGTATGGTTAGGAGGGCACTGACTTTTCTATCCTGCCATATCTATGTTTGCTGGTAAAATACATGGGAAAATACCATTTGCAGAAAATTCCACTTAGGGATAGGGTTACCTCACCCTGAACTCATAGAGAAAAATTGACATCGCCAACAAATTCCCAGTGATTGTGTATGGTTAGGAGGGCACTTACTTTTCTATCCAGCCGTAGTTATGTTTCCTGGTAAAATACATGTTAAAATCCCATTGGAGGAAAATTCCACTTAGGGTAGAAGTTAGGTCACCATGAACTCATAGAGCAAAATGGACATCGCCAATCAAATTTGTGTGCTTGTGTATAGTTAGGAGGGCACTGACTTTTCAGCCTGCCGTATCTATATTTCATGAAAATACATGTGAAAATCCATTGGAGGAAAATCCACTTAGGGTTAGAGTTAGGTCACCATGAACCCACAGAGAAAAATGGACATCACCAACAAATTCCCAGTGCTTGGATATGGTTAGGAGGGAACTAACTTTTCTAGCATGCCCGTATCTATCCTTTCCTGATAAAATACATGGGGAAAATCGCATTGGCAGAAAATTCCACTTAGGGTTAGGGTTAGATCACCATAAACTTATACAGCAAAATCGACATCGCCAAAAAATTCCCAGTGGTTGGATATGGTTAGGAGGGCACTGACTTTTCTAGACTGCCGTAGCTATGCTTCCTGTTAAAATACATGGGAAAATACCTTTGGCAGAAAATTCCACTTAGGGTTAGGGTAGGTCACCATGATCCCATAGAGCAAAATGGACATCGCCAACAAATTCCCAGTGCTTGGGTATGGTTAGGAGGGCAATGATTCTTGTAGCCTGCCATAACTATGTTTCCTGGAATAATACATGGGAAAATCCAATTGGCCGAAAAATCCACTTAGGGTTAGAGTTAGGTCACCATGAACTCATAGAGCAAAATGGACATCGCCAACAAATTTCCTGTGCTTGGGTATGGTTAGGAGGGCACTTACTTTTCTAGCCTGCCGTATCTATGTTTCCTGGTAAAATACATGGGAAAATCCAATTGGCAGAAAAAAAAAATTACAGTTAGAGTTAGGTCAGCATTAACTCATAGAGCAAAATGGACATCACCAACAAATTTGCTGTGCTTGGGTATGGTTAGGAGGGCACTGACTTTTCTAGCATGCCGTAGCTATCTTTCCTAAAAAAATACATGGGAAAATCACATTTGAAGAAAATTCCACTTAGGGTTAGGGTTAGGTCACCATGGTCCCATAGAGCAAAAGGGACATCACCAACAAATTCCCAGTGCTTGGATATGGTTATGAGGGCACTAACTTTTCTAGCCTGCCGTATCTATGTTTCCTGGAAAAATACATGGGAAAATCGCATTGGCTGAAAATTCCACTTAGAATTAGGGTTAGGTCACCATGATCCCTTAGAGCAAAATGGACATCACCAACAAATTCCCAGTGCTTGGGTATGGTTAGGAGGGCACTGACTTTTCTAGTCTGCCGTAACTATGTTTCCTGGAAAAATACATGGGAAAATCGCATTGGAAGAAAAATCCACTTAGGGTTAGAGTTAGGTCACCATGAACTCAAAGAGAAAAATGGACATCATCAACAAATTCCCAGTGCTTGGGTATGGTTAGGAGGGCAATGACTTTTCTAGCCTGCTGTATCTATGTTTCCTGGAAAAATATATGGGAAAATCACATTTGAAGAAAATTCCACTTAGGGTTAGGGTTAGGTCACCATGATCCCATATAGCAAAATGGACATCGCCAACAAATTCCCAGTGCTTGGATATGGTTGGGAGGGCACTGACCTTTCTAGTCTGCCGTAACTATGTTTCCTGGAAAAATCCATGGGAAAACCGCATTGGAAGAAAATGCCATTTAAGATTAGGGTTAAGTCACCATGGTCCTATAGAGCAAAACAGACATCACCAACAAATTCCCAGTGCTTTGGTATGGTTAGGAGGGCACTAACTTTTCTAGCTTGCCATATATATGTTTCCTGGTAAAATACATGGAAAAATCCCATTGGCAGAAAATTCCACGTAGGGTTAGGGTTAGGTCACTATGAACCCACAGTGAAAAATTGACATCACCAACAAATTCCCAGTGCTTGGGTATGGTTAGGAGGGCACTGACCTTTCTAGTCTGCCCTATCTTTCCTGGTAAAATATATGGGAAAATCTCATTGGAGGAAAATTCCACTTAGGGTAAGAGTTAGGTCACCATGTACTCATAGAGCAAAATGGACATTGCCAACTAATTTGCTGTCCTTGGGTATGGTTAGGAGGGCACTGACTTTTCTAACCTGCCATATCTATGTTTGCTGGTAAAATACATGGGAAAATACCATTTGCAGAAAATTCCACTTAGGGATAGGGTTACCTCACCCTGAACTCATAGAGAAAAATTGACATCACCAACAAATTCCCAGTGATTGTGTATGGTTAGGAGGGCACTTACTTTTCTATCCAGCCGTAGTTATGTTTCCTGGTAAAATACATGGGAAAATCCAATTGGCCGAAAAATCCAGTTAGGGTTAGAGTTAGGTCACCATGAACTCATAGAGCAAAATGGACATCGCCAACAAATTTGCTGTGCTTGTGTATAGTTAGGAGGGCACTGACTTTTCTAGCCTGCCGTATCTATATTTCATGGTAAAATACATGTGAAAATCCCATTGGAGGAAAATTCCACTTAGGGTTAGAGTTAGGTCACCATGAACCCACAGAGAAAAATGGACATCACCAACAAATTCCCAGTGCTTGGATATGGTTATGAGGGAACTAACTTTTCTAGCCTGCCGTATCTATCTTTCCTGATAAAATACATGGGAAAATCGCATTGGCAGAAAATTCCACTTAGGGTTAGGGTTAGATCACCATAAACTTATACAGCAAAATCGACATCGCCAAAAAATTCCCAGTGGTTGGATATGGTTAGGAGGGCAATGACTTTTCTAGCCTGCTGTATCTATGTTTCCTGGAAAAATATATGGGAAAATCACATTTGAAGAAAATTCCACTTAGGGTTAGGGTTAGGTCACCATGATCCCATATAGCAAAATGGACATCGCCAACAAATTCCCAGTGCTTGGATCTGGTTGGGAGGGCACTGACCTTTCTAGTCTGCCGTAACTATGTTTCCTGGAAAAATCCATGGGAAAACCGCATTGGAAGAAAATTCCACTTAAGATTAGGGTTAAGTCACCATGGTCCTATAGAGCAAAACAGACATCACCAACAAATTCCCAGTGCTTTGGTATGGTTAGGAGGGCACTAACTTGTCTAGCTTGCCATCTATATGTTTCCTGGTAAAATACCTGGAGAAAATCCCATTGCAGAAATTCCACGTAAGTTAGGTAGTCACTATGACCCACGTGAAAAGTGACATCACCAACAAATTCCCCAGTGCTTGGGTATGGTTAGGAGGGGCACTGACTTTTCTAGTCTGCCTAATCTTTCCTGGTAAAATATATGGGAAAATCTCAATTGGAGGGAAAATCCACTTAGGGGAGAGTTAGGTCAGCCATGTACTCATAGAGCGAAAATGGACCATTGCCAACTAAATTTGCTGTCCTTGGGTATGGTTATGAGGCACTTGCCTTTCTAACCTGCATGCTATGTTTGTCTGGTAAAATACATGGGAAAATACCATTTGCAGAAAATTCCACTTAGGGATAGGGTTACCTCACCCTGAACTCATAGAGAAAAATTGACATCACCAACAAATTCCCAGTGATTGTGTATGGTTAGGAGGGCACTTACTTTTCTATCCAGCCGTAGTTATGTTTCCTGGTAAAATACATGGGAAAATCCAATTGGCCGAAAAATCCAGTTAGGGTTAGAGTTAGGTCACCATGAACTCATAGAGCAAAATGGACATCGCCAACAAATTTGCTGTGCTTGTGTATAGTTAGGAGGGCACTGACTTTTCTAGCCTGCCGTATCTATATTTCATGGTAAAATACATGTGAAAATCCCATTGGAGGAAAATTCCACTTAGGGTTAGAGTTAGGTCACCATGAACCCACAGAGAAAAATGGACATCACCAACAAATTCCCAGTGCTTGGATATGGTTATGAGGGAACTAACTTTTCTAGCCTGCCGTATCTATCTTTCCTGATAAAATACATGGGAAAATCGCATTGGCAGAAAATTCCACTTAGGGTTAGGGTTAGATCACCATAAACTTATACAGCAAAATCGACATCGCCAAAAAATTCCCAGTGGTTGGATATGGTTAGGAGGGCACTGACTTTTCTAGACTGCCATAGCTATGCTTCCTGTTAAAATACATGGGAAAATACCTTTGGCAGAAAATTCCACTTAGGGTTAGGGTAGGTCACCATGATCCCATAGAGCAAAATGGACATCGCCAACAAATTCCCAGTGCTTGGGTATGGTTAGGAGGGCAATGAGTCTTGTAGCCTGCCATAACTATGTTTCCTGGAATAATACATGGGAAAATCCAATTGGCCGAAAAATCCACTTAGGGTTAGAGTTAGGTCACCATGAACTCATAGAGCAAAATGGACATCGCCAACAAATTTCCTGTGCTTGGGTATGGTTAGGAGGGCACTTACTTTTCTAGCCTGCCGTATCTATGTTTCCTGGTAAAATACATGGGAAAATCCAATTTGCAGAAAAAAAAAATTACAGTTAGAGTTAGGTCAGCATTAACTCATAGAGCAAAATGGACATCACCAACAAATTTGCTGTGCTTGGGTATGGTTAGGAGGGCACTGACTTTTCTAGCATGCCGTAGCTATCTTTCCTAATAAAATACATGGGAAAATCACATTTGAAGAAAATTCCACTTAGGGTTAGGGTTAGGTCACCATGGTCCCATAGAGCAAAAGGGACATCACCAACAAATTCCCAGTGCTTGGATATGGTTATGAGGGCACTAACTTTTCTAGCCTGCCGTATCTATGTTTCCTGGAAAAATACATGGGAAAATCGCATTGGCAGAAAATTCCACTTAGAATTAGGGTTAGGTCACCATGATCCCTTAGAGCAAAATGGACATCACCAACAAATTCCCAGTGCTTGGGTATGGTTAGGAGGGCACTGACTTTTCTAGTCTGCCGTAACTATGTTTCCTGGAAAAATACATGGGAAAATCGCATTGGAAGAAAAATCCACTTAGGGTTAGAGTTAGGTCACCATGAACTCAAAGAGAAAAATGGACATCATCAACAAATTCCCAGTGCTTGGGTATGGTTAGGAGGGCAATGACTTTTCTAGCCTGCTGTATCTATGTTTCCTGGAAAAATATATGGGAAAATCACATTTGAAGAAAATTCCACTTAGGGTTAGGGTTAGGTCACCATGATCCCATATAGCAAAATGGACATCGCCAACAAATTCCCAGTGCTTGGATATGGTTGGGAGGGCACTGACCTTTCTAGTCTGCCGTAACTATGTTTCCTGGAAAAATCCATGGGAAAACCGCATTGGAAGAAAATTCCACTTAAGATTAGGGTTAAGTCACCATGGTCCTATAGAGCAAAACAGACATCACCAACAAAGTCCCAGTGCTTTGGTATGGTTAGGAGGGCACTAACTTTTCTAGCTTGCCATATATATGTTTCCTGGTAAAATACATGGAAAAATCCCATTGGCAGAAAATTCCACGTAGGGTTAGGGTTAGGTCACTATGAACCCACAGTGAAAAATTGACATCACCAACAAATTCCCAGTGCTTGGGTATGGTTAGGAGGGCACTGACCTTTCTAGTCTGCCCTATCTTTCCTGGTAAAATATATGGGAAAATCTCATTGGAGGAAAATTCCACTTAGGGTAAGAGTTAGGTCACCATGTACTCATAGAGCAAAATGGACATTGCCAACTAATTTGCTGTCCTTGGGTATGGTTAGGAGGGCACTGACTTTTCTAACCTGCCATATCTATGTTTGCTGGTAAAATACATGGGAAAATACCATTTGCAGAAAATTCCACTTAGGGATAGGGTTACCTCACCCTGAACTCATAGAGAAAAATTGACATCGCCAACAAATTCCCAGTGATTGTGTATGGTTAGGAGGGCACTTACTTTTCTATCCAGCCGTAGTTATGTTTCCTGGTAAAATACATGGGAAAATCCAATTGGCCGAAAAATCCACTTAGGGTTAGAGTTAGGTCACCATGAACTCATAGAGCAAAATGGACATCGCCAAACAAATTTGCTGTGCTTGGATATGGTTAGGAGGGCACTGACTTTTCTAGCCTGCCGTATCTATATTTCATGGTAAAATACATGTGAAAATCCCATTGGAGGAAAATTCCACTTAGGGTTAGAGTTAGGTCACCATGAACCCACAGAGAAAAATGGACATCACCAACAAATTCCCAGTGCTTGGATATGGTTATGAGGGAACTAACTTTTCTAGCCTGCCGTATCTATCTTTCCTGATAAAATACATGGGAAAATCGCATTGGCAGAAAATTCCACTTAGGGTTAGGGTTAGATCACCATAAACTTATACAGCAAAATCGACATCGCCAAAAAATTCCCAGTGGTTGGATATGGTTAGGAGGGCACTGACTTTTCTAGACTGCCGTAGCTATGCTTCCTGGTAAAATACATGGGAAAATACCATTGGCAGAAAATTCCACTTAGGGTTAGGGTTAGGTCACCATGATCCCATAGAGCAAAATGGACATCGCCAACAAATTCCCAGTGCTTGGGTATGGTTAGGAGGGCAATGATTCTTGTAGACTGCCATAACTATGTTTCCTGGAAAAATACATGGGAAAATCCAATTGGCCGAAAAATCCACTTAGGGTTAGAGTTAGGTCACCATGAACTCATAGAGCAAAATGGACATCGCCAACAAATTTCCTGTGCTTGGGTATGGTTGGGAGGGCACTTACTTTTCTAGCCTGCCGTATCTATGTTTCCTGGTAAAATACATGGGAAAATCCAATTGGCAGAAAAAAAAAATTACAGTTAGAGTTAGGTCAGCATTAACTCATAGAGCAAAATGGACATCGCCAACAAATTTGCTGTGCTTGGGTATGGTTAGGAGGGCACTGACTTTTCTAGCATGCCGTAGCTATCTTTCCTAATAAAATACATGGGAAAATCACATTTGAAGAAAATTCCACTTAGGGTTAGGGTTAGGTCACCATGGTCCCATAGAGCAAAATGGACATCACCAACAAATTCCCAGTGCTTGGATATGGTTAGGAGGGCACTGACTTTTCTAGTCTGCCGTAACTATGTTTCCTGGAAAAATACATGGGAAAATCGCATTGGAAGAAAAATCCACTTAGGGTTAGAGTTAGGTCACCATGAACTCAAACAGAAAAATGGACATCATCAACAAATTCCCAGTGCTTGGGTATGGTTAGGAGGGCAATGACTTTTCTAGCCTGCTGTATCTATGTTTCCTGGAAAAATATATGGGAAAATCACCTTTGAAGAAAATTCCACTTAGGGTTAGGGTTAGGTCACCATGATCCCATATAGCAAAATGGACATCGCCAACAAATTCCCAGTGCTTGGATATGGTTGGGAGGGCACTGACCTTTCTAGTCTGCCGTAACTATGTTTCCTGGAAAAATCCATGGGAAAACCGCATTGGAAGAAAATTCCACTTAAGATTAGGGTTAAGTCACCATGGTCCTATAGAGCAAAATTGACATCGCCAACAAATTCCCAGTGCTTTGGTATGGTTAGGAGGGCACTAATTTTTCTAGCTTGCCATGTATATGTTTCCTGGTAAAATACATGGGAAAATCCAATTGGCAGAAAAAAAAAATTACAGTTAGAGATGGTCAGCATTAACTCATAGAGCAAAATGGACATCGCCAACAAATTTACTGTGCTTGGGTATGATTAGGAGGGCACTGACTTTTCTAGCATGCCGTAGCTATGTTTCCTAATAAAATACATGGGAAAATCCCATTGGCAGAAAATTCCACTTAGAGTTAGGGTTAGGTCACCATGAACTCATAGAGAAAAATTGACATTGCCAACAAATTCCCAGTGCTTGAGTATGGTTAGAAGGGCACTGATTTTTCCACCCTGCCATATCTATGTTTCCTAGAAAAATACATGGGAAAATCGCATGGGAATTTAAATCCACTTAGGGTTAGAGTTAGGTCACCATGAACTCATAGAGCAAAATGGACATCGCCAACAAATTTGCTCTACTTGGGTATGGTTAGGAGGGCCCTGACTTTTTTACTCTGCCCTATTTTCCTGGTAAAATACATGGGAAAATCGCATTGGCAGAAAATTCCACTTAGGATTAGGGTTAGGTCACCATGATCCCATAGAGCCAAATGGACATCGCGAACAAATTCCCAGTGCTTGGGTATGGTTAGGGTGGCAATGATTTTTGTAGGCTGCCATAACTATGTTTCCTGGAAAAATACATGGGAAGGTCCCATTGGAAGAAAATTCCACTTAGGGTTAGAGTTAGGTCACCATGATTCCATATAGCAAAATGGACATCGCCAACAAATTCCCAGTGCTTGGATGTGGTTGGGAGGGCACTGACCTTTCTAGTCTGCCGTAACTATGTTTCCTGGAAAAATCCATGGGAAAACCGCATTGGAAGAAAATTCCACTTAAGATTAGGGTTAAGTCACCATGGTCCTATAGAGCAAAATTGACATCGCCAACAAATTCCCAGTGCTTTGGTATGGTTAGGAGGGCACTAATTTTTCTAGCTTGCCATGTATATGTTTCCTGGTAAAATACATGGGAAAATCCAATTGGCAGAAAAAAAAAATTACAGTTAGAGATGGTCAGCATTAACTCATAGAGCAAAATGGACATCGCCAACAAATTTACTGTGCTTGGGTATGATTAGGAGGGCACTGACTTTTCTAGCATGCCGTAGCTATGTTTCCTAATAAAATACATGGGAAAATCCCATTGGCAGAAAATTCCACTTAGAGTTAGGGTTAGGTCACCATGAACTCATAGAGAAAAATTGACATTGCCAACAAATTCCCAGTGCTTGAGTATGGTTAGAAGGGCACTGATTTTTCCACCCTGCCATATCTATGTTTCCTAGAAAAATACATGGGAAAATCGCATGGGAATTTAAATCCACTTAGGGTTAGAGTTAGGTCACCATGAACTCATAGAGCAAAATGGACATCGCCAACAAATTTGCTCTACTTGGGTATGGTTAGGAGGGCCCTGACTTTTTTACTCTGCCCTATCTTTCCTGGTAAAATACATGGGAAAATCGCATTGGCAGAAAATTCCACTTAGGATTAGGGTTAGGTCACCATGATCCCATAGAGCCAAATGGACATCGCGAACAAATTCCCAGTGCTTGGGTATGGTTAGGAGGGCAATGATTTTTGTAGGCTGCCATAACTATGTTTCCTGGAAAAATACATGGGAAGGTCCCATTGGAAGAAAATTCCACTTAGGATTAGGGTTAAGTCACCATGGTCCGATAGAGCAAAATGGACATCACCAACAAATTCCCAGTGCTTGGGTATGCTTAGCAGGGCACTAACTTTTCTAGCCTGCCGTATCTATCTTTCCTGATAAAATACATGGGAAAATCGCATTGGCAGAAAATTCTACTTAGGGTTAGGTTTTAGATCACCATAAACTTATACAGCAAAATTGACATCGCCAAAAAATTCCCAGTGGTTGGATATGGTTAGGAGGGCACTGACTTTTCTAGAGTGCCGTAGCTATGCTTCCTTGTAAAATACATGGGAAAATACCATTGGCAGAAAATTCCACTTAGGGTTAGGGTTACGTCACCATGAAGTCATAGAGAAAAATTGACATCGCCAACAAATTTTTTGTGCTTCAGTATGGTTATGTGGGCACTGACTTTTCTAGCCTGCCGTATCTATGTTTCCTGGAAAAATATATGGGAAAATCGCATTGGCAGAAAATTCCACTTAGGATTAGGGTTAGGTCACCATGATCCCATAGAGCAAAATGGACATCGCCAACAAATTCCCAGTGCTTGGGTATGGTTAGGAGGGCAATGACTTTTTTAGACTACCATAACTATGTTTCCTGGAAAAATACATGGGAAAATCCAATTGGCCGAAAAATCCACTTAGTGTTAGAGTTAGGTCACCATGAACTCATAGAGCAAAATGGACATCGCCAACAAATTTGCTGTGCTTGGGTATGGTTTGGAGGGCACTGACTTTTCTAGTCTGCCGTAACTATGTTTTCTGGAAAAATACATGGGAAAATCGCATTGGCAGAAAATTCCACTTAGGGTTAGGGTTATGTCACGATGAAAACATAGAGAAAAATTGACGTCGCCAACCAATTCCCAGTGCTTGAGTATGGTTAGGACCGCACTGAATTTTCTAGCTTGCCGTATCTATATTTCATGGTAAAATACATGTGAAAATCCCATTGGAGGAAAATTCCACTTAGGGTTAGGGTTAGGTCACCATGGTCCCATAGAGCAAAATGGACATCACCAACAAATTCCCAGTGCTTGGATATGGTTATGAGGGTACTAACTTTTCTAGCCTGCCGTATCTATGTTTCCTGATAAAATACATGGGAAAATCGCATTGGCAGAAAATTCCACTTAGGGTTAGGGTTAGGTCACCATGATCCCATAGAGCAAAATGGACATCGCGAACAAATTCCCAGTGCTTGGGTATGGTTAGGAGGGCAATGATTTTTGTAGGCTGCCATAACTATGTTTCCTGGAAAAATACATGGGAAAATCCAATTGGCCGAAAAATCCACTTAGGGTTAGAGTTAGGTCACCATGAACTCATAGAGCAAAATGGACATCGCCAACAAATTTGTTGTGCTTGGGTATGGTTAGGAGGGCACTGACTTTTCTAGTCTGCCGTAACTATGTTTCCTGGAAAAATCCATGGGAAAATCGCATTGGAAGAAAATTCCACTTAGGATTAGGGTTAGGTCAACATGGTCCCATAGAGCAAAATGGACATCACCAACAAATTCCCAGTGCTTTGGTATGGTTATGAAAGCAGTAACTTTTCTAGCCTGCCGTAGCTATGTTTCCTCTTAAAATACATGGGAAGGTCCCATTGGCAGAAAATTCCACTTAGGGTTAGGTTTAGGTCACCATGAACTCATAGAGAAAAATGGACATCACCAACAAATTCCCAGTGCTTGGGTATGCTTAGGAGGGCACTAACTTTTCTAGCCTGCCGTATCTATGTTTCCTGATAAAATACATGGGAAAATCGCATTGGCAGAAAATTCCACTTAGGGTTAGGGTTAGATCACCATAAACTTATACAGCAAAATTGACATCGCCAAAAAATTCCCAGTGGTTGGATATGGTTAGGAGGGCACTGACTTTTCTAGATTGCCGTAGCTATGCTTCCTTGTAAAATACATGGGAAAATACCATTGGCAGAAAATTCCACTTAGGGTTAGGGTTACGTCACCATGAAGTCATAGAGAAAAATTGACATCGCCAACAAATTCCCAGTGCTTGGGTATGGTTAGGAGGGCAATGACTTTTCTAGCCTGCTGTATCTGTTTCCTGGAAAAATATATGGGAAAATCCCATTGGCAGAAAATTCCACTTAGGGTTAGGGTTAGGTCACCATGATCCCATAGAGCAAAATGGACATCGCCAACAAATTCCCAGTGCTTGGATATGGTTAGGAGGGCACTGACTTTTCTAGTCTCCCGTAACTATGGTTCCTGGAAAAATACATGGGAAAATTGCATTGGAAGAAAATTCCACGTAGGATTAGGGTTAGGTCACCATGGTCCCATAGAGCAAAATCGACATCACCAACAAATTCCCAGTGCTTGGGTATGGTTATGAAAGCACTAACCTTTCTAGCCTGCCGTATCTATGTTTCCTGGTAAAATACATGGGAAAATCCCATTGGCAGAAAATTCCACTTAGGGTTAGGGTTAGGTCACGATGAACTCATAGAGAAAAATTGACATCACCAACAAATTCCCAGTGCTTGGGTATGGTTAGGAGGGCACTTACTTTTCTATCCTGCCGTAGTTATGTTTCCTGGTAAAATACATGGGAAAATCAAATTGGCCGAAAAATGCACTTAGGGTTAGAGTTAGGTCACCATGAACTCATAGAGCAAAATGGACATCGCCAACAAATTTGCTGTTCTTGGGTATGGTTAGGGGGGCACTGACTTTTCTAGCCTGCCATAACTATGTTTCCTGGAAAAATACATGGGAAAATCGCATTGGAAGAAAATTCCACTTAGGGTTAGGGTTAGGTCACCATGGTCCCATAGAGCAAAATGGGCATCATCAACAAATTCCCAGTGCTTGGGTATGGTTATGAAAGCACTAACTTTTCTAGTCTGCCGTATCTATATTTCCTGGTAAAATACATGGGAAAATCCCATTGGCAGAAAATTCCACTTAGGATTAGGGTTAGGTCACATTGAACCCACAGAGAAAAATTGACATCACCAACAAATTCCCAGTGCTTGGATATGGTTATGAGGGCACTGACTTTTCTATACTGCCGTAGCTATGTTTCCTGTTAAAATACATGGGAAAATCCCATTGGCAGAAAATTACACTTAGGGTTAGGGTTAGGTCACGATGAACTCATAGAGAAAAATTGACATCGCCAACTAATTCCCAGTGCTTCTGTATGGTTAGGAGGGCACTTACTTTCTATCCAGCCGTAGTTATCTTTCCTGGTAAAATACATTGGAAAATCCAATTGGCCGAAAAATCCACTTAGGGTTAGAGTAAGGTCACCATGAACTCATAGAGCAAAATGGACATCGCCAACAAATTTGCTGTGCTTGGGTATGGTTAGGAGAGCAATGACTTTTCTAGCCTGCTTTATCTATGTTTCCTGGTAAAATACATGGGAAAATCCCATTGGCTTAAAATTTCATTTAGGGTTAGGGTTAGGTCACCATGATCCCTTAGAGCAAAATGGACATCGCCAACAAATTCCCAGTGCTTGGGTATGGTTAGTAGGGCACTGATTTTCTAGTCTGCCCTATCTTTCCTGGTAAAATACATGGGAAAATCCCATTGGCAGAAAATTCCACTTAGGGTTAGGGTTAGGTCACGATGAACTCATAGAGAAAAATTGACATTGCCAACAAATTCCCAGTGCTTGGGTATGGTTAGGAAGGCAATGACTATTCTATACTGCCGTAGCTATGTTTCCTGGTAAAATACATGGGAAAATCCCATTGGCAGAAAAATCCACTTAGGGTTAGAGTAAGGTCACCATGAACTCATAGAGCAAAATGGACATCGCCAACAAATTTGCTGTGCTTGGGTATGGTTAGGAGAGCAATGAATTTTCTAGCCTGCTTTATCTATGTTTCCTGGTAAAATACATGGGAAAATCCCATTGGCTGAAAATTTCAGTTAGGTTTAGGGTTAGGTCACCATGATCCCTTAGAGCAAAATGGACATCGCCAACAAATTCCCAGTGCTTGGGTATGGTTAGTAGGGCACTGATTTTCTAGTCTGCCCTATCTTTCCTGGTAAAATACATGGGAAAATCCCATTGTTAGAAAATTCCTCTTAGGGTTAGGGTTAGGTCACCATGAACTCATAGAGAAAAATTGACATCGCCAACAAATTCCCAGTGCTTGAGTATGGTTAGGAGGGCACTGACCTTTCTAGCCTGCCATATCTATATTTCATGGTAAAATACATGTGAAAATCCCATTGGAGGAAATTCCACTTAGGGTTAGAGTTAGGTCACCATTAACCCACAGAGAAAATTGGACATCACCAACATATTCCCAGTGTTTGTATATCGTTAGGAGGGCAATGACTTTTCTAGCCTGCCGTAGCTATGTTTCCTGGTAAAATACATGGGAAAATCCCATTGGCAGAAAATTCCACTTAGGGTTAGGGTTAGGTCACCATGGTCCCATAGAGCAAAATGGGCATCATCAACAAATTCCCAGTGCTTGGGTATGATTATGAAAGCACTAACCTTTCTAGCCTGCCATATCTATGTTTCCTGGTAAAATACATGGGAAAATCCCATTGGCAGAAAATTCCACTTAGGATTAGGGTTAGGTCACCATTGTCCCATAGAGAAAAATTGACATCACCAACAAATTCCCAGTGCTTGGATATGGTTAGGATGGCACTGACTTTTCTATACTGCCGTAGCTATGTTTCCTGGTAAAATACATGGGAAAATCCCATTGGCAGAAAATTACACTTAGGGTTCGGGTTAGGTCACATTGAACCCACAGAGAAAAATTGACATCACCAACAAATTCCCAGTGCTTGGATATGGTTAGGAGGGCACTGATTTTCTATACTGCCGTAGCTATGTTTCCTGGCAAAATACATGGGAAAATCCCATTGGCAGAAAATTCCACTTAGGGTTAGGGTTAGGTCACCATGATCCCTTAGAGCAAAATGGACATCGCCAACAAATTCCCAGTGCTTGCGTATGGTTAGGAGGGCACTAATTTTCTAGTCTGCCCTATCTTTCCTGGTAAAATATATGGGAAAATCTCATTGGAGGAAAATTCCTCTTCGGGTTAGAGTTAGGTCACCATGTACTCATCGAGCAAAATGGACGTTGCCAACTAATTTGCTGTCCTTGGGTATGGTTAGGAGGGCACTGACTTTTCTAGCCTGCCGTATCTATGTTTGCTGGTAAAATACATGGGAAAATACCATTGGCAGAAAATTCCACTTAGGGATAGGGTTACCTCACCCTGAACTCATAGAGCAAAATGGACTTCGCCAAAAAATTCCCAGTGCTTGGATGTGGTTAGGAGGGCACTTCCTTTTCTAGCCTGCTGTATCTATGTTTCCTGGAAAAATACATGGGAAATCGCTTTTGAAGAAAATTCCACTTAGGGTTAGGGTTAGATCACCATGATCCTATAGAGCAAAATGGACATCGCCAACAAATTCCCAGTGCTTGGATATGGTTAGGAGGGCACTGACTTTTCTAGCCTGCCGTATCTATGTTTCCTGGAAAAATACATGGGAAAATCGCATTGGCAGAAAATTCCACTTAGGATTTGGGTTAGGTCACCATGATACCTTAGAGCAAAATCTACATTGCCAACAAATTCCCAGTGCTTGGGTATGGTTACGAGGGCAATGACTTTTCTAGCCTGCTGTATTTATGTTTCCTGGAAAAATACATGGGAAAATTCCATTGGCGGAAAAACCACTTAGGGTTAGGGTTAGGTCTCCATGATCCCATAGAGCAAAATGGACATCACCAACAAATTCCCAGTGCTTGGGTATGGTTAGGAGGGCACTGACTTTTCTAGTCTGCCGCAACTATGTTTCCTGGAAAAATACATGGGAAAATCGCATTGGAAGAAAATTCCACTTAGGGTTAGGGTTAATTCACCATGGTCCCATAGAGCAAAATGGACATCACCAACAAATTCCCAGTGCTTGGCTATGGTTATGAGGGCACTAACTTTTCTAGCCTGCCGTATCTAAGTTTCCTCCGCATGGGCAGAAAATTCCACTTAGGGTTAACCATGAAGCCATTGGCTTGGCTATGGTTATGAGGGCACTAGCATTTAAGAGGGAAAATAGCATTCCACTTAGGTTAGAGTTAGGTCACCATGAACTCATAAAGCAAAATGGACATTGCCAACAAATTTGCTGTGCTTGAGTATGGTTAGCAGGGCACTGACTTTTCTAGCCTGCCGTATCTATGTTTCCTGGTAAAATACATGGGAAAATCCCATTGGTAGAAAATTCCACTTAGGGTTAGGGTTAGGTCACCATGAAGCCACAGAGAAAAATTGACATCACCAACAAATTCCCAGTGCTTGGCTATGGTTATGAGGGCACTAACTTTTCTAGCCTGCCGTATCTAAGTTTTCCTGTAAAATACATGGGAAAATAGCATTTGAGGAAGATTCCACTTAGGTTTAGAGTTAGGTCACCATGAACTCATAAAGCAAAATGGACATTGCCAACAAATTTGCTGTGCTTGAGTATGGTTAGCAGGGCACTGACTTTTCTAGTCTCCCGTATCTATGTTTCCTGGAAAAATACATGGGAAAATCGCATGGGCAGAAAATTCCACTTAGGATTTGGGTTAGGTCACCATGATCCCTTAGAGCAAAATCTACATTGCCAACAAATTCCCAGTGCTTGGATATGGTTAGGAGGGCACTGACTTTTCTATACTGCCGTAGCTATGTTTCCTAATAAAATACATGGGAAAATCCCATTGGCAGAAAATTCCACTTAGGGTTAGGGTTAGGTCACCATGAACTCATAGAGCAAAATGGATATTGCCAACAAATTTGCTGTGCTTGGGTATGGTTAGGAGGGCAATCATTTTTCTAGCCTGCTGTATCTATGTTTCTCGGAAAAATACATGGGAAAATCGCATTGGCAGAAAATTCCACTCAGGATTAGGGTTACGTCACCATGAACCCATAGAGCAAAATGGAGAACGCCAACAAATTCCCAGTGCTTGGGTATGGTTAGGAGGGCAATCATTTTTCTAGCCTGCTGTATCTATGTTTCTCGGAAAAATACATGGGAAAATCGCATTTGAAGAAAATTCCACTTAGGATAAGGTTAGGTCACCATAATCCCATAGAGCAAAATTGATTTTACCAACAAATTCTTAGTGCTTGGATATGGTTAGGAGGGCACTGACATTTCTAGTCTGCCGTAACTATGTTTCCTGGTAAAATACATGGGAAAATCGCATTGGAAGAAAATTCCACTTAGGTATAGGGTTAGGTCACCATGAACTCATAGAGCAAAATGGACATAGCCAACAAATTTGCTGTGCTTGGGTATGGTTAGGAGGGCACTGACTTTTCTAGTCTGCCGTATCTATATTTCATGGTAAAATACATGTGAAAATCCCATTGGAGGAAAATTCCACTTAGGGTTAGCGTTAGGTCACCATGAACTCATAGAGAAAAATTGACATTGCCAACAAATTCCCAGGGCTTGAGTATGGTTAGGAGGGCACTGACCTTTCTAGTCTGCCGTAACTATGATTCCTGGAAAAATACATGGGAAAACCGCATTGGAAGAAAATTCCACTTAGGATTAGGGTTAAGTCACCATGGTCCCATAGAGCAAAATGGACATCACCTACAAATTCCCAGTGCTTGGGTATGGTTATGAGGGCACTAACTTTTCTAACCTGCCGTATCTAAGTTTCCTGCTAAAATACATGGGAAAATCCAATTGGCAGAAAATTCCACTTAGGGTTAGGGTTAGGTCACCATGGTCCCATAGAGCAAAATGGACATCACCTACAAATTCCCAGTACTTGGATATGGTTAGGAGGGCACTGACTTTTCTAGCCTGCTGTATCTATGTTTCCTGGAAAAATACATGGGAAATCGCATTTGAAGAAAATTCCACTAAGGGATAGGGTTAGGTCACCATGATCCCATAGAGCAAAATGGACATCGCCAGTAAATTCACAGCGCTTGGGTATATTTAGGAGGGCACTGATTTTTCTAGTCTGCCGTATCTATGTTTCCAGGTAAAATACATGGGAAAATCCCATTGGCAGAAAATTCCACTTAGGGTTAGGGTTAGGTCACCATAAACTCATAGAGAAAAATGGACATCGCCAACAAATTCCCAGTGCTTCAGTATGGTTAGGAGGGCACTGACTTTTCTAGCCTTCCGTATCTATGTTTCCTGAAAAAATACACGGGAGGAATACATTGGAGGAATATTCCACTTAGGGTTAGGGTTAAGTCACCATGAACCCACAGAGCAAAATGGGCATCGCCAACAAAATCCCAGTGCTTGGATATGGTTAGGAGGGCAATGACTTTTCTACCATGCTGTATCTAAGTTTCCTGGAAAATACAAGGGAAAATCACATTTGAAGAAAATTCCACTTAGGGTTAGGGTTAGGTCACCATGATCCCATAGAGCAAAATGGACATCGCCAGTAAATTCACAGTGCTTGGGTATATTTAGGAGGGCACTGATTTTTCTAGCATGCCGTATCTAGGTTTCCTGGTAAAATACATGGGAAGATCCCATTGGCAGAAAATTCGACTTCGGTTTAGGGTTACCTCACCCTGACATCATAGAGCAAAACAGACTTTGCCAACAAATTCCCAGTACTTCGTTTCGGTTAGGAGGGCACTGACTTTTCTAGCCTTCCCTATGTATCTTTCCTGGTAAAATACATGGGAAGATCCCATTGGCAGAAAATTCCACTTAATGTTAGGGTTACATCACCATAAACCTATAGACCAAAATGGACATCGCCAAAAAATTCCCAGTGCTTGGATATGGTTAGGAGGGCAATGACTTTTCTACCATGCTGTATCTAAGTTTCCTGGAAAATACAAGGGAAAATCGCATTTGAAGAAAATTCCACTTAGGGTTAGGGTTAGGTCACTATGATCCCATAGAGCAAAATGGACATCGCCAAAAAATTCCCAGTGCTTGGATATGGTTAGGAGGGCACTGACTTTTCTAATCTTCCGTAACTATGTTTCCTGGAAAAATGTATGGAAAAATCCCAGTGGAGGAAAATTCCACTTAGGATTAGAATTAAGTCACCATGAACCCACAGAACAAAATAGACATCACCGACAAATTTCAAGTGCTTGGGTATGGTTAGGTCGGAACTTGCTTTACTAGCCTGCAGTAATTATGTTTCCTGGTAAAATACATGGGAAAATCCCATTGGAGGAAAATTCCACTTAGGGTTACGGTTATGTAACGCTGAACGCATAGAGCAAAATGGACATCACCAGTAAATTCACAGTGCTTGGGTATAGTTAGGATGGCACTTATTTTTCTAGTCTGCCGTATCTATGTTTCCTGGTAAAATACATGGGAAAATCCAATTGGCAGAAAATTCCACTTAGGGTTAGGGTTAGGTCATCATAAACTCGTAGAGAAAAATGGACATCGCCAACAAATTGCCAGTGCTTCAGTGTGGTTAGGAGGGCACTGACTTTTCTAGCCTGCCTTATCTATGTTTCCTGGAAAAATACACGGGAGGAATACGTTGGAGGAATATTCCACTTAGGGATAGGGTTAAGTCACCATGAACCCACAGAGCAAAATGGGCATCACCAACAAAATCCCAGTGCTTGGATATGGTTAGAAGGGCACTGACTGTTCTAGCCTGCCGTATCTATGTTTCCTGCTAAAATACATGTAAAGATCCCATTGGCAGAAAATTCCACTTCGGTTTAGGGTTACCTCACTCTGAACTCATAGAGCAAAACGGACTTTGCCAACAAATTCCCAGTACTTGGTTTTGGTTAGGAGGGCACTGACTTTTCTAGCCTTCCCTATGTATCTTTTTTGGTAAAATACATGGTAAGATCCCATTGGCAGAAAATTCCACTTAAGGCTAGGGTTACATCACCATAAACTTATACAGCAAAATGTACATAGCCAAAAAATTCCCAGTGCTTGGATATGGTTATGAGAGCAATGACTTTTCTAGCCTGCTGTATCTATGTCTCCAGGAAAAATACAAGGGAAAATCGCATTTGAAGAAAATTCCACTTAGGGTTAGAGTTAGGTCAACATGAACCCACAGAGAAAAATGGACATCACCAACAAATTCCCAGTACTTGGATATGGTTAGGAGGGCACTGACTTTTCTAGCCAGCTGTAGTTATTTTTCCTGGTTAAATAAATAGGAAAATACCATTGGCAGAAAATTCCACTTAGGGTTAGGGTTAGATCACCATAAACGTATAGAGCAAAATGGACATCGCCAACAAATTCCCAGTGCTTGGATATAGTTAGGAGGGCACTGACTTTTCTAGACTGCAGTAGCTATGTTCCCTCGTAAAATACATGGGAAAATCCCTTTGGCAGAAAATTCCACTTAGGGTTAGGGTTACGTCACCATGAAGTGATAGAGCAAAATGGACATCGCCAACAAATTTGCTGTGCTTGGTTATGGTTAGGAGGGCACTGACTTTTCTACTCTGCCTTATCTTTCCTAGTAAAATATATGGGGAAATCTCATTGGAAGAAAATTCCACTTAGGGTTAGACTTAGGTCACCATGAACTCATAGAGCAAAATGGACATTGCCAACTAATTTGCTGTGCTTGGGTATGGTTAGGAGGGCACTGACTTTTCAACTCTGCCCTATCTTTCCTGGTAAAATATATGGGAAAATGTCATTGGAGGAAAATTCCACTTAGGGTTAGAGTTCGGTCACCATGAACCCACAGAGAAAAATGGACATCATCAACAAATTCCCAGTACTTGGATATAGTTAGGAGGGCACTGACTTTTCTAGACTAACGTAGCTATGTTTCCTCGTGAAATACATGGGAAAATTGCATTGGCAGAAAATTCCTGGTGACCTAAACCTAACCCTAAGTGCAATTTTCTGCCAATGGGATTTTCCCATGTATTTTATCAGGAAACATAGCTACGGCAGGCTAGAAAAGTAAGTGCCTCCTAACCGAAACCAAGCACTGGGAATTTGTTGGCGATGTCCATTTTTCTCTATGGGACCATGGTGACTTAACCCTAACCCTAAGTGGAATTTTCTTCCAATGCGATTTTGCCATGTTTTTTTCCAGGAAACATAGTTACGGCAGATTAGAAAAGTCAGTGCCCTCCCAACCATATCCAAGCACTGGGAATTTGTTGGTGATGTCCATTTTGCTCTATGAGTTCAGGGTGACGTAAACCTAACCCTAAGTTGAATTTTCTTCAAATGCGATTTTCCCATGTATTTTTCCAGGAAACATAGGTACAGCAGGCTAGAAAAGTCATTGCCCTCCTAACCATACCCAAGCACTAGGAATTTGTTGGTGATGTCCATTTTTCTCTGTGGGTTCATGGTGACCTAAACCTAACCCTAAATGGAATTTTCCTCCAATGGGATTTTCACATGTATTTTACCATGAAATATAGATAAGGCAGTCTAGAAAAGTAAATGCCCTCCTAACCATATCCAAGCACTGGGAATTTTTTGGCAATCTCCATTTTTCTGTATAGGTTTAGGGTGATCTAACCCAAATCCTAAGTGGAATTTTCTGCAAATGGGATCTTCCCATGTATTTTAACAGGAAACATAGCTACGGCAGTCTAGAAAAGTCATTGCCCTCTTAACTATATCCAGGCACTGGAAATTTGTTGGTGATGTCCATTTTTCTCTGTGGGTTCATGGTGACCTAACTCTAACGCTAAGTGGATTTTTTTGCCAATTGGATTTTCCCATGTATTTTATCAGGAAACATAGCTACGGCAGGCTAGAAAAATAAGTGCTCTCCTAACCATAATCCAAGCACTGGAAATTTTTGGGCGATGTACATTTTGCTGTATAAGTTCATGGTGATCTTACCCTAACCCTAAGTGGAATTTTCTGCCAATGGGATCTTCCCATGTATTTTTCCAGGAAACATAGTTACGGCAGGCTAGAAAAGTCAGTGCCCTCCTAACCATATCCAAGCACTGGGAATTTTTGGGCGATGTACATTTTGCTGTATAAGTTCATGGTGATCTTACCCTAACCCTAAGTGGAATTTTCTGCCAATGGGATCTTCCCATGTATTTTTCCAGGAAACATAGTTACGGCAGGCTAGAAAAGTCAGTGCCCTCCTAACCATATCCAAGCACTGGGAATTTGTTGGCGATGTCCATTTTGCTCTATGGGATCATGGTGACCTAACTTTATCTCTAAGTGGAATTTTGTTCAAATGTGATTTTCCCATATATTTTACCTGGAAAGATAGGGAAGATTATAAAAGTGAGTGCCCTCCTAAGCATACCCAAGCACAGAAAATTTGTTGGCGATGTCCATTTTGCTCTATGAGTTCATGGAGACCTAACTCTAACCGTAAGTTGATTTTTCTGCCAATTGGATTTTCCCATGTATTTTTCCAGGAAACATAGCTACGGCAGACTAAAAAGGTCAGTGCCCTCCTAACCATATCCAAGACTGGGAATTGGTTGGCGATGTCCATTTTGCTCTATGGGATCATGGTGACCTAACCCTAACCCTAAGTTGAATTTTCTTCAAATGCGATTTTCCCATGTATTTTTCAAGGAAACATAGATACAGCAGGCTAGAAAAGTCAGTGCCCTCCTAACCATACCCAAGCACTGGGAATTTGTTGGCGATGTCCATTTTTCTCTATGAGTTCATGGTGACCTAAACCTAACCCTAAGTGGAATTTTCTGCTAATGGGATTTTCCCATGTATTTTATCAGTCAACATAGCTACGGCAGGCTAGAAAAGTAAGTGCCCGCCTAATCATACCCTAGCACTGGGAATTTGCTGGTGATGTCCATTTTGCTCTATGGGACCATGGTGACTTAACTCTAACCCTAAGTGGAATTTTTTTCCAATGCAATTTTCCCATGTTTTTTTCCAGGAAACATAGTTACGGTAGGCTAGAAAATTAAGTTCCCTCCTAACCATACTCAAGCACTGGGAATTTGTTGGCTATGTCCATTTTTCTCTATGTGATCATCGTGACCTAAACCTAACCCTAAGTGGAATTTTCTGCCAATGGGATTTTCCCATGTATTTTACCGGGAAACATAACTACAGCTGGATAGAAAAGTAAGTGCCCTCCTATCCATACCCAAGCACTGGGAATTTGTTGGAAACGTCCATTTTGCTCTATGGGATCATGGTGATCTAACCCTAACACTAAGTGGAATTTTCTGCCAATGGGATTTTCTCATGTATTTTACCATAAAATATAGATACGGCAGGCTAGAAAAGTCAGTGCCCTCCTAACCATACCCAAGAATAGCAAATTAGTTGGCAATGTCCATTTTGCTCTATGAGTTCATGTTGACCTAACTCTAACGCTAAGTGGAATTTTCCTCCAATGACATTTTCCCATATATTTTACCAGTAAAGGTAGGGCAGAGTAGAAAAGTCAGTGCCCTCCTAACCATACCCAAGCACAGCAAATTTGTTGGCGATGTCCATTTTGCTCTATGAGTTCATGGTGACCTAACTCTAACCCTAAGTGGATTTTTCTGCCAATTGGATTTTCCCATGTATTTTACCAGGAAACATAGATACAGCAGGCTAGAAAAATCAGTGCCCTCCTAACCATACCCTAGCACTGGGAATTTTTTGGTGATGTCCATTTTGCTCTATGGAACCATGGTGACTTAACACTAACCCTAAGTGGAATTTTCTTCCAATGCGATTTTCCAATGTATTTTTCCATGAAACATAGATACAGCAGTCTAGAAAAGTCATTGTCCTCATTACCATACCCAAAAACTGGAAATTTGTTGGCGATTGCCATTTTTCTCTATGAGTTCATGGTGACCTAAACCTAACCCTAAGTGGAATTTTCTGTCAATGGGATTTTCCCATGTGTTTTACCAGGAAAATTAACTACGGCTGGCTAGAAAAGTAAGTGCCCTCCTAACCACACCCAAGGACTGGAAATTTGTTGGTGATGTCCATTTTGCTCTATGGGACCATGGTGACCTAACCCTAACCCTAAGTGGAATTTTCTGCCAATGGGATTTTCCCATGTATTTTACCAGGAAATATAGATACGGCAGGCTAGAAAAGTCAGTGCCCTCCTAACCATACCCAAGCACAGCAAGTTAGTTGGCAATGTCCATTTTGCTCTATGAGTTCATGGAGACCTACCCCTAACCCTAAGTGGAATTTTCTGCCAATTGGATTTTCCCATGTATTTTTCCAGGAAACATAGCTACAGCAGACTAAAAAAGTCAGTGCCCTCCTAACCATATCCAAGCACTGGGAATATGTTGGCGATGTCCATTTTTCTCTATGGGACCATGGTGACTTAACCCTAACCCTAAGTGGAATTTTCTTCCAATGCGATTTTCCCATGTTTTTTTCCAGGAAACATAGTTACGGCAGGCTAGAAAAGTCAGTGCCCTCCTAACCATACCCTAGCACTGGGAATTTATTGGCAACATCCATTTTGCTCTATGGGATCATGTTGACCTAACTCTAACGCTAAGTGGAATTTTCCTCCAATGACATTTTCCCATATATTTTACCAGTAAAGGTAGGGCAGAGTAGAAAAGTCAGTGCCCTCCTAACCATACCCAAGCACAGCAAGTTAGTTGGCAATGTCCATTTTGCTCTATGAGTTCATGGAGACCTACCCCTAACCCTAAGTGGAATTTTCTGCCAATTGGATTTTCCCATGTATTTTTCCAGCAAACATAGCTACAGCAGACTAAAAAAGTCAGTGCCCTCCTAACCATATCCAAGTACTGGGAATATGTTGGCGATGTCCATTTTTCTCTATGAGTTCATGGTGACCTACCCCTAACCCTAAGTGGATTTTTCTGCCAATAGGATTTTCCCATGTATTTTTCCAGGAAACATAGCTACAGCAGACTAAAAAATCAGTGCCCTCCTAACCATATCCAAGCACTGGGAATTTGTTGGCGATTTCCATTTTGCTCTATGTGATCATGGTGACCTACCCCTAACCCTAAGTTGAATTTTCTTCAAATGCGATTTTATCATGTATTTTTCCAGGAAATATAGATACAGCAGGCTAGAAAAGTCATTGCCCTCCTAACCATACCCAAGCACTGGGAATTTGTGGCAATGTCCATTTTTCTCTATGGGACCATGGTGACTTAACCCTAACCCTAAGTGGAATTTTCTTCCAATGCGATTTTCCCATGTTTTTTTTCCAGGAAACATAGTTACGGCAGGCTAGAAAAGTCAGTGCCCTCCCAACCATACCCTAGCACTGGGAATTTTTTGGTGATGTCCATTTTGGTCTATGGAACCATGGTGACTTAACCCTAACCCTAAGTGGAATTTTCCTCCAATGCGATTTTCCCATGTTTTTTTCCAGGAAACATAGTTACGGCAGGCTAGAAAATTCATTGCCCTCATTACCATACCCAAGCACTGGGAATTTGTTGGCGATGTCCATTTTTCTCTATGAGTTCATGGTGACCTAAACCTAACCCTAAGTGGAATTTTCTGTCAATGGGATTTTCCCATGTGTTTTACCAGGAAATATAGATGCGACAGGCTAGAAAAGTCAGTGCCCTCCTAACCATACCCAAGCACAGCAAGTTTGTTGGCAATGTCCATTTTGCTCTATGAGTACATGGTGACCTAACTCTAACCCTAAGTGGAATTTTCCTCCAATGAGATTTTCCCATATATTTTACCTGGAAAGATAGGGAAGATTATAAAAGTGAGTGCCCTCCTAAGCATACCCAAGCACAGAAAATTTGTTGGCGATGTTCATTTTGCTCTATGAGTTCATGGAGACCTAACTCTAACCCTAAGTGGATTTTTCTGCCAATTGGATTTTCCCATGTATTTTTCCAGGAAACATAGCTACGGCAGACTAAAAAGGTCAGTGCCCTCCTAACCATATCCAAGTACTGGGAATATGTTGGCGATGTCCATTTTTCTCTATGAGTTCATGGTGACCTACCCCTAACCCTAAGTGGATTTTTCTGCCAATTGGATTTTCCCATGTATTTTACCAGGAAACATAGCTAGGACAGTCTAGAAAAGTCAGTGCCCTCCTAACCATATCCAAGCACTGGGAATTTGTTGGTGATGTCCATTTTTCTCTGTGGGTTCATGGTGACCTAACACTAACCCTAAGTGGAATTTTCCTCCAATGGGATTTTCACATGTATTTTACCATAAAATATAGATACGGCAGGGTAGAAAAGTCAGTGCCCTCCTAACCATATCCAAGCACTGGGAATTTGTTGGTGATGTCCATTTTGCTCTATGAGTTCATGGTGACCTAACTCTAACCCTAAGTGGATTTTTTTGCCAATTGGATTTTCCCATGTATTTTATCAGGAAAGATAGCTACGGCAGGCTAGAAAATAAGTGCTCTCCTAACTATATCCAAGCACTGGAAATTTTTGGGCGATGTACATTTTGCTGTATAAGTTCATGGTGATCTTACCCTAACCCTAAGTGGAATTTTCTGCCAATGGGATCTTCCCATGTATTTTTCCAGGAAACATAGTTACGGCAGACTAGAAAATTCAGTGCCCTCCTAACCATATCCAAGCACTGGGAATTTGTTGGCGATGTCCATTTTGCTCTATGGGATCATGGTGACCTAACTTTATCTCTAAGTGGAATTTTGTTCAAATGTGATTTTCCCATGTATTTTTCCAGGAAACATAGATACAGCAGGCTAGAAAAGTCATTGCCCTCCTAACCATACCCAAGGACTGGAAATTTGTTGGCGATGTCCATTTTTCTCCATGGGACCATGGTGACTTAACCCTAACCCTAAGTGGAATTTTCTTCCAATGCGATTTTCCCATGTTTTTTTTCCAGGAAACATAGTTACGGCAGGCTAGAAAAGTCAGTGCCCTCCTAACCATACCCTAGCACTGGGAATTTTTTGGTGATGTCCATTTTGGTCTATGGAACCATGGTGACTTAACCCTAACCCTAAGTGGAATTTTCCTCCAATGCGATTTTCCCATGTTTTTTTCCAGGAAACATAGTTACGGCAGGCTAGAAAATTCATTGCCCTCATTACCATACCCAAGCACTGGGAATTTGTTGGCGATGTCCATTTTTCTCTATGAGTTCATGGTGACCTAAACCTAACCCTAAGTGGAATTTTCTGTCAATGGGATTTTCCCATGTGTTTTACCAGGAAATATAGATGCGACAGGCTAGAAAAGTCAGTGCCCTCCTAACCATACCCAAGCACAGCAAGTTTGTTGGCAATGTCCATTTTGCTCTATGAGTACATGGTGACCTAACTCTAACCCTAAGTGGAATTTTCCTCCAATGAGATTTTCCCATATATTTTACCTGGAAAGATAGGGAAGATTATAAAAGTGAGTGCCCTCCTAAGCATACCCAAGCACAGAAAATTTGTTGGCGATGTTCATTTTGCTCTATGAGTTCATGGAGACCTAACTCTAACCCTAAGTGGATTTTTCTGCCAATTGGATTTTCCCATGTATTTTTCCAGGAAACATAGCTACGGCAGACTAAAAAGGTCAGTGCCCTCCTATCCATATCGAAGCACTGGGAATTGGTTGGCGATGTCCATTTTGCTCTATGGGATCTTGGTGACCTAACCCTAACCCTAAGTTGAATTTTCTTCAAATGCGATTTTCCCATGTATTTTTCAAGGAAACATAGATACAGCAGGCTAGAAAAGTCAGTGCCCTCCTAACCATACCCAAGCACTGGGAATTTGTTGGCGATGTCCATTTTTCTCTATGAGTTCATGGTGACCTAAACCTAACCCTAAGTGGAATTTTCTGCTAATGTTATTTTCCCATGTATTTTATCAGTCAACATAGCTACAGCAGGCTAGAAAAGTGTGCCCTCCTAATCATACCCTAGCACTGGGAATTTGCTGGTGATGTCCATTTTGCTCTATGGGACCATGGTGACTTAACTCTAACCCTAAGTGGAATTTTTTTCCAATGCGATTTTCCCATGTTTTTTTCCAGGAAACATAGTTACGGTAGGCTAGAAAATTAAGTTCCCTCCTAACCATACTCAAGCACTGGGAATTTGTTGGCTATGTCCATTTTTCTCTATGGGATCATCGTGACCTAAACCTAACCCTAAGTGGAATTTTCTGCCAATGGGATTTTCCCATGTATTTTACCAGGAAAAATAACTACAGCTGGATAGAAAAGTAAGTGCCCTCCTATCCATACCCAAGCACTGGGAATTTGTTGGAGACGTCCATTTTGCTCTATGGGACCATGGTGACTTAACCCTAATCCTAAGTGGAATGTTCTTCAAATGCGATTTTCCCATGTAGTTTTCCAGGAAATATAGCTACGGCAGTGTAGAAATTCAGTGCCCTCCTAACCATATCCAAGCACTGGGAATTTGTTGGTGATGTCCATTTTGCTCTATGAGTTCATGGTGACCTAACTCTAACTCTAAGTGGATTTTTCTGCCAATTGGATTTTCCCATGTATTTTACCAGGAAACATAGATACGGCAGGCTAGAAAAGTTAGTGCCCTCCTAACTATACCCAAGCACTGGGAATTTATTGGCGACATCCACTTTGCTCTATGGGATCATGGTGACCTAACCCTAACCCTAAGTGGAATTTTCTGCCAATGGGATTTTCCCATGTATTTTACCAGGAAACATAGCTACGGCAGTCTAGAAAGGTCAGTGCCTTCCTAACCATATCCAAGCACTGGGAATTTGTTGGTGATGTCCATTTTTCTCTGTGGGTTCATGGTGACCTCACCCTAACCCTAAGTGGAATTGTCTTCCAATGCGATTTTCCAATGTATTTTTCCATGAAACATAGATACAGGAGGCTAGAAAAGTCATTGCCCTCATTACCATACCCAAGAACTGGGAATTTGTTGGCGATGTCCATTTTTCTCTATGAGTTCATGGTGACCTAAACCTAACCCTAAGTGGAATTTTCTGTCAATGGGATTTTCCCATGTATTTTACCAGGAAAATTAACTACGGCTGGCTAGAAAAGTAAGTGCCCTCCTAACCATACCCAAGCACTGGGAATTTGTTGGCGATGTCCATTTTGGTCTTTGGGATCATGATGACATAACCCTAACCCTAAGTGGAATTTTCCTCCAATGGGATTTTCACATGTATTTTACCACAAAATATAGATACGGCAGGCTAGAAAAGTCAGTGCCCTCCTAACCATCCCAAGAATAGCAAATTAGTTGGCAATGTCTATTTTGCTCTATGAGTTCATGTTGACCTAACTCTAACACTAAGTGGAATTTTCCTCCAATGACATTTTCCCATATATTTTACCAGTAAAGGTAGGGCAGAGTAGAAAAGTCAGTGAACTCCTAACCATACCCAAGCACAGCAAATTTGTTGGCGATGTCCATTTTTCTCTATGAGTTCATGGTGACCTAAACCTAACCCTAAGTGGAATTTTCTGTCAAAGGGATTTTCCCATGTATTTTACCAGGAAAATTAACTACGGCTGGCTAGAAAAGTAAGTTCCCTCCTAACCATACCCAAGCACTGGGAATTTGTTGGCGATGTCCATTTTGCTCTTTGGGATCATGATGACCTAACCCTAACCCTAAGTGGAATTTTCTGCCAATGGGATTTTCCCATGTATTTTACCAGGAAATATAGATACGGTAGGCTAGAAAAGTCAGTGCCCTCCTCACCATACCCAAGCACAGCAAGTTAGTTGGCAATGTCCATTTTGCTCTATGAGTACATGGTGACCTGACTCTAACCCTAAGTGGAATTTTCCTCCAATGAGATTTTCCCATATATTTTACCTGGAAAGATAGGGCCGACTATAAAGGTGAGTGCCCTCCTAACCATACCCAAGCACAGAAAATTTGTTGGCGATGTCCATCTTGCTCTATGAGTTCATGGACACCGAACTCTAACCCTAAGTGGATTTTTCTGCCAATTGGATTTTTCCATGTATTTTGTCAGTCAACATAGCTACGGCAGGCTAGAAAAATAAGTGCTCTCCTAACCATATCCAATCACTGGGAATTGGTTGGCGATGTCCATTTTGCTCTATGGGATCATGGTGTCCTAACCCTAACCCTAAGTGGAATTTTCTGCCAATGGGATTTTCCCATGTATTTTACCAGGATACATAGCTAGGACAGTCTAGAAAAGTCAGTGCCCTCCTAACCATACCCAAGCACAGCAAATTAGTTGGCAATGTCCATTTTGCTCTATGAGTTCATGGTGACCTAACTCTAACCCTAAGTGGATTTTTTTGCCAATTGGATTTTCCCATGTATTTTATCAGGAAAGATAGCTACGGCAGGCTAGAAAAATAAGTGCTCTCCTAACCATATCCAAGCACTGGAAATTTTTGGGCGATGTACATTTTGCTGTATAAGTTCATGGTGATCTTACTCTAACCCTAAGTGGAATTTTCTGCCAATGGGATCTTCCCATGTATTTTTCCAGGAAACATAGTTACGGCAGACTAGAAAAGTCAGTGCCCTCCTAACCATATCCAGGCACTGGGAATTTTTTGGCGATGTCCATTTTGCTCTGTGGGATCATGGTGACCTAACTTTATCTCTAAGTGGAATTTTGTTCAAATGTGATTTTCCCATGTATTTTTCCAGGAAACATAGATACAGCAGGCTAGAAAAGTCATTGCTCTCCTAACCATACCCAAGGACTGGGAATTTGTTGTCGATGTCCATTTTTCTCTATGGGACCATGGTGACTTAACCCTAAACCTAAGTGGAATTTTCTTCCAATGCGATTTTCCCATGTTTTTTTCCAGGAAACATAGTTACGGCAGGCTAGAAAAGTCAGTGCCCTCCTAACCATACCCTAGCACTGGGAATTTTTTGGTAATGTCCATTTTGCTCTATAGAACCATGGTGACTTAACCCTAACCCTAAGTGGAATTTTCTTTCAATGCGATTTTCCTAAGTATTTTTCCATGAAACATAGATACGGCAGGCTAGAAAAGTCATTGCCCTCATTACCATACCCAAGCACTGGGAATTTGTTGGCGATGTCCATTTTTCTCTATGAGTTCATGGTGACCTAAACCTATCCTTACATGGAATTTTCTGTCAATTGGATTTTCCCATGTATTTTACCAGGAAAACTAACTACGGCTGGCTAGAAAATAAGTGCCCTCCTAACCATACCCAAGCACTGGGAATTTGTTGGCGATGTCCATTTTACTCTATGGGATCATGGTGACCTAAACCTAACAATAAGTGGAATTTTCTGCCAATGGGATATTCCCATGTATTTTACCAGGAAATATAGATATGGCAGGCTAGAAAAGTCAGTGCCCTCCTAACCATACCCAAGCACAGCAAGTTAGTTGGCAATGTCCCTTTTGCTCTATGAGTACATGGTGACCTAACTCTAACTCTAAGTGGAATTTTCCTCCAATGAGATTTTCCCATATATTTTACCTGGAAAGATAGGGCAGACTATAAAAGTGAGTGCCCTCCTAACCATACCCAAGAACTGGGAATTTGTTGGCGATGTCCATTTTACTCTATGGGATCATGGTGACCTAACCCTAACAATAAGTGGAATTTTCTGCCAATGGGATATTCCCATGTATTTTACCAGGAAACATAGCTACGGCACGCTAGAAAAGTTAGTGCCCTCCTAACCATACTCTACCACTGGGAATTTGCTGATGATGTCCATTTTGCTCTATGGGACCATGGTAACTTAACCCTAAACCTAAGTGGAATTTTCTTCAAATGCGATTTTCCCATGTAGTTTTCCAGGAAACATAGCTACGGCAGTGTAGAAACGTCAGTGCCCTCCTAACCATATCCAAGCACTGGGAATTGGTTGGCGATGTCCATTTTGCTCTATGGGATCATGGTGAACTAACCCTAACCCTAAGTGGATTTTTCTGCCAATTGGATTTTTCCATGTATTTTATCAGTCAACATAGCTACGGCAGGCTAGAAAAGTAAGTGCTCTCCTAACCATATCCAAGCACTGGGAATTGGTTGGCGATGTCCATTTTGCTCTATGGGATCATGGTGACCTAACCCTAACCCTAAGTGGAATTTTCTGCCAATAGGATTTTCCCATGTATTTTACCAGGAAACATAGCTAGGACAGTCTAGAAAAGTCAGTGCCCTCCTAACCATATCCAAGCACTGGGAATTTGTTGGCAATGTCCATTTTGCTCTATGAATTCATGGTGACCTAACTCTAACCCTAAGTGGATTTTTTTGCCAATTGGATTTTCCCATGTATTTTATCAGGAAAGATAGCTACAGCAGGCTAGAAAAATAAGTGCTCTCCTAACCGTATCCAAGCACTGGAAATTTTTGGGCGATGTACATTTTGCTGTATAAGTTCATGGTGATCTTACTCTAACCCTAAGTGGAATTTTCTTCCAATGGGATCTACCCATGTATTTTTCCAGGAAACATAGTTACGGCAAACTAGAAAAGTCATTGCCCTCCTAACCATATCCAGGCACTGGGAATTTGTTGGCGATGTCCATGTTGCTCTGTGGGATCATGGTGACCTAACTTTATCTCTAAGTGGAATTTTGTTCAAATGTGATTTTCCCATGTATTTTTCCAGGAAACATAGATACAGCAGGCTAGAAAAGTCATTGCCCTCCTAACCATACCCAAGCACTGGGAATTTGTTGGCGATGTCCATTTTGCTCTATGGGATCATGGTGACCTAACCCTAACCCTAAGTGGAATTTTCTGCTAATGGGATTTTCCCATGTATTTTACCAGGAAATATAGATACGGCAGGCTAGAAAAGTCAGTGCCCTCCTAACAATACCCAAGCACAGCAAGTTAGTTGGCAATGTCCATTTTGCTCTATGAGTACATGGTGACATAACTCTAACCCTAAGTAGAATTTTCCTCCAATGAGATTTTCCCATATATTTTACCTGGAAAGATAGTGCAAACTATAAAAGTGAGTGCCCTCCTAACCATACCCAAGCACAGAAAATTTGTTTACGATGTCCATTTTGTTCTATGAGTTCATAGAGACCTAACTCTAACCCTAAGTGGATTTTTCTGCAAATTGGATTTTCCCATGTATTTTTCCAGGAAACATAGCTACGGCAGACTAGAAAAGTCAGTGCCCTCCTAACCATATCCAAGCACTGGGAATTGGTTGGCGATGTCCATTTTGCTCTATGGGATCATGGTGACCTAACCCTAACCCTAAGTTGAATTTTCTTCAAATGCGATTTTCCCATGTATTTTTTCCAGAAAACATAGATACAGCAGGCTAGAAAAGTCATTGCCCCCTAACCATACCCAAGCACTGGGAATTTGTTGGCGATGTCCATTTTTCTCTATGAGTTCATGGTGACCAAAACCTAACCATAAGTGGAATTTTCTGCTAATGGGTTTTTCCCATGTATTTTGTCAGTCAACATAGCTACGGTAGGCTAGAAAAGTAAGTGCCCTCCTAATCATACCCTAGAACTGGGAATTTGTTGGTGATGTCCATTTTGCTCTATGGGACCATGGTGACTTAACCCTAACCCTAAGTGGAATTTTTTTCCAATGCGATTTTCCCAATGTTTTTTTCCAGGAAACATAGTTACGGCAGGCTAGAAAAGTCAGTGCCCTCCTAACCATACCCAAGCACTGGGAATTTGTTGGCGAGGTCCATTTTTCTCTATGGAATCATGGTGACCTAAACCTAACCCTAAGTGGAATTTTCTGCCAATGGGATTTTCCCATGTATTTTACCAGGAAACATAACTACAGCTGGATAGAAAAGTAAGTGCCCTCCTAACCATACCCAAGCACTGGGAATTTGTTGGAGACGTCCATTTTGCTCTATGGGATCATGGTGACCTAACCCTAACCCTAAGTGGAATTTTCTGCCAATGGGATTTTCACATGTATTTTACCATAAAATATAGATACGGCAGGCTAGAAAAGTCAGTGCCCTCCTAACCATACCCAAGCACAGCAAATTAGTTGGCAATGTCCATTTTGCTCTATGAGTTCATGTTGACCTAACTCTAACGCTAAGTGGAATTTTCCTCCAATGACATTTTCCCATATATTTTACCAGGAAAGATAGGGCAGACTAGAAAATTCAGTGCCCTCCTAACCATATCCAAGCACTGGGAATTTGTTGGTGATGTCCATTTTTCTCTGTGGGTTCATGGTGACCTAACTCTAACCCTAAGTGGAATTTTTCTCCAATGGGATTTTCCCATGTATTTTACCAGGAAACATAGATACGGCAGGCTAGAAAAATTAGTGCCCTCATAACCATACCCAAGAACTTGTAATTTGTTGGTGATGTCCATTTTGCTCTATGGGACCATGGTGACTTAACCCTAATCCTAAGTGGAATGTTCTTCAAATGTGATTTTCCCATGTATTTTACCAGGAAACATAACTATGGCAGGCTAGAAAAGTCAGTGCCCTCCTAACCATACCCAAGCAAAGCAAATTTGTTGGCTATGTCCATTTTGCTCTATGAGATCATGGTGACCTAACTATAACCCTAAGTGGATTTTTCTGCCAATCGGATTTTCCCATGTATTTTACCAGGAAACATATCTACGACAGTCTGGAAAGGTTAGTGCCCTCCTAACCATACCCTAGCACTGGGAATTTGTTGATGATGTCCATTTTGCTCTATGGGACCATGGTAACTTAACCCTAACCCTAAGTGGAATTTTCTTCCAATGCGATTTTCCCATGTTTTTTTCCAGGAAACATGAGTTATGGCAGGCTAGAAAAGTAAGTGCCCTCCTAACCATACCGAAGCACTGGGAATTTGTTGGCTATGTCCATTTTCCTCTATGGTATCATGGTGACCTAACCCTAAGTGGAATTTTCTGCCAATGGGATTTTCCCATGTATTTTATCAGGAAACATAGCTATGTTAAGTGCCCTCCTAACCATATCCAAGAACTGGGAATTTTTTGGCGATGTCCATTTTGCTGTATACGTTTGTGGTGATCTAACCCTAACCCTAAGTGGAATTTTCTTCAAATGCGATTTTCCCATGTATTTTACCAGGAAACATAACTATGGCAGGCTAGAAAAGTCAGTGTCTCCTAACCATACCCAAGCACTGGGAATTTGTTGGCGATGTCAATTTTTCTCTATGAGTTCATGGTTACCTAAACCCAACCCTAAGTGTAATTTTCTGTGAATGGGATTTTCCCATGTATTTTACCAGGAAAGATACATAGGGAAGGCTAGAAAAGTCAGTGTCCTCCTAACCGAAACCAAGCACTGGGAATTTGTTGGGAAGGTCCGTTTTGCTCTATGAGTTCAGGGTGAGATAACCCTAATCCTAATAGGAATTTTCTGCCAATGGGATTTTCTCATGTATTTTACCAGGAAACATAGATACGGCAGGTTAGAAAAGTCAGTGCCCTCCTAACCATACCCAAGGACAGCAAATTAGTTGGCAATGTCCATTATGCTCTATGAGTACATGGTGACCGAACTCTAACCCTAAGTGGAATTTTCCTCCAATGAGATTTTCCCATGTTTTTTTCCAGGAAACATAGTTACGGCAGACTAGAAAAGTCAGTGCCCTCCTAACCATACCCAAGCACTGGGTATTCGTTGGCGATGCCAATTTTTCTGTATGAGTTCATGGTGACCTAACCCTAACCCTAAGTGGAATTTTCTTCCAATGCGATTTTCCCGTGTTTTTTTCCAGGAAACATAGTTACGGCAGACGAGAAAAGTCAGTGCCCTCCTAACCATATCCAAGCACTGGGAATGTGTTGGTGATGTCCATTTTTCTCTGAGGGTTCATGGTGACCTAACTCTAACCCTAAGTGGATTTTTCTGCAAATTGGATTTTCCCATGTATTTTTCCAGGAAACATAGTTACGGCAAGCTAGAAAGGTCAGTGCCCTCCTAACCATATCCAAGCACTGGGAATTTGTTGGCAATGTCCATTTTGCTCTATGAGTACATGGTGACGTATCTCTAACCCTAAGTGAAATTTTCCATCCAATGAGATTTTGGCATATAGTTTACCAGGAAAGATAGGGTAGACTAGAAAAGTCAGTGCCCTCCTAACCATACACAAGCACAGCAAATTTGTTGGCGATGTCCATTTTGCTCTATGAGTTCATGGTGACCTAACTCTAACGCTAAGTGGATTTTTCTGCCAATTGGATTTTCCCATATATTTTACCTGGAAAAATAGATATGGCAGGCTAGAAAAGTTTGTGCCCTCATAACCATACCCAAGCACTGGGAATTTGTTGGTGATGTCCATTTTTCTCACTGGGATCATGGTGACTTAACCCTAATCCTAAATGGAATTTTCTTCCAATGCGATTTTCCCATGTATTTTTCCAGGAAACATATTTACGGCAGAATAGAAAAGTCAGTGCCCTCCTAACCATATCCAAGCAGTGGGAATTTGTTGGCGATGTCCATTTTGCTTTATGGGATCATGGTGACCTAACCCTAACCCTAAGTGGAATTTTCTTCAAATGCGATTTTCCCATGTATTTTACCAGGAAACATAACTATGGCAGGCTAGAAAAGTAAGTGCCCTCCTAACCATATCCAAGCACTGGGAATTTTTTGGTGATGTCCATTTTGCTGTATAAGTTTATGGTAATCTAACGCTAACCTAAGTGGAATTTTCTGCCAATGGGATCTTCCCATGTATTTTACCAGGAAAGATACATAGGGAAGGCTAGAAAAGTCAGTGCCCTCCTAACCGAAACCAAGCACTGGGAATTTGTTGGGAAAGTCCGTTTTGCTCTATGAGTTCAGGGTGAGGTAACCCTAACCTTAAGTGGAATTTTCTGCCAATGGGATTTTCCCATGCATTTTACCAGGAAACATAGATACGGCATGGTAAAAAAGTCAGTGCCCTTCTAACCATGTCCAAGCACTGTGAATTTGTTGGCGATGCCATTTTGCTCCTTGGGTTCATGGTGACCTAACTCTAACCCTAAGTGGAATTTTCCTACAATGGGATTTTCCCGTGTATTTTACCAGGAAAATTAGATAGGGCAGGATAGAAAAGTCAGTGCCCTCGTAATCATACCCAAGCACTGTGAATTTGTTGGTGATGTACATTTTGCTCTATAAGTTCAGGGTTACCTAAACCTAACACTAAGTGGAATTTTCAGCCAATGGGATTTTCCCATGTATTTTACCAGGAATCATAATTACGGCAGGCTAGAAAAGTCAGTGCCCTCCTAACCATACTCAAGCACTGGGAATTTTTGGGCAATGTCCATTTTGCTGTATAAGTTTATGGTGATCTAACCCTAACCCTAAGTGGAATTTTCTGCCAATGGGATCTTCCCATATATTTTATCAGGAAAGATACATAGGGAAGGCTAGAAATGTCGGTGCCCTCCTAACCGAAACCAAGCACTGGGAATGTGTTGGCAAAGTCCATTTTGCTCTATGAGTTCAGGGTGAGATAACCCTAATTCTAAGTGGAATTTTTTGCAAATGGGATTTTCCCATGTATTTTACCAGGAAACATAGATACGGCAGGTTAGAAAAGTCAGTGCCCTCCTAACCATACCCAAGGACAGCAAATTAGTTGGCAATGTCCATTATACTCTATGAGTACATGGTGACCGAACTCTAACCCTAAGTGGAATTTTCCTCCAATGAGATTTTCCCATATATTTTACCAGGAAAGATAGGGCAGAGTAGAAAGGTCAGTGCCCTCCTTACCATATCCAACCACTGGGAATTTGTTGGCCTTGTCCATTTTGCTCTATGGGATCATGGTGACCTAATCCTAACCCTAAGAGGAATTTTCTTGAAATGCGATTTTCCCATGTATTTTTCCAGGAAACATAGATACAGCAGGCTAGAAAAGTCAGGGCTCTCCTAACGAACTCAAGCACTGGGAATTTGTTGGCGATGTCCATTTTGCTCTATGAGTACATGGTGACCGAACTCTAACCCTAAGTGGAATTTTTCTCCAATGAGATTTTCCCATATATTTTACCAGGACAGATAGGGCAGAGTAGAAAAGTCAGTGCCCACCATTTGTCCATTAATGGTGACCTAACTCTAACCCTAAGTGGATTTTTTGGCCAATTGGATTTTCCTAACCATACCCAAGCACTGGGAATTTGTTGGCGATGTCCATTTTTCTCTATGAGTTCATTGTGACCTAAACCTAACCCTAACTGGAATTTTCTGACAATGGGATTTTCCCATGTATTTTATCAGGAAACATAGCTACGGCAGGCTGAGAAGTATGTGCCCTCCTAACCATATCCAAGCACTGGGAATTTTTTGGCGATCTCCATTTTGCTGTATAAGTTTATGGTGATGTAACCCTAACCTTAAGTGGAATTTTCTTCCAATGCGATTTTCCCATGTATTTTACCAGGAAACATAGATATAGCAGGCTAGAAAAGTCAGTGCCCTCCTAACCATACCCAAGTACAGCGAATTTTTGACGATGTCCATTTTGCTCTATGTGTTCATGCTGACCAAAAACTAACCCTAAGTGGAATTTTCCTCCAATGGGATTTTCCCATGTATTTTACCAGGAAAGATAGATAGGGCAGGCTAGAAAAGTCAGTGCCCTCCTAACCATACCCAAGCACTGTGAATTTGTTGGCGATGTAAATTTTGCTCTATGAATTCATGGTGACCTAACCCTAACCCTACGTGGATTTTTCTGCCAATGGGATTTTCCTATATATTTTACCAGAAAACGTAGATGTGGCACACTTAAACAGTAAGTGCCCTCCTAACCATATCCAAGCACTGTATATTTGTTGGCTATTCCCATTTTGCTCTATGAGTTCCTCGTGACAGAACTCTAATTGTAAGTGAAATTTTCATCCAATGAGATTTTCCCATGCATTTTGCCAAGAAACATAAATAGGGCAGCTAGATAATTAGTGCCTGCCTAACCATTCCAAAGCACTGCAAACTTTTCAGTAATGTCCATTTTGCTCGATGAGTTCATGGTGAACTAATCCTTACCCTAGTGGAATTTTCCGCCAATGGAATTTTCTTATGTATTTTACCATGAAATATACATACGGCAGACTAGAAAAGTAAGTGCCCTCCTAACCATACCCAAGCACTGCAAATTTGTTGCCTATGTCCATTTTGCTCTATGGCAGTGATGGCGAACATTTTAGAGACAGCGAGCCAAAACTGCAACACAAAACCCACTATGTATCGTCAGTTGCCGTGTGGACTTGGCCCCTTCGGTGGGTGTGGCTGCAATGGTAACAGCAGACTGTATGGGGCTTAAAGGTTCAATCAATCAATTCTAACTTTTCTATCTTGCCAAACGTATCTTTCCTGGTAAAATACATGGGAAAATCTCATTAGAGAAAAATTCCACTCAGGGGTACATCACCATGAACCCATAGAGCAAAATGGACAGCACCAAAGAATTGGCAGTGCTTGGGTATGGTTAGGAGGGCACTGAATTATCTAGCCTGCCGTATTTATCTTTCCTCGTAAAATATGGTTAGGAGGACACTGATTTTTTTAGTCTGCCCTATCTATCTTTCCTGGTAAAATACATGGGAAAATCCCATTGAAGGAAAATTCAACTTAGGGTTAGTGTTAAGTCACCAAGAACCCATAGAGCAAAATGGAGATCGCCAAAAAATTTGCGGTGCTAGGGTCTGGTTAGGAGGACACTGACTTTTCTAACCTAAAGTATGTTTCCTGGTAAAATACATGGTAAAATCCAATTGGAGGAAAATTCCACTTAGGGTTAGGGTTAGGTAATCATGAACCAATAGAGCGAAGTGGATATCGCCAACAAATTCGTAGTGCTTCGGTATGGTTAAGAGGGCACTGACTTTTCTAGCCTGCCCTATCTAATTTTCCTGGTAAAATACATGGGAAAATCCCATTGGCAGAAAATTCCACTTAGGACTAGGGTTAGGTCACCATGATCCCATAGAGCAAAATGGACATCGCCAACAAATTCCAAGTGCTTGTGTATGGTTAGGAGGGCACTTACTTTTCTATCCAGCCGTAGTTATGTTTCCTGGTAAAATACATGGGAAAATCCAATTGGCCGAAAAATCCACTTAGGGTTAGACTTAGGTCACCATGAACTCATAGAGCAAAATGGACATCGCCAACAAATTTGCTGTGCTTGGGTATGGTTAGGAGGGCACTGACATTTCTACTCTGCCGAATCGATGTTTCCTGGAAAAATACATGGGAAAATCGCATTGGAAGAAAATTCCACTTAGGATTAGGGTTAAGTCACCATGATCCCATAGAGCAAAATGGACATCACCAACAAATTCCCAGTGCTTGAGTATGGTTATGAGGGCACTAACTTTTCTAGCCTGCCGAATCTATGTTTCCTGGTAAAATACATGGGAAAATCCCAATGGCAGAAAATTCCACTTAGGGTTAAGGTTAGGTCTCTATGAACCCACAGTGAAAAATTGACATCACCAACAAATTCCCAGTGCTTGGATATGGTTAGGAGGGCAATGACTTTTCTAGACTGCCGTAGTTATGTTTCCTGGTAAAATACATGGGAAAATCCCATTGGCAGAAAATTCCACTTAGGACTAGGGTTAGGTCACCATGATCCCATAGAGCAAAATGGACATCGCCAACAAATTCCCAGTGCTTGGATATGGTTAGCAGGGCACTGAATTTTCTAGTCTGCCGTAACTATGTTTCCTGGAAGAATACATGGGAAAATCGCATTGGAAGAAAATTCCACTTAGGATTAGGGTTAAGTCACCATGGTCCCATAGAGCAAAATGGACATCACCAACAAATTCCCAGTGCTTGAGTATGGTTATGAGGGCACTAACTTTTCTAGCCTGCCGAATCTATGTTTCCTGGTAAAATACATGGGAAAATCCCAATGGCAGAAAATTCCACTTAGGGTTAAGTTAGGTCTCTATGAACCCACAGTGAAAAATTGACATCACCAACAAATTCCCAGTGCTTGGATATGGTTAGCAGGGCACTGACTTTTCTAGTCTGCCGTAACTATGTTTCCTGGAAGAATACATGGGAAAATTGCATTGGAAGAAAATTCCACTTAGGATTAGGGTTAGGTCACCATGGTCCCATAGATCAAAATGGACATCACCAACAATTTCCCAGTGCTTGGGTATGGTTATGAAAGCACTAACTTTTCTAGCCTGCCGTATCTATGTTTCCTGGTAAAATACATGGGAAAATCCCATTGGCAGAAAATTCCACTTAGGGTTAGGGTTAGGTCACTATGAACCCACAGAGAAGAATTGACATCACCACCAAATTCCCAGTGCTTAGATATCGTTAGGAGGGCACTGACTTTTCTATACTGCCGTAGCTATGTTTCCTGGTAAAATACATGGGAAAATCCCATTGGCCAAAAAATCCACATAGGGTTAGAGTTAGGTCACCATGAACTCATAGAGCAAAATGGACATCGCCAACAAATTTGCTGTACTTGGGTATGGTTAGGAGGGCCCTGACTTTTCTACTCTGCCCTAACTTTCCTGGTAAAATATATGGGAAAATCTCATTGGAGGAAAATTCCACTTAGGGTTAGAGTTAGGTCACCATGTACTCATAGAGCAAAATGGACATTACCAACAAATTCCCTGTGCTTGGATATGGTTATGACGGCACTGACTTTTCTAGACTGCCGTAGCTATGTTTCCTGGTAAAATACATGGGAAGGTCCCATTGGCAGAAAATTCCACTTAGGTTTAGGTTTAGGTCACCATGAACTCATAGAGAAAAATTGACATCGCCAACAAATTCCCAGTGCTTGAGTATGGTTAGGAGGGCACTGACCTTTCTAGCCTGCCATATCTATATTTCATGGTAAAATACATGTGAAAATCCCATTGGAGGAAATTCCACTTAGGGTTAGAGTTAGGTCACCATTAACCCACAGAGAAAATTGGACATCACCAACATATTCCCAGTGTTTGTATATCGTTAGGAGGGCAATGACTTTTCTAGCCTGCTGTATCTATGTTTCCTGGAAAAATACATGGGAAAATCGCATTTGAAGAAAATTCCACTTAGGGTTAGTGTTAGGTCACCATGGTCCCATAGAGCAAAATGGACATCACCAACAAATTCCCAGTGCTTGGATATGGTTATGAGGGCACTAACTTTTCTAGCCTGCCGTATCTATGTTTCCTGATAAAATACATGGGAAAATACCATTGGCAGAAAATTCCACTTAGGGTTAGGGTTAGATCACCATAAACCTATGCAGCAAAATCGACATCGCCAAAAAATTCCCAGTGCTTGGATATGGTTAGGAGGGCACTGACTTTTCTAGACTGCCGTAGCTATGCTTCCTGGTAAAATACATGGGAAAATACCATTGGCAGAAAATTCCACTTAGGGTTAGGGTTAGGTCACCATGATCCCATAGAGCAAAAGGGACATCGCCAACAAATTCCCAGTCCTTGGATATGGTTAGGAAGGCACTGACTTTTCTAGACTGCTGTAGCTATGTTTCCTGGTAAAATACATGGGAAAATCCCATTGGCAGAAAATTCCACTTAGGACTAGGGTTAGGTCACCATGATCCTATAGAGCAAAATGGACATCGCCAACAAATTCTCAGTGCTTGGATATGGTTAGCAGGGCACTGACTTTTCTAGTCTGCCGTAACTATGTTTCCTGGAAGAATACATGGGAAAATCGCATTGGAAGAAAATTCCACTTAGGATTAGGGTTAAGTCACCATGGTCCCATAGAGCAAAATGGACATCACCAACAAATTCCCAGTGCTTGAGTATGGTTATGAGGGCACTAACTTTTCTAGCCTGCCGAATCTATGTTTCCTGGTAAAATACATGGGAAAATCCCAATGGCAGAAAATTCCACTTAGGGTTAAGTTAGGTCTCTATGAACCCACAGTGAAAAATTGACATCACCAACAAATTCCCAGTGCTTGGATATGGTTAGCAGGGCACTGACTTTTCTAGTCTGCCGTAACTATGTTTCCTGGAAGAATACATGGGAAAATTGCATTGGAAGAAAATTCCACTTAGGATTAGGGTTAGGTCACCATGGTCCCATAGATCAAAATGGACATCACCAACAATTTCCCAGTGCTTGGGTATGGTTATGAAAGCACTAACTTTTCTAGCCTGCCGTATCTATGTTTCCTGGTAAAATACATGGGAAAATCCCATTGGCAGAAAATACCACTTAGGGTTAGGGTTAGGTCACTATGAACCCACAGAGAAGAATTGACATCACCAACAAATTCCCAGTGCTTAGATATCGTTAGGAGGGCACTGACTTTTCTATACTGCCGTAGCTATGTTTCCTGGTAAAATACATGGGAAAATCCCATTGGCCAAAAAATCAACATAGGGTTAGAGTTAGGTCACCATGAACTCATAGAGCAAAATGGACATCGCCAACAAATTTGCTGTACTTGGGTATGGTTAGGAGGGCCCTGACTTTTCTACTCTGCCCTAACTTTCCTGGTAAAATATATGGGAAAATCTCATTGGAGGAAAATTCCACTTAGGGTTAGAGTTAGATCACCATGTACTCATAGAGCAAAATGGACATTACCAACAAATTCCCAGTGCTTGGATATGGTTATGACGGCACTGACTTTTCTAGACTGCCGTAGCTATGTTTCCTGGTAAAATACATGGGAAAATAGCATTTGAAGAAAATTCTACTTAGGGTTAGGTCACCATGATCCCATATAGCAAAATGGACATCGCCAACAAATTCCCAGTGCTTGGATATGGTTAGGAGTGCACTAACTTTTCTAGCTTGCCGTATCTATGTTTCCTGGTAAAATACATGGGAAAATCCAAATGGCAGAAAAAAAAATTACGGTTAGAGTTAGGTCAGCATTAACTCATAGACCAAAATGGACATCGACAACAAATTTGCTGTGCTTGGGTATGGTTAGGAAGGCACTGACTTTTCTAGCATGCTGTAGCTATGTTTCCTAATAAAATAGATGGGAAAATCCCATTGGCAGAAAATTCCTCTTAGGGTTAGGGTTAGGTCACCATGAACTCATAGAGAAAAATTGACATCGACAACAAATTCCCAGTGCTTGAGTATGGTTAGGAGGGCACTGACCTTTCTAGCCTGCCATATCTATATTTCATGGTAAAATACATGTGAAAATCCCATTGGAGGAAATTCCACTTAGGGTTAGAGTTAGGTCACCATTAACCCACAGAGAAAATTGGACATCACCAACATATTCCCAGTGTTTGTATATCGTTAGGAGGGCAATGACTTTTCTAGCCTGCTGTATCTATGTTTCCTGGAAAAATACATGGGAAAATAGCATTTGAAGAAAATTCTACTTAGGGTTAGGTCACCATGGTCCCATAGAGCAAAATGGACATCACCAACAAATTCCCAGTGCTTGGATATGGTTATGAGGGCACTAACTTTTCTAGCCTGCCGTATCTATGTTTCCTGATAAAATACATGGGAAAATACCATTGGCAGAAAATTCCACTTAGGGTTAGGGTTAGATCACCATAAACCTATGCAGCAAAATCGACATCGCCAAAAAATTCCCAGTGCTTGGATATGGTTAGGAGGGCACTGACTTTTCTAGACTGCCGTAGCTATGCTTCCTGGTAAAATACATGGGAAAATACCATTGGCAGAAAATTCCACTTAGGGTTAGGGTTAGGTCACCATGATCCCATAGAGCAAAAGGGACATCGCCAACAAATTCCCAGTCCTTGGGTATGGTTATGACGGCACTAACTTTTCTACCCTGCCGAATCTATGTTTCCTGGTAAAATACATGGGAAAATACCATTGGCAGAAAATTCCACTTAGGGTTAGGGTTAGGTCACTATGAACCCACAGTGAAAAATTGACATCACCAACAAATTCCCAGTGCTTGGATATGGTTAGGAAGGCACTGACTTTTCTAGACTGCTGTAGCTATGTTTCCTGGTAAAATACATGGGAAAATCCCATTGGCAGAAAATTCCACTTAGGACTAGGGTTAGGTCACCATGATCCCATAGAGCAAAATGGACATCGCCAACAAATTCCAAGTGCTTGTGTATGGTTAGGAGGGCGCTTACTTTTCTATCCAGCCGTAGTTCTGTTTCCTGGTAAAATACATGGGAAAATCCCATTGGCCGAAAAATCCACTTAGGGTTAGAGTTAGGTCACCATGAACTCATAGAGCAAAATGGACATCGCCAACAAATTTGCTGTGCTTGGGTATGGTTAGGAAGGCACTGACTTTTCTAGCATGCCGTAGCTATGTTTCCTAATAAAATACATGGGAAAATCCCATTGGCAGAAAATTCCTCTTAGGGTTAGGGTTAGGTCACCATGAACTCATAGAGAAAAATTGACATCGCCAACAAATTCCCAGTGCTTGAGTATGGTTAGGAGGGCATTGACTTTTCTAGTCTGCCCTAACTATGTTTCTTGGAAAAATACATGGGAAAATTGCATTGGAAGAAAATTGCACTTAGGATTAGGGTTAGGTCACCATGGTGCCATAGAGCAAAATGGACATCACCAACAAATTCCCAGTGCTTGGGTATGGTTATGAAAGCACTAACTTTTCTAGCCAGCCGTATCTATGTTTCCTGGTAAAATACATGGGAAAAGCCCATTGGCAGAAAACTCCACTTAAGGTTTCGGGTTAGGTCACTATGAACGCACAGAGAAAAATTGACATAACCAACAAATTCCCAGTGCTTGGATATGGTTAGGAGGGCATTTACTTTTCTAGCTTACCGTATCTGTTTCCTGGTAAAATACATGGGAAAATCGCATTGGCAGAAAATTCCACTTAGGGTTAGAGTTAGGTCACCATGTACTCATAGAGCAAAATGGACATTAGCAACAAATTCCCAGTGCTTGGATATGGTTATGAGGGCACTGACTTTTCTAGACTGCCGTAGCTATGTTTCCTGGTAAAATACATGGGAAGGTCCCATTGGCAGAAAATTCCACTTAGGTTTAGGTTTAGGTCACTATGAACTCATAGAGAAAAATGGACATCGTCAAATAATTCCCAGTGTTGGGTATGGTTAGGAGGGCAATGACTTTTCTAGCCTGCTGTATCTATGTTTCCTGGAAAAATACATGGGAAAATCGCATTTGAAGAAAATTCTACTTAGGGTTAGGTCACCATGATCCCATATAGCAAAATGGACATCGCCAACAAATTCCCAGTGCTTGGATATGGTTAGGAGGGCACTAACTTTTCTAGCTTGCCGTATCTACGTTTCCTGGTAAAATACATGGGAAAATTCAAATGGCAGAAAAAAAAATTACGGTTAGAGTTAGGTCAGCATTAACTCAAAGACCAAAATGGACATCGACAACAAATTTGCTGTGCTTGGGTATGGTTAGGAAGGCACTGACTTTTCTAGCATGCCGTAGCTATGTTTCCTAATAAAATACATGGGAAAATCCCATTGGCAGAAAATTCCTCTTAGGGTTAGGGTTAGGTCACCATGAACTCATAGAGAAAAATTGACATCGCCAACAAATTCCCAGTGCTTGAGTATGGTTAGGAGGGCACTGACCTTTCTAGCCTGCCGTATCTATATTTCATGGTAAAATACATGTGAAAATCCCATTGGAGGAAATTCCACTTATGGTTATAGTTAGGTCACCATTAACCCACAGAGAAAATTGGACATCACCAACAAATTCCCAGTTTTTGTATATCGTTAGGAGGGCAATGACTTTTCTAGCCTGCTGTATCTATGTTTCCTGGAAAAATACATGGGAAAATCGCATTTGAAGAAAATTCCACTTAGGGTTAGTGTTAGGTCACCATGGTCCCATAGAGCAAAATGGACATCACCAACAAATTCCCAGTGCTTGGATATGGTTATGAGGGCACTAACTTTTCTAGCCTGCCGTATCTATGTTTCCTGATAAAATACATGGGAAAATACCATTGGCAGAAAATTCCACTTAGGGTTAGGGTTAGATCACCATAAAGCTATGCAGCAAAATCGACATCGCCAAAAAATTCCCAGTGCTTGGATATGGTTAGGAGGGCACTGACTTTTCTAGACTGCCGTAGCTATGCTTCCTGGTAAAATACATGGGAAAATACCATTGGCAGAAAATTCCACTTAGGGTTAGGGTTATGTCACCATGAAGTCATAGAGAAAAATTGACATCGCCAACAAATTCCCTGTGCTTGAGTATGGTTATGAGGGCACTGACTTTTCTAGCCTGTCGTATCTATGTTTCCTGGAAAAATATATGGGAAAATCGCATTGGCAGAAAATTCCACTTAGGGTTAGGGTTAGATCACCATAAACTTATACCGCAAAATCGACATCGCCAAAAAATTCCCAGTGCTTGGATATCGTTAGGAGGGCACTGACTTTTCCAGACTGCCGTAGCTATGTTTCCTGGTAAAATACATGGGAAGGTCCCATTGGCAGAAAATTACACTTAGGGTTAGGTTTAGGTCACCATGAACTCATAGAGAAAAATGGATATCGTCAACAAATTCCCAGTGCTTGGGTATGGTTAGGAGGGCAATCACTTTTCTAGCCTGCTGTATCTATGTTTCCTGGAAAAATACATGGGAAAATCGCATTTAAAGAAAATTCCACTTAGGGTTAGGGTTACGTCACCATGATCCCATATAGCAAAATGGACATCGCCAACAAATTCCAAGTGCTTGGATATGGTTCGGAGGGCACTGACTTTTCTAATCTGCCGTAACTATGTTTCCTGGAAAAATACATGGGAAAACCGCTTTGGAAGAAAATTCCACTTAGGATTAGGGTTAAGTCACCATGGTCCTATAGAGCAAAATGGACATCACCAACAAATTCCCAGTGCTTGGGTATGGTTAGGATGGCCCATCTTTTCTACCTTGCCGTATCTCTGTTTCCTGGTAAACTACAATGGAAAATCCAATTGGCAGGCAAAAAAATTACGGTTAGAGATAGGTCAGCATTAACTCATAGAGCAAAATGGACATTGCCAACAAATTTGCTGTGCTTGGGTATGGTTAGGAGGGCACTGACTTTTCTAGTCTGCCGTCACTATGTTTCCTGGAAAAATACATGGGAAAATCGCATTGGAAGAAAATTCCACTTAGGATTAGGGTTAGGTCACCATGGTCCCATAGAGAAAAATTGACATCACCAACAAATTCCCAGTGCTTGGGTATGGTTTGGAGGGCACTGACGTTTCTAGTCTGCCGTAGCTATGTTTCTTGGTAAAATACATGGGAAAATCCCATTGGCAGAAAATTCCACTTAGGGTTAGGGTTAGGTCATAATGAACTCATAGAGAAAAATGGACATCGCCAACAAATTCCCAGTGCTTGTGTATGGTTAGGAGGGCACTTACTTTTCTATCCAGCCGTAGTTATGTTTCCTAGTAAAATACATGGGAAAATCCAATTGGCCGAAAAATCAATATAGGGTTAGAGTTAGGTCAGCATGAACTCATACAGCAAAATGGACATCGCCAACAAATTCCCAGTTATTGGGTATGGTTAGGAGGGCACTGACTTTTCTAGACTGCCGTAGCTATGTTTCCTGGTAAAATACATGGGAAAATCCCATTGGCAGAAAATTCCACTTAGGACTAGGGTTAGGTCACCATGATCCCATAGAGCAAAATGGACATCGCCAAGAAATTCCCAGTGCTTGGATATGGTTAGCTGGGCACTGACTTTTCTAGTCTTCTGTAAATATGTTTCCTGGAAAAATACATGGGAAAATTGCATTGGAAGAAAATTCCATTTAGGATTAGGGTTAGGTCACCATGGTCCCATAGAGCAAAATGGACATCACCAACAAATTCCCAGTGCTTGGTTATGGTTATGAAAGGACTAATTTTTCTAGCCTGCCGTATCTATGTTTCCTGGTAAAATACGTGGGAAAATCCCATTGGAAGAAAAATCCACTTAGGGTTAGGGTTAGGTCACGATGAACTCATAGAGAAAAATTGACATCGCCAACAAATTCCCAGTGCTAGGGTATGGTTAGGAGGGCACTGACTTTTCTATCCAGCCGTAGTTCTGTTTCCTGGTAAAATACATGGGAAAATCAAATTGGCCGAAAAATCCACTTAGGGTTAGCGTTAGGTCACGATGAACTCATAGAGAAAAATTGACATCGCCAACAAATTCCCAGTCCTTGGGTATGGTTAGGAAGGCACTTACTTTTCTATCCAGCCGTAGTTCTGTTTCCTGGTAAAATACATGGGAAAATCAAATTGGCCGAAAAATCCACTTAGGGTTTCGGGTTAGGTCACCATGAACTCATAGAGCAAAATGGACATCGCCAACCAATTTGCTGTGCTTGGGTATGGTTAGGAGGGCACTTACTTTTCTATCCAGCCGTAGTTCTGTTTCCTGGAAAAATACATGGGAAAATCCCATTGGCAGAAAATTCCACTTAGGGTTAGAGTTAGGTCACCATGTACTCACAGAGCAAAATGGACATTGCCAATGAATTTGCTGTCCTTGGGTATGGTTAGGAGGGGACTGACTTTTCTACTCTGCCCTACCTTTCCTGTTAAAATACATAGGAAAATCCCATTGGCAGAAAATTCCACTTAGGGTTAGGGTTAGGTCACTATGAACCCACAGAGAAAAATTGAAATCACCAACAAATTCCCAGTGCTTGGATAAGGTTAGGAGGGCACTGACTTTTCTATACTGCCGTAGCTATGTTTCCTGGAAAAATACATGGGAAAATCCCATTGGCAGAAAATTCCTCTTAGGGTTAGGGTTAGGTCACCATGAACTCATAGAGAAAAATTGACATCGCCAACAAATTCCCAGTGCTTGAGTATGGTTAGGAGGGCACTGACCTTTCTAGCCTGCCATATCTATATTTCATGGTAAAATACATGTGAAAATCCCATTGGAGGAAATTCCACTTAGGGTTAGAGTTAGGTCACCATTAACCCACAGAGAAAATTGGACATCACCAACATATTCCCAGTGTTTGTATATCGTTAGGAGGGCAATGACTTTTCTAGCCTGCTGTATCTATGTTTCCTGGAAAAATACATGGGAAAATCGCATTTGAAGAAAATTCCACTAAGGGTTAGGGTTAGGTCACCATGGTCCCATAGAGCAAAATGGACATCACCAACAAATTCCCAGTGCTTGGATATGGTTATGAGGGCACTAACTTTTCTAGCCTGCCGTATCTATGTTTCCTGATAAAATACATGGGAAAATACCATTGGCAGAAAATTCCACTTAGGGTTAGGGTTAGATCACCATAAACCTATGCAGCAAAATCGACATCGCCAAAAAATTCCCAGTGCTTGGATATGGTTAGGAGGGCACTGACTTTTCTAGACTGCCGTAGCTATGTTTCCTGGTAAAATACATGGGAAAATCCCATTGGCAGAAAATTCCACTTAGGACTAGGGTTAGGTCACCATGATCCCATAGAGCAAAATGGACATCGCCAAGAAATTCCCAGTGCTTGGATATGGTTAGCTGGGCACTGACTTTTCTAGTCTTCTGTAAATATGTTTCCTGGAAAAATACATGGGAAAATTGCATTGGAAGAAAATTCCATTTAGGATTAGGGTTAGGTCACCATGGTCCCATAGAGCAAAATGGACATCACCAACAAATTCCCAGTGCTTGGTTATGGTTATGAAAGGACTAATTTTTCTAGCCTGCCGTATCTATGTTTCCTGGTAAAATACGTGGGAAAATCCCATTGGAAGAAAAATCCACTTAGGGTTAGGGTTAGGTCACGATGAACTCATAGAGAAAAATTGACATCGCCAACAAATTCCCAGTGCTTGGGTATGGTTAGGAGGGCACTGACTTTTCTATCCAGCCGTAGTTCTGTTTCCTGGTAAAATACATGGGAAAATCAAATTGGCCGAAAAATCCACTTAGGGTTAGGGTTAGGTCACGATGAACTCATAGAGAAAAATTGACATCGCCAACAAATTCCCAGTCCTTGGGTATGGTTAGGAAGGCACTTACTTTTCTATCCAGCCGTAGTTCTGTTTCCTGGTAAAATACATGGGAAAATCAAATTGGCCGAAAAATCCACTTAGGGTTTCGGGTTAGGTCACCATGAACTCATAGAGCAAAATGGACATCGCCAACCAATTTGCTGTGCTTGGGTATGGTTAGGAGGGCACTTACTTTTCTATCCAGCCGTAGTTCTGTTTCCTGGAAAAATACATGGGAAAATCCCATTGGCAGAAAATTCCACTTAGGGTTAGAGTTAGGTCACCATGTACTCACAGAGCAAAATGGACATTGCCAATGAATTTGCTGTCCTTGGGTATGGTTAGGAGGGGACTGACTTTTCTACTCTGCCCTATCTTTCCTGTTAAAATACATAGGAAAATCCCATTGGCAGAAAATTCCACTTAGGGTTAGGGTTAGGTCACTATGAACCCACAGAGAAAAATTGAAATCACCAACAAATTCCCAGTGCTTGGATAAGGTTAGGAGGGCACTGACTTTTCTATACTGCCGTAGCTATGTTTCCTGGAAAAATACATGGGAAAATCCCATTGGCAGAAAATTCCTCTTAGGGTTAGGGTTAGGTCACCATGAACTCATAGAGAAAAATTGACATCGCCAACAAATTCCCAGTGCTTGAGTATGGTTAGGAGGGCACTGACCTTTCTAGCCTGCCATATCTATATTTCATGGTAAAATACATGTGAAAATCCCATTGGAGGAAATTCCACTTAGGGTTAGAGTTAGGTCACCATTAACCCACAGAGAAAATTGGACATCACCAACATATTCCCAGTGTTTGTATATCGTTAGGAGGGCAATGACTTTTCTAGCCTGCTGTATCTATGTTTCCTGGAAAAATACATGGGAAAATCGCATTTGAAGAAAATTCCACTAAGGGTTAGGGTTAGGTCACCATGGTCCCATAGAGCAAAATGGACATCACCAACAAATTCCCAGTGCTTGGATATGGTTATGAGGGCACTAACTTTTCTAGCCTGCCGTATCTATGTTTCCTGATAAAATACATGGGAAAATACCATTGGCAGAAAATTCCACTTAGGGTTAGGGTTAGATCACCATAAACCTATGCAGCAAAATCGACATCGCCAAAAAATTCCCAGTGCTTGGATATGGTTAGGAGGGCACTGACTTTTCTAGACTGCCGTAGCTATGTTTCCTGGTAAAATACATGGGAAAATCCCATTGGCAGAAAATTCCACTTAGGACTAGGGTTAGGTCACCATGATCCCATAGAGCAAAATGGACATCGCCAAGAAATTCCCAGTGCTTGGATATGGTTAGCTGGGCACTGACTTTTCTAGTCTTCTGTAAATATGTTTCCTGGAAAAATACATGGGAAAATTGCATTGGAAGAAAATTCCATTTAGGATTAGGGTTAGGTCACCATGGTCCCATAGAGCAAAATGGACATCACCAACAAATTCCCAGTGCTTGGTTATGGTTATGAAAGGACTAATTTTTCTAGCCTGCCGTATCTATGTTTCCTGGTAAAATACGTGGGAAAATCCCATTGGAAGAAAAATCCTTAGGGTTAGGGTTAGGTCACGATGAACTCATAGAGAAAAATTGACATCGCCAACAAATTCCCAGTGCTTGGGTATGGTTAGGAGGGCACTGACTTTTCTATCCAGCCGTAGTTCTGTTTCCTGGTAAAATACATGGGAAAATCAAATTGGCCGAAAAATCCACTTAGGGTTAGGGTTAGGTCACGATGAACTCATAGAGAAAAATTGACATCGCCAACAAATTCCCAGTCCTTGGGTATGGTTAGGAAGGCACTTACTTTTCTATCCAGCCGTAGTTCTGTTTCCTGGTAAAATACATGGGAAAATCAAATTGGCCGAAAAATCCACTTAGGGTTAGAGTTAGGTCACCATGAACTCATAGAGCAAAATGGACATCGCCAACCAATTTGCTGTGCTTGGGTATGGTTAGGAGGGCACTTACTTTTCTATCCAGCCGTAGTTCTGTTTCCTGGAAAAATACATGGGAAAATCCCATTGGCAGAAAATTCCACTTAGGGTTAGAGTTAGGTCACCATGTACTCACAGAGCAAAATGGACATTGCCAATGAATTTGCTGTCCTTGGGTATGGTTAGGAGGGGACTGACTTTTCTACTCTGCCCTATCTTTCCTGTTAAAATACATAGGAAAATCCCATTGGCAGAAAATTCCACTTAGGGTTAGGGTTAGGTCACTATGAACCCACAGAGAAAAATTGAAATCACCAACAAATTCCCAGTGCTTGGATAAGGTTAGGAGGGCACTGACTTTTCTATACTGCCGTAGCTATGTTTCCTGGAAAAATACATGGGAAAATCCCATTGGCAGAAAATTCCTCTTAGGGTTAGGGTTAGGTCACCATGAACTCATAGAGAAAAATTGACATCGCCAACAAATTCCCAGTGCTTGAGTATGGTTAGGAGGGCACTGACCTTTCTAGCCTGCCATATCTATATTTCATGGTAAAATACATGTGAAAATCCCATTGGAGGAAATTCCACTTAGGGTTAGAGTTAGGTCACCATTAACCCACAGAGAAAATTGGACATCACCAACATATTCCCAGTGTTTGTATATCGTTAGGAGGGCAATGACTTTTCTAGCCTGCTGTATCTATGTTTCCTGGAAAAATACATGGGAAAATCGCATTTGAAGAAAATTCCACTTAGGGTTAGGGTTAGGTCACCATGGTCCCATAGAGCAAAATGGACATCACCAACAAATTCCCAGTGCTTGGATATGGTTATGAGGGCACTAACTTTTCTAGCCTGCCATATCTATGTTTCCTGATAAAATACATGGGAAAATACCATTGGCAGAAAATTCCACTTAGGGTTAGGGTTAGATCACCATAAACCTATGCAGCAAAATCGACATCGCCAAAAAATTCCCAGTGCTTGGATATGGTTAGGAGGGCACTGACTTTTCTAGACTGCCGTAGCTATGTTTCCTGGTAAAATACATGGGAAAATCCCATTGGCAGAAAATTCCACTTAGGACTAGGGTTAGGTCACCATGATCCCATAGAGCAAAATGGACATCGCCAAGAAATTCCCAGTGCTTGGATATGGTTAGCTGGGCACTGACTTTTCTAGTCTTCTGTAAATATGTTTCCTGGAAAAATACATGGGAAAATTGCATTGGAAGAAAATTCCATTTAGGATTAGGGTTAGGTCACCATGGTCCCATAGAGCAAAATGGACATCACCAACAAATTCCCAGTGCTTGGTTATGGTTATGAAAGGACTAATTTTTCTAGCCTGCCGTATCTATGTTTCCTGGTAAAATACGTGGGAAAATCCCATTGGAAGAAAAATCCTTAGGGTTAGGGTTAGGTCACGATGAACTCATAGAGAAAAATTGACATCGCCAACAAATTCCCAGTGCTTGGGTATGGTTAGGAGGGCACTGACTTTTCTATCCAGCCGTAGTTCTGTTTCCTGGTAAAATACATGGGAAAATCAAATTGGCCGAAAAATCCACTTAGGGTTAGGGTTAGGTCACGATGAACTCATAGAGAAAAATTGACATCGCCAACAAATTCCCAGTCCTTGGGTATGGTTAGGAAGGCACTTACTTTTCTATCCAGCCGTAGTTCTGTTTCCTGGTAAAATACATGGGAAAATCAAATTGGCCGAAAAATCCACTTAGGGTTAGAGTTAGGTCACCATGAACTCATAGAGCAAAATGGACATCGCCAACCAATTTGCTGTGCTTGGGTATGGTTAGGAGGGCACTTACTTTTCTATCCAGCCGTAGTTCTGTTTCCTGGAAAAATACATGGGAAAATCCCATTGGCAGAAAATTCCACTTAGGGTTAGAGTTAGGTCACCATGTACTCACAGAGCAAAATGGACATTGCCAATGAATTTGCTGTCCTTGGGTATGGTTAGGAGGGGACTGACTTTTCTACTCTGCCCTATCTTTCCTGTTAAAATACATAGGAAAATCCCATTGGCAGAAAATTCCACTTAGGGTTAGGGTTAGGTCACTATGAACCCACAGAGAAAAATTGAAATCACCAACAAATTCCCAGTGCTTGGATAAGGTTAGGAGGGCACTGACTTTTCTATACTGCCGTAGCTATGTTTCCTGGAAAAATACATGGGAAAATCCCATTGGCAGAAAATTCCTCTTAGGGTTAGGGTTAGGTCACCATGAACTCATAGAGAAAAATTGACATCGCCAACAAATTCCCAGTGCTTGAGTATGGTTAGGAGGGCACTGACCTTTCTAGCCTGCCATATCTATATTTCATGGTAAAATACATGTGAAAATCCCATTGGAGGAAATTCCACTTAGGGTTAGAGTTAGGTCACCATTAACCCACAGAGAAAATTGGACATCACCAACATATTCCCAGTGTTTGTATATCGTTAGGAGGGCAATGACTTTTCTAGCCTGCTGTATCTATGTTTCCTGGAAAAATACATGGGAAAATCGCATTTGAAGAAAATTCCACTTAGGGTTAGGGTTAGGTCACCATGGTCCCATAGAGCAAAATGGACATCACCAACAAATTCCCAGTGCTTGGATATGGTTATGAGGGCACTAACTTTTCTAGCCTGCCGTATCTATGTTTCCTGATAAAATACATGGGAAAATACCATTGGCAGAAAATTCCACTTAGGGTTAGGGTTAGATCACCATAAACCTATGCAGCAAAATCGACATCGCCAAAAAATTCCCAGTACTTGGATATGGTTAGGAGGGCACTGACTTTTCTAGACTGCCGTAGCTATGCTTCCTGGTAAAATACATGGGAAAATACCATTGGCAGAAAATTCCACTTAGGGTTAGGGTTAGGTCACCATGATCCCATAGAGCAAAAGGGACATCCCCAACAAATTCCCAGTCCTTGGGTATGGTTATGACGGCACTAACATTTCTACCCTGCCGAATCTATGTTTCCTGGTAAAATACATGGGAAGGTCCCATTGGCAGAAAATTCCACTTAGGTTTAGGTTTAGGTCACTATGAACTCATAGAGAAAAATGGACATCGTCAACAAATTCCCAGTGTTGGGTATGGTTAGGAGGGCAATGACTTTTCTAGCCTGCTGTATCTATGTTTCCTGGAAAAATACATGGGAAAATCGCATTTGAAGAAAATTCTACTTAGGGTTAGGTCACCATGATCCCATATAGCAAAATGGACATCGCCAACAAATTCCCAGTGCTTGGATATGGTTAGGAGGGCACTAACTTTTCTAGCTTGCCGTATCTACGTTTCCTGGTAAAATACATGGGAAAATTCAAATGGCAGAAAAAAAAATTACGGTTAGAGTTAGGTCAGCATTAACTCAAAGACCAAAATGGACATCGACAACAAATTTGCTGTGCTTGGGTATGGTTAGGAAGGCACTGACTTTTCTAGCATGCCGTAGCTATGTTTCCTAATAAAATACATGGGAAAATCCCATTGGCAGAAAATTCCTCTTAGGGTTAGGGTTAGGTCACCATGAACTCATAGAGAAAAATTGACATCGCCAACAAATTCCCAGTGCTTGAGTATGGTTAGGAGGGCACTGACCTTTCTAGCCTGCCGTATCTATATTTCATGGTAAAATACATGTGAAAATCCCATTGGAGGAAATTCCACTTAGGGTTATAGTTAGGTCACCATTAACCCACAGAGAAAATTGGACATCACCAACAAATTCCCAGTTTTTGTATATCGTTAGGAGGGCAATGACTTTTCTAGCCTGCTGTATCTATGTTTCCTGGAAAAATACATGGGAAAATCGCATTTGAAGAAAATTCCACTTAGGGTTAGTGTTAGGTCACCATGGTCCCATAGAGCAAAATGGACATCACCAACAAATTCCCAGTGCTTGGATATGGTTATGAGGGCACTAACTTTTCTAGCCTGCCGTATCTATGTTTCCTGATAAAATACATGGGAAAATACCATTGGCAGAAAATTCCACTTAGAATTAGGGTTATGTCACCATGAAGTCATAGAGAAAAATTGACATCGCCAACAAATTCCCTGTGCTTGAGTATGGTTATGAGGGCACTGACTTTTCTAGCCTGCCGTATCTATGTTTCCTGGAAAAATATATGGGAAAATCGCATTGGCAGAAAATTCCACTTAGGGTTAGGGTTAGATCACCATAAACTTATACAGCAAAATCGACATCGCCAAAAAATTCCCAGTGCTTGGATATCCTTAGGAGGGCACTGACTTTTCCAGACTGCCGTAGCTATGTTTCCTGGTAAAATACATGGGAAGGTCCCATTGGCAGAAAATTACACTTAGGGTTAGGTTTAGGTCACCATGAACTCATAGAGAAAAATGGATATCGTCAACAAATTCCCAGTGCTTGGGTATGGTTAGGAGGGCAATCACTTTTCTAGCCTGCTGTATCTATGTTTCCTGGAAAAATACATGGGAAAATCGCATTTAAAGAAAATTCCACTTAGGGTTAGGTCACCATGATCCCATATAGCAAAATGGACATCGCCAACAAATTCCAAGTGCTTGGATATGGTTCGGAGGGCACTGACTTTTCTAATCTGCCGTAACTATGTTTCCTGGAAAAATACATGGGAAAACTGCTTTGGAAGAAAATTCCACTTAGGATTAGGGTTAAGTCACCATGGTCCTATAGAGCAAAATGGACATCACCAACAAATTCCCAGTGCTTGGGTATGGTTAGGAGGGCCCATCTTTTCTAGCTTGCCGTATCTCTGTTTCCTGGTAAAATACAATGGAAAATCCAATTGGCAGGCAAAAAAATTACGGTTAGAGATAGGTCAGCATTAACTCATAGAGCAAAATGGACATTGCCAACAAATTTGCTGTGCTTGGGTATGGTTAGGAGGGCACTGACTTTTCTAGTCTGCCGTAACTATGTTTCCTGGAAAAATACATGGGAAAATCGCATTGGAAGAAAATTCCACTTAGGATTAGGGTTAGGTCACCATGGTCACATAGAGAAAAATTGACATCACCAACAAATTCCCAGTGCTTGGGTATGGTTTGGAGGGCACTGACTTTTCTAGTCTGCCGTAGCTATGTTTCTTGGTAAAATACATGGGAAAATCCCATTGGCAGAAAATTCCACTTAGGGTTAGGGTTAGGTCATGATGAACTCATAGAGAAAAATGGACATCGCCAACAAATTCCCAGTGCTTGTGTATGGTTAGGAGGGCACTTACTTTTCTATCCAGCCGTAGTTATGTTTCCTAGTAAAATACATGGGAAAATCCAATTGGCCGAAAAATCAACATAGGGTTAGAGTTAGGTCACCATGAACTCATACAGCAAAATGGACATCGCCAACAAATTCCCAGTTATTGGGTATGGTTAGGAGGGCACTGACTTTTCTAGACTGCCGTAGCTATGTTTCCTGGTAAAATACATGGGAAAATCCCATTGGCAGAAAATTCCACTTAGGACTAGGGTTAGGTCACCATGATCCCATAGAGCAAAATGGACATCGCCAACAAATTCCCAGTCCTTGGGTATGGTTAGGAAGGCACTTAATTTTCTATCCAGCCGTAGTTCTGTTTCCTGGTAAAATACATGGGAAAATCAAATTGGCCGAAAAATCCACTTAGGGTTAGAGTTAGGTCACCATGAACTCATAGAGCAAAATGGACATCGCCAACCAATTTGCTGTGCTTGGGTATGGTTAGGAGGGCACTTACTTTTCTATCCAGCCGTAGTTCTGTTTCCTGGAAAAATACATGGGAAAATCCCTTTGGCAGAAAATTCCACTTAGGGTTAGAGTTAGGTCACCATGAACTCATAGAGAAAAATTGAGATTGCCAACAAATTCCCAGTGCTTGAGTATGGTTAGGAGGGCACTGACTTTTCTAGCCTGCCGTATCTGTTTCCTGGAAAAATACATGGGAAAATCGCATTGGCAGAAAATTCCACTCAGGGTTATGGCCAGGTCACCATGATCCCATAGAGCAAAATGGACATGGCCAACAAATTCCCAGTGCTTGGATATGGTTAGGAGGGCAATGACTTTTATAGTCTGCAGTAACTATGTTTCCTGGAAAAATACATGGGAAAATCGCATTGGAAGAAAATTCCACTTAGGATTAAGGTTAAGTCACCATGGTCCCATAGAGCAAAATGGACGTCACCAACAAATTCCCAGTGCTTGGGTTTCGTTATGAGCGCACTTCCTTTTCTAGCCTGCCATATCTATGTTTTCTGGTAAAATACATGGGAAAATCCAATTGGCAAAAAAATCCACTTAGGGTTAGAGTTAGGTCACCATGAACTCATAGAGCAAAATGGACATCACCAACAAATTTGCTGTGCTTGGGTATGGTTAGGAGGGCACTGACTTTTCTAGTCTGCCCTATCTTTCCCTGTAAAATATATGGGAAAATCCCATTGGCAGAAAATTCCACTTAGGGTTAGGGTTAGGTCACGATGAACTCCTAGAGAAAAATGACATCGCCAACAAATTCCCAGTGCTTGAGTATGGTTAGGAGGGCACTGACTTTTCTAGCCTGCCGTATCTATGTTTCCTGGAAAAATACATGGGAAAATCGCATTGGCAGAAAATTCCACTTAGGATTAGGGTTAGGTCACCATGATCCCATAGAGCAAAATGGACATCACCAACAAATTCCCAGTGCTTGGATATGTTTAGGAGGGCACTGAGTTTTCTAGACTGCCGTAGCTATGTTTCCTGGTGAAATACATGGGAAAATCCCATTGGCAGAAAATTCCACTTAGGTTAGGGTTAGGTCACCATGATCTCATAGAGAAAAATTGACTTTGCCAACAAATTCCCAGTGCTTGAGTATGGTTAGGAGGGCACTGACTTTTCTAGCCTGCCGTATTTATGTTTCCTGGAAAAATACATGGGAAAATCGCATTGGCAGAAAATTCCACTTAGGATTAGTGTTAGGTCACCATGAACTCATAGAGAAAAATTGACTTTGCCAACAAATTCCCAATGCTTGAGTATGGTTAAGAGGGCACTGACTTTTCTAGCCTGCCGTATCTATATTTCCTGGAAAAATACATGGGAAAATCGCATTTGAAGAAAATTCCACTTAGGGTTAAGGTTAGGTCACCATGATCTCATAGAGCAAAATGGACATCGCTAACAAATTCCCAGTGGTTGGATATGGTTAGGAGGGCACTGACTTTTCTAGTCTGCCGTATCTATGTTTTTTTGTAAAATATATGGGAAAATCCAATTTGCAGAAAAATCCACTTAGGGTTAGAGTTAGGTCACCATGAACTCATAGAGCAAAATGGACATCGCCAACAAATTTGCTGTGCTTGGGTATGGTTAGGAGGGCACTGACTTTTCTAGTCTGCCCTATCTTTCCTGGTAAAATATATGCCAAAATCTCATTGCATGGAATATTCCACTTAGGGTTAGAGTTCGGTCACCATGTACTCATAGACCAAAATGGACATTGCCAACAAATTCCCAGTGCTTGGATATGGTTAGGAGGGCACTGACTTTTCTAGACTGCCGTAGCTTTGTTTCCTGGTAAAATACATGGGAAAATCCCATTGGCAGAAAATTCCACTTAGGGTTAGGGTTAGGTCACCATGTACTCATAGAGCATAATGGACATTTCCAACTAATTTGCTGTCCTTGGGTATGGTTAGGAGGGCACTGACTTTTCTAGCCTGCTTTATCTATGTTTCCTGGAAAAATACATGGGAAAATCGCATTTGAAGAAAATTCCACTTAGGGTTAGGGTTAGGTAACCCTGAACTCATAGAGCAAAATGGACATCACCAACAAATTCACAGCGCTTGGGCATGATTACGAGGGCACTGACTTTTCTAGCCTGCCCTATCTAACTTTCCTGGTAAAATACATGGGAAAATCCCATTGGAGGAAAATTCCACTTAGGGTTAGAGTTAGGTCACCATGAACGCACAGAGCAAAATGGGCATCGCCAACAAATTCCCAGTGCTTGGATATGGTTAGAAGGGCAATGATTTTTCTAGCCTGCTGTATCTATGTTTCCTGGAAAAATACATGGGAAAATCGCATTTGAAGAAAATTCCACTTAGGGTTAGGGTTAGGTCACCATGGTCCCATAGAGCAAAATGGACATCACCAACAAATTCCCAGTGCTTGGGTATGGTTAGGAGGGCACTAACTTTTCTAGCCTGCCATATCTATGTTTCCTGGAAAAATATATGGGAAAATCCCATTGGCAGAAAATTCCACTTAGGATTAGGGTTAGGTCACCATGAACTCATAGAGAAAAGTTGGCATCACCAACAAATTCTCAGTGCTTGGATATGGTTAGAAGGGCAGTGACTTTTTTACCCTGCCGTATCTATGTTTCCTGGTAAAATACATTGGAAAATCCCGTTGGCTGAAAATTCCACTTAGGGTTAGGGTTACCTCAGCCTGAACTCATAGAGCAAAACGGACTTTGCCAACAAATTCCCAGTGCTTGGTTTCGGTTAGGAGGGCACTGACTTTTCTAGCCTGCCGTAGCTATGTTTCCTGATAAAATACATGAGAAAATCCCATTGGCAGAAAATTCCACTTACGGTTAGGTTTAGGTCACCATGAACTCATAGAGAAAAATGGACATCGCCAACAAAATCCCAGTGCTTGGGTATGGTTAGGAGGGCAATGATTTTTCTAGCCTGCTGTATCTATGTTTCCTGGAAAAATACATGGGAAAATCGCATTGGCATAAAATTCCACTTAGGGTTAGGGTTACCTCACCCTGAACTCATAGAGCAAAACGGACTTTGCCAATAAATTCCCAGTGCTTGGTTTCGGTTAGGACGGCACAGACTTTTCTAGTCTTCCCTATGTATCTTTCCTGGTAAAATACATGGGAAGATCCCTTTGGCAGAAAATTCCACTTAGCGTTAGCGTTAGATCACCATAAACTTATACAGCAAAACTGACATCGGCAACAAATTCCCAGTGCTTGGATATGGTTAGGAGGGCACTGACTTTTCTAGCCTGCCGTATCTATGTTTCCTGGAAAAATACATGGGAAAATCGCATTGGCTGAAAATTCCACTTAGGGTTAGGTTTAGGTAACCCTGAACTCATAGAGCAAAATGGACATCACCAACAAATTCACAGCGCTTGGGCATGATTACGAGGGCACTGACTTTTCTAGCCTGCCCTATCTAACTTTCCTGGTAAAATACATGGGAAAATCCCATTGGAGGAAAATTCCACTTAGGGTTAGAGTTAGGTCACCATGAACCCACAGAGCAAAATGGGCATCGCCAACAAATTCCCAGTGCTTGGATATGGTTAGAAGGGCAATGACTTTTCTAGCCTGCTGTGTCTATGTTTCCTGGAAAAATACATGGGAAAATCGCATTTGAAGAAAATTCCACTTAGGGTTAGGGTTAGGTCACCCTGAACTCATAGAGCAAAATGGACATCACCAACAAATTCACAGCGCTTGGGCATGATTACGAGGGCACTGACTTTTCTAGCCTGCCCTATCTAACTTTCCTGGTAAAATACATGGGAAAATCCCATTGGAGGAAAATTCCACTTAGGGTTAGAGTTAGGTCACCATGAACGCACAGAGCAAAATGGGCATCGCCAACAAATTCCCAGTGCTTGGATATGGTTAGAAGGGCAATGATTTTTCTAGCCTGCTGTATCTATGTTTCCTGGAAAAATACATGGGAAAATCGCATTTGAAGAAAATTCCACTTAGGGTTAGGGTTAGGTCACCATGGTCCCATAGAGCAAAATGGACATCACCAACAAATTCCCAGTGCTTGGGTATGGTTAGGAGGGCACTAACTTTTCTAGCCTGCCATATCTATGTTTCCTGGAAAAATACATGGGAAAATCCAATTGGCAGAAAAATCCACTTAGGGTTAGAGTTAGGTCACCATGAACGCATAGAGCAAAATGGACATCGCCAACAAATTCCCAGTGCTTGGATATGGTTAGAAGGGCAGTGACTTTTTTACCCTGCCGTATCTATGTTTCCTGGTAAAATACATTGGAAAATCCCGTTGGCTGAAAATTCCACTTAGGGTTAGGGTTACCTCAGCCTGAACTCATAGAGCAAAACGGACTTTGCCAACAAATTCCCAGTGCTTGGTTTCGGTTAGGAGGGCACTGACTTTTCTAGCCTGCCGTAGCTATGTTTCCTGATAAAATACATGAGAAAATCCCATTGGCAGAAAATTCCACTTACGGTTAGGTTTAGGTCACCATGAACTCATAGAGAAAAATGGACATCGCCAACAAAACCCCAGTGCTTGGGTATGGTTAGGAGGGCAATGATTTTTCTAGCCTGCTGTATCTATGTTTCCTGGAAAAATACATGGGAAAATCGCATTGGCATAAAATTCCACTTAGGGTTAGGGTTACCTCACCCTGAACTCATAGAGCAAAACGGACTTTGCCAACAAATTCCCAGTGCTTGGTTTCGGTTAGGACGGCACTGACTTTTCTAGTCTTCCCTATGTATCTTTCCTGGTAAAATACATGGGAAGATCCCTTTGGCAGAAAATTCCACTTAGCGTTAGCGTTAGATCACCATAAACTTATACAGCAAAACTGACATCGGCAACAAATTCCCAGTGCTTGGATATGGTTAGGAGGGCACTGACTTTTCTAGCCTGCCGTATCTATGTTTCTTGGAAAAATACATGGGAAAATCGCATTGGCAGAAAATTCCACTTAGGATTAGGGTTAGGTCACCATGATCCCATAGAGCAAAATGGACATCGCCAAGAAATTCCCAGTGCTTGGGTATGGTTAGGAGGGCACTTACTTTTCTAGCCAGCCGTAATTATGTTTCCTGGTAAAATACATGGGAAAATCCCATTGGCTGAAAATTCCACTTAGGGTTAGGTTTAGGTAACCCTGAACTCATAGAGCAAAATGGACATCACCAACAAATTCACAGCGCTTGGGCATGATTACGAGGGCACTGACTTTTCTAGCCTGCCCTATCTAACTTTCCTGGTAAAATACATGGGAAAATCCCATTGGAGGAAAATTCCACTTAGGGTTAGAGTTAGGTCACCATGAACCCACAGAGCAAAATGGGCATCGCTAACAAATTCCCAGTGCTTGGATATGGTTAGAAGGGCAATGACTTTTCTAGCCTGCCATATCTATGTTTCCTGGAAAAATACATGGGAAAATCCAATTGGCAGAAAAATCCACTTAGGGTTAGAGTTAGGTCACCATGAATGCATAGAGCAAAATGGACATCGCCAACAAATTCCCAGTGCTTGGATATGGTTAGAAGGGCAGTGACTTTTTTACCCTGCCGTATCTATGTTTCCTGGTAAAATACATTGGAAAATCCCGTTGGCTGAAAATTCCACTTAGGGTTAGGGTTACCTCAGCCTGAACTCATAGAGCAAAACGGACTTTGCCAACAAATTCCCAGTGCTTGGTTTCGGTTAGGAGGGCACTGACTTTTCTAGCCTGCCGTAGCTATGTTTCCTGATAAAATACATGAGAAAATCCCATTGGCAGAAAATTCCACTTACGGTTAGGTTTAGGTCACCATGAACTCATAGAGAAAAATGGACATCGCCAACAAAATCCCAGTGCTTGGGTATGGTTAGGAGGGCAATGATTTTTCTAGCCTGCTGTATCTATGTTTCCTGGAAAAATACATGGGAAAATGGCATTGGCATAAAATTCCACTTAGGGTTAGGGTTACCTCACCCTGAACTCATAGAGCAAAACGGACTTTGCCAACAAATTCCCAGTGCTTGGTTTCGGTTAGGACGGCACTGACTTTTCTAGTCTTCCCTATGTATCTTTCCTGGTAAAATACATGGGAAGATCCCTTTGGCAGAAAATTCCACTTAGCGTTAGCGTTAGATCACCATAAACCTATACAGCAAAACTGACATCGGCAACAAATTCCCAGTGCTTGGATATGGTTAGGAGGGCAATGACTTTTCTAGTCTGCCGTATCTATGTTTCCTGGAAAAATACATGGGAAAATCGCTTTGGAAGAAAATTCCACTTAGGATTAGGGTTACTTCATCATGGTCCCATAGAGCAAAATGGACATCACCAACAAATTCCCAGTGCTTGGGTATTGTTAGGAGGGCACTGACGTTTCTAGTCTGCCCTATCTTTCCTGGTAAAATATATGGGAAAATCTCATTGGAGGAAAATTCCATTTAGGGTTAGAGTTAGGTCACCATGTACTCATAGAGCAAAATGCTGTGCTTGGGTATGGTTACATGGGAAAATCGCATTGCAGAAAATTCCACTTAGGATTAGGGTTAGGTCACCATGAACCCACAGAGCAAAATGGACATCGCCAACAAATTCCCAGTGCTTGGATATGGTTAGGAGGGAACTTACTTTTCTAGCCTGCCGTATCTATGTTTCCTGGAAAAATACATGGGAAAATCGCATTGGCTGAAAATTCCACTTAGGGTTAGGGTGAGGTAACCCTGAACTCATAGAGCAAAATGGACATCGCCAAAAAATTCCCAATGCTTGGATATTGTTAGGAGGGCACTGACCATTCTAGCCTGCCCTATCTATCTTTTCTGGTATAACATATGGGAAAATCCCATTGACAGACAATTCCACTTAGCATTAGTGTTAGGTCACCATGAACCCACAGAGCAAAATGGACATCGCCCACAAATTCCCAGTGCTTGGATATGGTTAGGAGGGAACCTACTTTTCTAGCCTGCCGTATCTATGTTTCCTTCTAAAATACATGGGAAAATTGTATTGGAAGTATATTCCACTTAGGGTTAGGGTTAGGTCACCATGAACTCATAGAGCAAAATGGACATTGCCAACAAATTCCCAGTGCTTGGGTATGGTTAGGAGGGCACTGACTTTTCTAGCCTGCACTATGTATCTTTCCGCGTAAAATATATGGGAAAATCCCACTGGAGGAAAATTCCACTTCTATATTGTATGTTCCAAATTAAGAGAACTAACGTCCTTTTTTATAAATTTATTGTGACTATTGTATTGAACGAGTGAAAACCCCTTGAATACATTATGTTACATATTGAATGCCATATTGCTAAAAACCATGCCTTTTAAATGTTACTATTTCAAAGAGGAAATCCAAGAGTAAATATAAGAAAAAGAGAAACACAGAAATGCAGTAGCACAAATGAATACATTGCTTTGTCTTAATTCTGGGAAATAGCCCAGATGTATGGATGTAGAAAAAAAAATCCTAATACAGTTCTGAAGAAGCTTCTTGGATGCAAAGCAAAATGTTTTCAAGGAAAATCCCCCAAAAGTCTTGTTGCTTTTTGAAAAGCACCTTTTGGACAACCATGACCTGGATGATTGAGAATCTCCATAGACATGTTTCTGTGAAGTAATGCAACATTACACCATCACCTTAATATAGATTGTTTCTATATTCTGCATGATGGAGTATTTTTATACACTGTATCTATTTAGCCCCATTGACTTTGCTTGTCAGAAGCCGGCTGGGAAAGTTACAAATGATGATCACAGGACCCCGGAACAGTGTAACTTGCATAAATACATGCCAGTTGTCAAATGGCCAAATTTTCATCATGTGACCATGGGGCTGTTGCATTGATTGTAATTATGAAAATTAGTCATGTCACTGTTCTTCAGTGCTGTTGTAACTTTGAACAGTCATTAAATGAATGGTTGTAAATCGAGGATTACTTGTATTCCAAAAAAGGAGCCTACCATATTCCCTAACCAAGGGCCTGAGGGAAGAGCTAAGTCTTCAAGACTTCCTTAAAGAAGGTACTACTAGCAGTAAAAGTGTTAGTCCTTAAGACACCACATGGTCATTTAATACAAAAGGCTGCTATTCCCATTCAATTCAATATTATATCTGTTTAGTTATTGAAATTGTGAGTTGAGTACCACTCCATTCTACCATCTACCCTCCTGTGTTAACTCTCACATCCAAGTGAATCCCATTTTTCCTGTATTTGGGGACAGCTTATCTTTCTGAATACAGCTCCTTTTCATTCAGAGTAAAATGGTCTCTTTCCCTGAAACAGCTGTCATCATAATTGCAAGTGAGGAGAAAGGCAGATAAAGCAAACAGCTATATATAGCTACAGATTGCCTTAGTTAAGATAAAAATGTTGTTTTGAATTGCATCCATAGGAACATGCCACTGTGCTGTAAAACTACAAAGACACTGCAGTCAAAAGATAGGAAAAAGAAAATCTAGGCCACAACCTTAGGCTGGATAGATTCGGAATTGGGAAAATAATACTAAGTACAAATGTCTTTTTCCCCTCTCTCCTCCAAATAAATATAATGACGCGTGTTATTCACAGCACCTGTGCACTCTTATCAAGGCCTTCTATAGGAATGTAAATATTCTGCGTTAATCCTTATAGAAACAACAAATTTTCCATTATAGAAGAATTACCAAAAAACATACAGCAAACAAAACATTTAAAAATAAATAGTGGTACAGCAGAGTTTTGGTTGTGAAAGAAACCTGATACCACAGCACCACTCCACCATATTAAATGTTTATCTGGGCTGGTTTATTCCACCTCCCTGAGGGTTGCCTGTTCAAAATAACCATTTCTATTTATCCTAACTGATGTACCTTTCAGTTTTCTTCTATGTCATCTTAACATGTATGCAACAGGCACGACAAAGTAGGAGGCTGTCTGCCATTGAGTCATTCACTCGGCCTACAGTCTGTAACGAAAACATCTAAGAATGCAAATGCTGCATCCTTACACGATGCTAAAAAATTAGTTTAACAAGGATCAGCCTGTGCAGCACAGAAATAAGAACTTCAGAAGCATCTACTTTTGCTTTCCATTAAGTACTGATGTGCTACCAAGTCAGTGTTGACTCATAGTTACCATATATACAATGGTGCTATCTTGTCTTCATGATCATCTGTCCCCAACCAAGCCTGCAACTCCACCTATGGTGCAATCTTTACACCTAACTGAGGCGGTTCATCTTGCTGTTATCCTCTTCTTCTCTTTCCTCCCTTCTTCCCGAGAGTAAACTTTTCAAGAGAGCTAGGTTTTTTTCATGTGTCTAAAATATGATAATCTGAGCTAGTCATTTGTGCCTCAATTAATGGGAAACCAAAGGAAGTGTGAAATAAAAACAAAGAAACTGTTAAGGGTAAATGTGAAAATAGGCTGCCCAAAAAAAAAAAAAAAAGGAACAGAGGAAAACTAACTGGATATCAGGGGAAAAAATGATAGAAGTTGCCAAAAAACCAAGAAAGACAAAGATCTCAGGAAGGAACTGAGCAAAGAATTTCAGATAGTTGTTCCAAAAGATCTACCAATTCAGAAGGTGGTTCTAGCCTCCAAATAGTATGCTAAAGGATGCCAAAGGACAAATTCATAGTAACATATTCAAAGAAGACCAAACAAGATGAAGGAGTAGCAACATCCAAGATTCTTTAGGAAATACAGGCTACTTATAATAACTTCCAATAGTGTTTTGGAAGATAAAGTTGCATTAGCAGGGCAGTTGCTACCAAGATAGTAGGCTATAGCAATTGATGGAGCATCTAAAATAATCTGACAAGCAACAAAAGAAGAATCAGTAAAGGTTCTAACGAAACTGTACCAACAAATCTGGAGAATGACACAATGACCAACAGATTAGAAGAGGTTAATTTATATACCAATAACAAAGAAATGAGACTGAACAGAGTACTTTGCAATAGTCCTTGATTTATGACTGAGCTGATGGAGATGACTTATCACTCATCACCTTTCTCACTTTCTGCATAAGTGAATGGGCCAAAATTTGGACCAACATTTATTAAAGGGTTGCAAAATCTAATTAATATTTGGTTATTGGCTGCAACGTACCCAAGTATACAGTCTTTGCTGTATCCTTTTTAACTATGAAAACAATGCTGTTCCTTGTTTTCTATGTCCTGAGTAGCAACAGTGCGTTCTTTTGATTGCAAGAGTCCAGTTCCAGTCCATTTCAATTTGCTTAATACGCAAGATGTCAATTTATAATTGATATAGTTCATCTTCCACTATATTGAGCTTTCCAATGTTCAGGCTTCTTATATTCCATGTTTCTACTATAATTCTGACTCTGCAGCTTCAGAATTGATTTTCCTCTAGGGTAACATCAGCAACTAGATGTCCCAAAGACTTTAACGAGAGCTAGTTTGGTGTAATGGACATCCAGCCTTTTGGCTGTCCCTGTCCTCCTGAGGCATTAGCAGCATTACTGGTGGGGTAGTGGCATCAAGAGATGTGGCAGTGGTGGGGACATGAGTGGGGAGCTTTGGAAGGGGGGGCAGGGTCACAGGAGTGGCCCCTTAGGAAAATTAATTGTCCACTCCTGACTTAAGGCATCAGGCCCAAAGCCCAGAGACAGTGAGTTTTAGTTTTGCTTCAGGCACAAAACCAGCCAGTCCTTTGACCAGTCACATTCTCTCAGCCCTAGGAAAGAGGCAATGACAAACCATTTATGAAAAATGTGCTAACAGGAATTTATCCAGGCAGTCTCCAAGAATCAGAAATGATTGAAGGGGAAAAAAACATCAGCAACTAGATGTCCCCAAGCCTTTAATCTAGTTGTGCCACAAACAGCCTGAAAGGATCTCAACATGTTGAGCACCATTAGACATGAAGGTTCCATCATCTGGCACTATATCATTAATTACTTTTAATTTTCTATTTATGTAGTTTTCTTAGGTAAAACATAGTATAGGTAGTCCTCAACTTATGGCCACAACTGAGCACAAAATTTATGTTGCTAAGCAAGACATTTATTAAGTGAGTTTTGCCTCATTTTATGACCTTTCTTGCCACAGTTGTTAAGTGAATCATTACAGTTGTTAAGTTAGTATCACAGATGTTAAGTGAATCTGATTTCCCCATTGACTTGACAGTCGGTCACAAAAGGTGATCACATGACCCCAGGACACTGCAACCGTCATAAATATGAGTCAATAGCCAACTGTCTGAATTTTGATCATGTGACCATGGGGATGTTGCAACAGTCGTAAGTGTGAAAAATAGTCATAAGTCACTTTTTTCAATGATGTTGTAATTTTGAACCACTAAATGAACAGTTGTAAGTTGAGGACTATTTGTAATCTCTGAGGGAGATGGGCAGTTCAAAAAATGTAAAAATTAAATAAATAAAAAGTAGTTTACCATTTCTATCTGCTACACAATGTGAAATGATCCCTTAGCCATTGTCAATACATATCAGTCCTTAGACAACTTCCTGACAAGCTGTAACTATGGTTGCTAAAAGAAACAAATTCCATAATTTCAGCTGTGACTTTTCATGCCTGTACTGTGCATCTTAAAGTTGCTAAGTTTGTAGACCCCTGGACTAGACCAGCAGACCTAATAAGTTTAATTCTATATCTATATCTTTTCCCACTGGACATTAGAATTTTGTTCTAATGTCTCAGCCACCAGAATTAACCAGAGAATTCCACTGATGTGAAAGTGTTGGTTACTTATATTATTTTCCTTAGCATGTGTCCCACATGGTTGCTGGGTCTACTGTGCTTGTTTTTGTACTGTGCTCATCTAGTTTTCACAGTGTCGCTATCTATACATGCTGCACTGAGGGGTTGACTGATTTGCTGGCTTATTGCAAAACCCGATTTTGTTAGGATTATGAGGGTGTTAATTGGCCCAAAGTCACCAAGTTGGCTCCTGTATCCAAGAGTGGACTAAAAGCTGGGTCTCCTGACTCCTAATTCAGCTCTAACTACCACACCTCGCTGGATGTTTTTGTAATGTTATTAGTACAAATGTAACATCAGAATTGAGAATTCTAGAAAATCATTAACAGAATGCAGAACATAACTGACAAAGTAAAGTGTATTAGAAACACCTTTCTATACCATCTATCAAAACCAGTTACACAACTAGAACAACTCTCCCAAAACATCCCCAATAGAAGAAACTGACCAGTGCAAGGTTCTTTCAAATGGAGTGTGAAACAATATGTTATAATGGCATAACATATTAAAAAGATACTGTAATTGTTTAAAGATTTATATTGTATATGTCAGAAGACTAAGCAAAAGTGTAATTAGGAACTCTAAAAGTCAGGCATCAAGGAGGAAAGAACACATCTGTGCATGACGCAGGTTGAACAGTACAGACTTTTGATTGGAAAACACATTTTTCATTACAATTTGTTTTGACTTATTTTATCCAAGCAGGGCAGCCTTTTTTAAAAAAATTCTGCATCAAAACCCAAAGCATTGCACACAAATAAATGCCTACATATGTCTAATGAAGGCATTTTAAAAAATATCCAGCAAACTCATTTTAGCTTACCATAAAAAAAACTGAATCAAAATATGATGTGAAACTTGGATTTTGTGTTCTCATTTTCTAAATAGCACTCCACACGTTGTGTGCTATTTGCACAATTAAAATATATGGAAGGAAAGAGTAATGTTGCTGTTCATTTAATTTCCAGCTAAGACAAAATTACTGTTATAAGCAATTCATAAATTTTATTTATATCGGGTGGGGACAGGGGTGGGGGAATAAAATAGCTTTACTTACATGAAAAGCACTGAGTGTTGTCTCCTCTGCAGTCATAAGATAGCAAAATGTCTGGATAATGTTAAAAAGGAACAAAACACATCACTCTTTCTCCAGGGATAAATTCCTAAGAGTCAAAGAGAAATATAAGCCTATTACACATCATCTTAATTGCTATTACTGAAATTAAATAGAATCATGGGAAGTGGATGGTAGCCAGAGTGAAACTGAAATCGTTGGACTGCAATAAGAGTTTTCTATCTTACTATTTTAAAAAAAAAGCTGTATTGTCTAACTACAGGGAATAGTGAATATCCCTAGTGAATAATGACTAGAACAACACATTAAGCCATAAAGTGGTTTATGTTGTTTGGACTTAGTCTGTTGCATAAGCAAAGCTAGCGAATGTGTGGACCCAGCTATTGTGGTCTGAATAGTGTACGGATGAATAAGCAGTGCAATCCTAGATATTTCTTAATTATTTTAATTTCTATTTATCCTTCAGCCTATGGGAAAGAGTGTCCAAATAATGCCTTAGAATGGGATGCTTCTAGTAGCAAGGATTGTGTTTGCTCAGCACTGGAAGAAGGAAGAAACACCATCAGATGAAGAGATAATTAAGAAGATACTGGACTGTGTTGAAATGGACAGACTCACGCTGAGGATGAAAGAGAAAGAAGATTCAGAATATTTTCAGACATGGAATTTATTTTATCCGTGGCTGGAAAAACGGTGTAGAGACTAGGAATATAATTTGTATTACTAAGCAAAACAAAAAGTAACCCAGATAATACGATGTTTATCAAGCACTAATGAAGTATAATGATAGAAAACTAATAATAGTAATAATAATAATAATAATAATAAAAAGAATGGGGTGCTTGTGTGTGCATATGTGTTTGTGTACATGTAAGAAAGACATTCTGAATTCCAAGCAAAAACAATGGCTGCCCCCAACTTAGTGGTCTCCAGATCTGTGAATAATGCAGTTTAATTTGTGTATCTGAAGACTCGGCATCAATTTATTTAAGAATGCAATCTGGCATTTCCTCCCACTGTCTCTCTCTCTTTGCCTGATGAAGAGTTCTTGAAACTTGAAAGCTTGCAGCAATTTTCTACAGAACCAATTGGCTTATAAAGATATTGCCTCTTTTGGTGTTGTGTTTGGAATAGAACGTGCAGATCTGCTTCCACACTCTCTAGCATTTATTTGCAACAAGGAAAAAAGAAAACAACACTGATATTTTTAGGAGGCTAAATGCCAGCTTTCTTGGCTCATTATATAGAAGAGATGAAGAATGTGTGCTGTACAAGTGTTCTGCAATTCCTCACCTCCTACAAATCCAACATCACATTTTTCTTATTTAAATAAATAACAATAGTCCTACACCCAAGAGTTAAGATTCCCCATTAAGATTGCATTGGCTTCCTAGCACTGCGTAACCAACTCAAATTATTAATGTGAAAATCTGTGATCATTAAAGGAACGATTAATGCTCCATTGTCGTAAACACAAAAGGGGATAAAGTAGTATTCAAGTCAAATGTGAAGCAAATGACAACCTGCTGCAAATATGCTTTGTTGTATTTTCTAAGATTAAAGGAGAAGTATAAAGAAGCAAAGTTAAACCTTAGCATTAGATCAACATGCCTTAGTTCAGCTAAGAAGATAAAGATCATAAAATACTAAATAAAAGAAGAATAAGGACATGATGTAGGAGTCTTGGGGATTATCTTTACCCATACAAATTTTGGGAAACAACCTAACATATTCTAATGGGCAATTTCTGAAATGTGTAGGATTACCTTGTATTAAGCCATAACTTGGTTGTTTGACTTTGGCTTAGATGATACATGAACTCACACATTGTGGTTTTCTTCTGGGAACCCATCCAACTGTGGTTTATTAAGGAGATCATTGTTGAACCATATAGCACGGCATGAAAATTAATTTAAACCTGAACCAGCAATTTGTGCTGCCATTTCAAAATGAAACTCTTTCCTTTTCCTGGTATACCGTACTGTATTTGGACATTTACAGACCACATATACAAGAAGAATGAAAGGTAAAAAATATCTTGAATAAAGTCCCAAATCTAATTAAGTATCTGGACATAGTCCATATGGTATCCTTAGCAGTTATTGAAGCTCCGGAAATAAGTTTGCCATCACCCTAGGGCATTTATGGGAGGTGGTTGCAATAATGGGATTGAAGCTCTGCTCCTTGCTAATGTGCATAACAATATGCATACAGAGGTTTTCAATCACACTGTGGCAACCATCATCTTGACTTTTTTGACACACACAGATACCCCGCCCCAATGGACACCCTACCATCCCCTTCTTCCTACATTTTTTTCTTTTCAGTTTCTCAGTATAACACAAACCCTTTGGTGATCTCTTTTCAAAGTGCTACCTGGATCTGACCCTCATTAACTTTTTTCAAGATCAACCAAGACCACACGGTAGCATGTAGCAAATTCCATAGCAAAGGAAAAGATGGCAAGAAAAAAAATTTACAAACCAATAAATCTATGCATGGCTAGATGACTGAAGTTGCTGCTTGAAATTAGGCTGTTTCTGCACTGACAGGATCTAATTTCAAGCAAATATGAAATGAGTGGCACACAGGTTTTTTTGCATAGTCTACAAACATTGCAAGTTATGCTGAGGAAGGTTTATATACATATGTGTACATGTATGTATATACCACCTTTATTATTTTTGTGAACAATGCAAGGTGGCAAACATATCTAATATTTCTCCCTCCTCCTAGGTTTGTGAGATGGGTTGGGCTGAGACAAAGTAACTGGCCCAGGGTCACCCATCTGGCTTTCATACCTAAGGCAGAATTAGAACCCAGTCTTCTGATTTCTAGCCTGGTGCCTTAACTGCTAGGCCAAACTGGCACCTTCTATAATGAAATTTTAACTGAATTTTTTATTTATTTATTAGATGTTTTCATTTTGTACCAGTCAAGGCAGAGTACATTGTGTTGCCTTCTCTGTTTTCCCCACAACAACCCTGTGAAGTAGATTGGGCTGAAGATGACGGCTTCCATAGGACTAGAATTCACAGCCTCTTTGTTTCAAGACCTTCATCTTAGCCGTTCCATCAAACTCGCATCTAAAAGCATGGGAATTTTTTGACCCTACTCTGTTCATTTCTCACAAAATGTTCATTTCTCTTTCGTTTTGTAAGTGTGCAAAGGCAGGAATAATATAATCTAGTAATAGATTGATCAGAGGATAGGGAAAATGAAAAACCCAAGCCACTCAAGGCCATAGATTTTTTGCAGGATGAAAAAAAAACACAAAGAAACATAAAGGAAAGGATTCTTAAAAGGAAACACAAAAAGTTCTAGAAATTTTTAGAAACTATTGAAAACAAGTCATATTGAACACCATGAGAAACAGAGATGAAAGGCAATATGTGGAGAGTAAAAGAGAAGCAAAGGGATTCCTCCTACAGAATAGTCAATTCAATCTGTGAGTAATAAACTGAGATTACAGTTCCAGAAATTCTAGAACGGCTTTTTCTATCCTGGACCTTATAGATGCAACAAGTCAACAACCAGGGTGTCTAGGAATTCTGGAAGTTGTCCTCTAACAAAACTGGAAGGCATCGGATTAAGAACAGATGCTCCAGGGCAAAAAAAAGAAAAATTGTGCAACAGAGTTATCAACTCTATTGATGGGAAAAGAGAAGTGTGTATCCAAAGGAGAACTTTTTAGTAACATTGCAGCACTTGCGTAAGTTTTAATGAAGTACTGAAGTAGAAGCCAGATTGAAAATGGTCGAATATAGAATTAGAAGGAGCGAGTTCTAGGAGATTGCAATAAAATGCAGATAGGGAAGTTTGGTGGCAATTTAGAGGAGGAGGAAGAGGCAGTAAATTGTGATAATTTGATAATATGGGAAACATTGTAACACTGTGGTTTGCACATTTAATTGACCTAGTCCAGGAGTAGGCAACCTTGGCTCTTTTATGACTCGTGGACTTCAACTCCCAGAAGGGAGCTGTGTTGGCTCAGGAATTCTGGGAGTTGAAGTCCACGAGTCATAAAAGAGCCAAGGTTGCCTACTCCTGATCTAATCTGAGTCTGGACAACCTCTTTAACCACAATAAACCCATTTTAAGTTAAGGAGCCACATGAGAGAGGAACAGGATAACAGCACATATATTCACTTTGACAAGCAAAGTGGGCAGCAGCATGTTATGTGAGTGCATCTAATAGAATATCTGAATATAGAAGGGGTAGAGCCTAAACTGGACAATAGGGAGAAATGGTAAAACACTATATGTGATATTGGCACAGCATTCATTTTATGGACTGATGAGAAAAGAGTTAAATAAGGTGTAGGAATAATTCATTTTTAAAAATCAATTTAGGCTGTTGTCTTTAAATTTGCACATTGGCTGCAGACTTAAACCCCTGTTTTGAACAACTAACTCTCAATAATGTGTTACCTTGGCTGCTTTATCAGTATGACATGTTGACCTGCAAGCTCAGCAAAACTATTTGCCTTGGGGAATCCAGCCAAGTTTTCCAAGCTTGTTCTTAAACCAGCCTTGATTAAGCAAAAATGATTTAACCAGGGCTTTTTTTCTCATAGAACGCCCAGAACGGAGTTCCAGCACCGTTTTTGGATGGAACCTTGTAGGGTAGGCAAGGCGGGTTGTATGACGTGTGAGTTCCGGCACTTTTTTTTTTTTTTTTTACAAAAAAAGTACTGGATGTAACTGAAAAATCCCATCCCATGTAAATAGGAAGAATCCCATTTTAATAGCCTTGAGATGCTCCTGTTATTCTGAGAAAGATAGTTTAACACTTTCTTTTTTGTACTATTCTGTTACCTTCTTCCTACCCTTTGTGAACCCACAGACACCTTTAGTCCTTGGTTTGAATGGGAGGAATCAATACCAACTTGATAGCCCTCAATCCATCAGTCATGTGTTACACATTTGTATTGTGCCTCATTTGCCTACCTTTCCTTCAAGTTAAAAAGCCTCAGGCCTCACAAGGAAATATGTTCATTATTTTTGTTGCCGTGCTTTATACTTTTTCCATCACTCTGGGTGATTGGAACAGAAACCATACTCCAAATATTGCCGCACCGTAGATTTTTACAATGTTATTGCTATCTTGACTTTATTATTTTCCATGCTTCATGTATCAATTCCAAGCATGGAATTTTCCATTTTTAGAACAGCTACAACTTACGTTGATGTTTTTGTTTTGAAATATATCCACTGTCATTCCAAGATCCCCTTCCTGATCAATCATAGCCACACAGATCCCATTAATGAATGGGAAGGCTGGATCTTCTGTATCAAAATGTATCAATCATACCTAGAGAGATCCTTTTGAAATTCTTTGGAATCCCTGACTGGATAAATTTTACCTCATTCCAAATATTTATAAATAAACCCATATATTACTTTTTAAAATGGTTTATATAGTATAAAAATTCTTGCAGTACTTACCATACCTTTAATACATTATTAAACTTTACTAAAATAGTTATACACACATTAACATATGAAAGACTCTTTCTTTTCTAGGATTTCTCTTCTGACTGGATTAAGACATTCACGTTTACCATGCATTTGGTCAAACTCCATACATGTGAATGAGCCCACAGGTCCAGCAGTCACATCTTTTTAATGCTCATGGCATCATTTCATCATATATGAAGCCGAGGGCACTGCATGCCCACTGCATGCAAACCTGGGTCTTGAGGGATCCCAAATGAAGCGAATGATTGTCTCTAAACTCCATGAATAGGTGTCTGATCATCCAGTCAGAGCTGAAGAAGCTTCTTGGATGAGAAGCAAAACGTCATCAAAGAAAAACAAGAAAGTCCAGTTGCCTCATGAAAAAGCATCTTTGGGATAACTATGACCTGGATGACTGAGAATCTCCATAGACATATGAGCAAGAACTAATAATTCACCAGTGTCATTTACTTACCAATGGTTCAATCAGCCTAACAGCTCAAGATTTTAATTCCTCCTGTGGGTTCTGCTTTCCAGGAGGGGCCTAAATCCCTTCTAAATAGGGTTCTTGCAGTCTCCTTCCTTGCTACAGATTTCATTGGTTCCCCTCCGTTTTCTTATGTTACCATGGTGACCTCAACAAAGACCTTCCTAGGACTCTGGGACAGAGATGTAAGCAATGGGACTTGCATCACAAAGCCTCTAGTGCATCCTCTGCAAGGGGCAACAGCAGCCATAAAATGTGAGTTGAAGGGCAGGGGATAAAAGGAACACTTTATTTGGGAGAAACACAACCCAGACACTATTTTGGGTTTAAAATCCCATGGCAGACAATGGGGAGGGGAAGGAAGATTCCATACAAACTATTTTTAACAGGTTTCATTTCTATTGCTATAACATGAATATATCTAGACTCTGTGTGACATTTTTTTAAAAAAATGATGCAACAGTTATGTGAAGGTAATCCTTGTTTTTCACTCACTACCTACAAGAAATAAAAATGGGAGACAACTTAGTTCAGCAATTATCAGATTGCAGCCTTAAACAGATTTTTGAACATATTTAGTTACAGTGATTATACTGTATATTTTGCAGTTGTCAACTCACTGGTATACTCTGGCATTTTAAAGCATGTATAAGATGTGTCTGGTATTGTTAGGGTTCTCAAAGCAATAGCTAAAAACTAATTACTGAAAATTCATGGAATATATTTGGGATTGCCAGTGTCAAATATATTGTTTCTTAACATGCAGTAAGAACCTTATAGCACTCTACCTATTTATTATAGCACAAATCATGGTCAGGCAGCCTTTTGGCTTAAGCAACCACACTTTTGCAGGTGAGGTTAAATGGTGAGTGGGTTGGGATTAAAATGGTGGGAGATAAATTGGCAAGGCTAGAATCTGGGGGCTGACTGAGTCCTGCAAACAGTCAAAATTTAAAATTTTATTTCGTAGCAGAAATCCTAGGAAATCATGCCTCAGTTTTCAGAGATTTTCTGTCATATTTTGGTTGCCTTTCTGGCCTCTGAGAAAACCCCCCAAAACATGGCTGTTAAAGAAGCTGCACTTTATCCACTCCTATCATAAATGTATAACTTAACAGGCATAGGAAGAGATAGAATTATGAGATAATGTAGACAGAATATTGGAATGCAATAAACAGAAATCAGAAAGATATCAAATGCAGATGATAGATAGATAGATAGATAGATAGATAGATAGATAGATAGATAGATAGATAGATGGATGGATAATGGATGATGGATGGATGATTATAGATAGCATTCACAGTGCCTATTTATAAAACATTCTAGGCATGATACTGACATTGTTAAGGTAATTAAGATATTTTGTAGTCATGTTTACTACACCAGCATTATCTATTGATAACTGCTTCTATGAGTTCTTGTCAGCTCGTCCTTCTGATATCAGTGATAATATTTGCCCATCTTATTCCTTGTCAGCTTCTTTTCTGATTGCCTTCAATTGTTCCATGATATAGGATCCTCAACAATGACTCTTGGTTTGTGTTGTGTCCTGAGCCTGCAAAAGCAGGCTCGGGACGTTGCTATGGTTCTGGGCTGTTGCAAGCTGCCCGGGACCAGACTAAGTGGCACCAGCCTGCGCACATGCGCAAGGCGCGAAAGCACGCCATCTCTTGTAACCTTTTTGCCCAGGGATTCTATTTAGTGTGAGAGAGGCCTGCGAGCCTCAGAGTTGTGTTGAAGTGAGCAGAAGAAGAATAAAGCAGTTGTTGGCTCCAGAATGTGTGCTCTTCTTTCGCCATTAACTTGAGGACTTAACAGTGGCGACGAAGATGGGATGGCTTGCAAGCTGAAAGAAGAAGACTTGTAAGACTTACCCAAGGAGTCCTTGAGAAAAAGGAGACGGCGTTAAATTCAGCATCTGGCCTGCCAGTACAGCGTCGCTGGAGGTAAGCTGGCTGATAGACCCCTTCCTAAAAATAGAAGTAAGGATGGCGAAGATAGGGCGGTTGTCCGAATTCGACGTTGCTCACCCCAAAAGATGGGAGTCTTATGTCGCTAGAGTAGAAAATTACTTTAGAGTGAATCAAGTTAGAGAAGATGGCTTGAAGGCTGCAACTTTGCTCTGTGTCTGTGGTCAAGATGTGTTTGAAATTGCAGAAAATTTGGCAGCCCCTGCTCCTCTAGAGTCTGTCACGTATACAGACTTAAAGAAGTTATTAAAGGAACATTTTCAGCCCAAGCTGTCTGTCACTGCGTGGAGACACACGTTTGAACAGAGGGATCAGAGAGCAGGTGAATTAGCCAAAGAATTCACTGCAGTCTTGAGAAGAGCAGCCAAGCCCTGTGAATTTAAAGACATAGAAGAAAGGCTGAGAGACCATTTTGTATGCAGTTTAAGGAACAGAGACTTGCAACAGAGACTCTTTGCAAAGGAAGATATCTCATTCCAAGATGCCTTGAGAGAGGTCACAGCTGAGGAGGCAGCAGGCGGGGCGGTCAAGAACATGCGGCCCATCAGGAACAATCCAGAAGCAGTTTCCGTGCACCATGAGGGTGTCCAAGAAGGCTCAGAGGAAGATCCTGAAGATGAGGTGGATCATCTTTACCCGTTCAAGGAAAGGAAACAGAAGGAAAGCAAAGAAAAAGCCCCAGCTGCGTCCTAATGCTTTGGGTGTGGAGGTCGCCACAAGAGGGCCGACTGCAGGTTCCGTTCTGCAATCTGCAGAGCGTGTGGCAGGCAAGGCCACATAGCATCCATCTGTCTGGGTCGCCAGAAGGCACAACCTTGAAAAGAATTGCGTCTGAAAGGTACCAGGGTCCCCAGCCAAAACAGGGTGGATTTCTATGCATCACGCAGAAGTATTTGCAGAACAGGCACACACAAACCACTTAAAAAGAAGCTGTCACTTAAGGTGAGGTTGCAAGGAGTTCCCTTGGTTATGGAGCTGGACACTGGGTCTGCTCTTTCAATCATTTCCATTCATACATTTAGGAAGATTTGCAACAGTAGTGGGTTCCAGGCCAAACTTAGGCCATCCAATATAATCTTAACAGACTTTCAAAGTTCCAAGGTGTGTGTAAAGGGGGAGGCCACCCTTACAGTACAGCACAAGGATTTTGAAGGTCCATTGGATGTATTGGTGGTGGGGGGTGAACGAACGAGTCTTATAGGACTCGATTGGTTTGAGGCCTTGGGAATCCAGGTTACAGGGCTGCACAATTTGCAAACATTGGGCCTAGCAGAATTCAGCAAGGAGTTTGCAGATGTATTTAGTCCACAACTTGTGTCTTACAAAGGGCCTCCAGTTTCCTTGAATCTTGACCCTACCATCATACCCATTAGGGTTAAAGCAAGGAGAGTACCTTTTGCACTTAAAGGGAAAATTGATGCTGAACTGGATAAATTGATCCAGCAAGGTATTTTGGAACCTGTAGATTCAAGTCCATGGGAAACCCCCATAGTTACGCCTCTCAAGGCTAATGGGGACATACGCATATGTGCAGACTACAAATGCACATTAAACAAGGCACTGCAACAGCATGCATACCCTGTACCTGTAGTCAGCCATATTTTGGCCTCCCTCAAAGGAGGGCGAGTTTTTGCAAAGCTAGATCTGGCACAGGCATATCAACAGTTACCTGTTGATGAAGCTGCTGCTGAAGCACAGACTATTGTAACTCATAAAGGTGCATTCAAAGTCAAGAGACTGCAATTTGGAGTAAATGTAGCCCCTGGAATATTCCAAAGTATCATGGAGAACACACTCAGAGGTATTCCTGGGGTTTGCCCCTATTTTGATGATGTCCTTATTGCTGGAGAATCTACTCAGAATTTAGCAGAGAGATTGAGGGCTGTTTGGCTTCGTTTCCGAAGAACAGGCCTAAAACTTAAAAAAGATAAATGTAAGATAGGAGTCACTTCTACAGATTTTTTGGGATTCAGAATAGATGCCCAGGGTATTCACCCTGCTGAATCTAAATTAAAAGCTATACAGCAGGCTCCTAGCCCTAAGTCTAAAAGTTAATTGCAGGCTTTCCTAGGTCTCTTGAATTTTTACAACGCTTTCCTACCTAACAAAGCTGCTGTAGCAGAACTGCTACATAGGCTTTTAGACAAGCAGGCAGTCTGGCAGTGGTCCCAAGTCCACGAAAAGAGCTTCAATGAGGTCAAGGCCTTGCTTACATCCAATGATGTGCTTGCACATTTCAATGAAAACCTACCTGTCTGCATCGCTTGTGATGCATCCCCTTATGGGGTGGGAGCTGTACTTAGCCATTTGAGGTCTGATGGAACTCAGGTTCCTGTAGCATATTACTCCAGAACTCTATCCTCTGCTGAGCATAATTACGCTCAAATAGACAGGGAAGCATTGGCCATAGTAGCAGGAATTAAAAAAATTCCATGATTTTTTATATGGCTGACATTTCACGGTCTACACTGACCATAAGCCTCTGCTGGGGTTGTTTACAACTAACAAACAAACCCCCCATATTATCTCTCCCAGAATGCTGAGGTGGTCTATTTTTTTGTCAGCTTATGACTATTCACTGATTCACAAACTTGGTAAAGACATGGGCCATGCTGATGGTCTAAGCAGATTACCTCTGAAGCTGGTAGAAGCAGACCCTGCTCCTGCCATCAATATTCTCTCCATTCAGGCATTGCCTGAATCTCCCCTAAATGCCAGAGATGTGGCTGCAGAGTCGGCCACAGATCTAACACTTGCACGTGTGCTTTCATGGGTTTTATCTGGATGGCCTGAGAGGAGTCCAGGTACGGAGTTCCAAAGTTTCTGGCTCAAGGAGCATGAGTTATCCACTTTTGAGGGTTGCCTGTTGTGGGGCAGCAGAGTAGTTATTCCTACCTCATTGAGACCTAGGATCTTGGTTTCTGTCCATGAGGGTCATCCTGGCATTTTCAGGATGAAAGCACTTGCACGCAGCCATTTATGGTGGCCAGGGTTAGACAAGGATATAGAGGCCCAGGTGCATGGATGCCACTTGTGCCAGCGTTCATGGCCAGAAATGCCTCAGGCCCCTGTGCATAGGTGGGAGGAAACACAATCACCTTGGTCTAGAGTTCATATAGATTACGCTGGGCCCTTTCAGGGGAAATTCTTCTTGGTCCTTGTTGATAGCCTTTCAAAGTGGCTGGAAGTTGTTCCTGTTTCCTCCACTACTACTGCCAAGACCATTCAGGTATTAAGAGGAATTTTTGCTGCACACAGCCTTCCAGATGTTCTGGTTTCAGATAACGGTCCTCAATTCACTTCTTCTGAGTTCCAGGCTTTTCTGCAGGCCAACATGATCCATCATGCGACTTCGGCCCCTTTCCACCCTTCCACCAATGGTATGGCTGAAGGGATGGTGCGCATCACCAAAGATGCCCTCAAGAAATTGACTTACGGTGACTGGCATCACAGGTTGGCAGATTTTCTTCTTGCTTACCGCACCACACCGTGTACTTCCACTGGGAAGAGCCCTGCAGAACTTCACTGGGAGCGCAGACTGATCACCAAACTTGACAGGTTGCACCCGAACAGAGTGGCGCCTCGGGTTTCGCAACCAAGGGCACCAAGGTGTTTGCAAGTGGGTGCCCCGGTATGGACCCAGAACTATGGGCCCGGTCACCTGTGGGTTCTGGCTGTGGTCTGCAAGGTCACTGGTCCCTTGTCCTACGAGGTGTCTCTAGACGATGGCCGCGTCCTTCAGCAGCATATCAATCAGCTGTGTACGAAACTGGACTCTTCCTCTTCCACTCCTGGGTTTTCTCCAGGGGAGGGGGATCATTGTGTGCAAAGGGAAGGGTACTGTCAGCAGTCAGGGGCAAATGGAGAGGCAGAGGAAGGCCCCTCCCAAGGTTCCGCAAGTGTACCTAACAGGAATTCATGGGAACAAGGAATAATGCATTCACCATTACTTACTCCAGCCAGGGAGTCACTCAGGGGGTACTCACACTATTCACAACCCCAATACAGCACTCTACACAGGGAGAATAACCGGGAGCATCCAAACAACCCAAATCACACCAGAGAACTGGCATCTACTCAAACAAACTGGCCAAATGCTGTAATTGCTCCCAAAAGGAAGTCAGTAAACAAGGGGGTAGACAGAGAGGCAAATCCTGATTCTGGTACCTCCAGCACTGAATGGGGGGCAATAGAATACTGAGGCACTGCAGAGACCCCAAACAACCCATCTACTGGGCTTGGGAGTGAGGGACTATGTTCCCATGATAGGTCCATTGTGGAGTTGGAGAATACCATAGAACCACAAAATACTGAGTGGGACGTAGAGGGTCTCGATAGCCTACACTCAGGCAGATCAACCAGGTACAGTATGGAGCAAAGCCCTGGTCTGTCAAGCCCGGTGGCCAAGCAAGCAGACCAGGCAACAGAACCCAGGTCACGGGGACCACCAGGGAAACAAAGAGGGGGCAACTCCACTACAATAACTACACAGGAAGGTCAAGGGTGTTCTCAAAATCTGAGGAGGTCACAGCGAGTTAGAAGACCTCCCAAACACCTTGGAGATTATGTGAAGTTGCTGTCAAGCCAAGGGAAATGAGAGAGGTACCTACTACTTGGGGGAGTTGGAATTGTGGGTATTGGACACTCAATTCCAAAACAATAGCACAGTACTATGTTATAGAGTGGCTATGAAGTAGCTTCAACAATATGTGCAGTTCAATATGAATAGCACACCATGTTCCTTTGTGAGGTCGCGTATACCTATCTGTATAAGTTGATTAAGTTTTATCTGGGGACGTTGCTATGGTCCCAGGCTGTTGCAAGCTGCCCGGGACCAGACTAAGTGGCATCAGCCTGCATGCATGCGCAAGGCGCGAAAGCGCGCCATCTCTTGTAACCTTTTTGCCCAGGGATTCTATTTAGTGTGAGAGAGGCCTGCGAGCCTCAGAGTTGTGTTGAAGTGAGCAGAAAAGAATAAAGCAGTTGTTGGCTCCAGAATGTGTGTTCTTCTTTCGCCATTAACTCGAGGACTTAACAGTTTGTATTACATGCCCCAAAATATTTAAGCTTTAATTTTGTTCTTAATGCATCCAATTCATTACTGGTGTATGAATTGTGAGTGTGGCCCAAATATTCTTAACAATTTTCTCTAGCACCACAATTCAGAAGCTTAAATTTGTCTTCTTTCAGGATTTCAAATACACCAGATTTCACAGCTGTTACAACTAGAAAAATCATTGCCTTGACTGACACCTTGGTCAATGTAATATCTCTGCAGTTTAATATTTTGCCTAAACCTCTCATAATAGAAGTCTTTTGATTTCATGGCTACTAACAGAATCTCTGTGAATTTTTGAACCTAGGAACATAAAATCTTCTGTTCCTTCATCTGTTTGTGTTGACGTTGATATAGATACAATATTAGGTTGTTATTGTTTTAATTCTGAACAGCCCTGGTTTTGAACATTTTTTTCACTTTTAGTAGTTTTGGGTTTTCTTCTCTTTTCATTACCAAAGCAGTATTATCAACATATTCGAGCTGATTGAGATGTCTCTTAGCAATTTGAAGTCCAGTTCTATTACTTATAGGCTAATGTTTGTCAATATATATATTCTGCATATACATTTAAAAAGGTATCAGTATAGAACTGTAGCACACTCCTTTCCCAATTTTGAATCGTTTTGTTGTTCCCTATTTTCTTCTAAGTATTGGTCCTAGTCAACGTATTATTTTATAGGCAGATATGGTAGCCAAATATCCTAATGTTTTTAAGAGCTAGCAAAAGGCTGTTGTAATTTTGTCAATAGTCTTTATATAATCAAAGAAGCAAAAATATGTCTATCCCTATTTTATAAACAAAAAAATGTCTGTTGCCTGTTCTGTTTACCATCAGATGTTAGCAATTTAATTCCAGGGTCTTCAGGAATCTAGCTTGGACATTTGGCAAATCTCATTCTATGCATTATTGAAGTCTTTATTGCAAAATCTTGTCTTGAGCATGTTCATACTATCATGTGAGATGATTGTGTGATAGAAAAACAGTTGCTATTTAATTAGTGGGAAATGTTATTAAAACTCTTAAGGAATTCTAGCTCATATATTGAGGGACTAAAAAAACCTCCAATGTCCGTTCCCATCCTATGATTCTGTGGTTCTATGTTTTTCAGTGAAATCAATTCTGATATAGAATTTTCCAACCCATTCTGCGAAAACCTTGGAAAGAAATACATGTAAATAATAATAAAACTGGGAATGGGGTCATATGATTTTTTTTTTTAAAAAAAGGAATCCATAATAGAAAATTGGCAGCTACCGACAAATGTTCAGAGAACTTTCTTGCCAAGCTTACATTAAGGGTGTATTTTCTGATTTTTGTTTGACTTTCCTGAATTTCTTTCCAAAGATTTTGCAAATCCAGAGTATTTTGTTTTTAATTAATTAATTAAATAATTTTTTACAGCTGCCCGTTTCAGCTAAGGGACTCTGAGTGGTAAATAGTTTTAAAACAATTAAAAACAGTACAAAATAAATATATGCAGCTGCCAAGAAAATTATCATAACAATTGTCAAGAAAGCCAAGAAATGGCATCCTTGGGGCCCCAGGCCCAGCTACATAACCAAGTTTTTAAAACCTTACAAAAGGCCAACAGGGTTGGGACCATACTTCTCTGAAGGAAGGATGTTGCAAAGGAGAGGGGCTCCTCCAGAAAAGGCCCATCTTCCAGTCCCTTTCAACTGACATTCTTTGGATGATGGGACCTGAACCATGCTCAACATGTTGGATTGGATTGCATAGGGAGAAACTACTGAGAAAAGACAGTTCCTTGTATAATCCACAACAGCTGAAGGACACTCAGTTGAAGAAAGTCAGAATACCTATAGTAAAGCCATACATTTCATGTTGTTTTTTTAATCCAAGGGAAAAAAGGACAAGTCTTCTTTTGAAGGCTGAAGAAGAACTTCAAAAAGAAAAAGATGGAGATGATACTAACAAACTTGATGTACAGTGGGAAGAAAACGAGAAACCCTACATCACCAGGGTCAGCATGATATTCTACCCTGGGACTGAAAACCGAAGTGAAGAAAACTCTGCTGCTTCTTCACAGTCTAAGAAGTAAGCATTATCCACCTACTGATTCTTTCAAACATTCGCAGCACTAATCAGTAACATGGTTTCTTATCAGTAATGTTGAAATCGGCATGTATCTTTTGGCATCAGCAAGCTCATCTTATCATCATCCATGTGGGTTCACACATTGCACTAAGCTGTGTCATACTTTGTTGAGTAAACCACTGTTGGATAATGTTATATCAAACTCAGCCAGAAACTGGTTTGCTATCTACAGAGGCCAGATTCACCCAGTAACCCATATTCCAAAACTAAACCATATTATAGCCTAGCTAGGACTATCAGCTCTGGACTGCAAAGATCTGATGTACCATTATTGAGCATTTGGATTTTTGCAGCTCATATCTGTTAGCCCATAGAATAGTGTATGATTATGGACAGGGATTAGTTGGACCCAGAGCAAATGCAAGTAGAGTATTGCTTTGCTGCAGAGATCACGCCGCAGGTGGGCTAGATTCTGTGCAGCAGCATCGGGGAGTCGCCAGAAACATAATCATTTTAGATCTTTTTAATAATCTTTTATGAATGATTTCATTACGTGTTTTATCCGGTTTTAGACTATACTCAATGTATTTTTATTGTTAGGGCAGTATGATCCAGATTTTCTGAAGCTAGCTTGTTTTTGATATGTGATGTATTGCTATGTCCACTTGTGATGGTTCTGTTTAGTTTTGTTTTATTTGGATGTTTGATTTATGTGTGGCTTTTGGCTGTAATAAATGGATTGTTGTATTGCTTTGTGTGTGGAATAAGTTTTAGCTCATCTCCTTATAGAAACGTATTCTTTCCTGTGGGTAAAAAAAAAGTCCTCTGAATTGCTGGTAAGTGTTTATTTTTTACTTTGTATAAAAGTTATAGGATCTTACTTGTCACATTTAAAAAGAAGTACATGTTATGCCTTTTTTGCACAAAAGGAAGAATTTGTGGCACTACATGACAAGGAACATTTGCAATTGCAGCTCTTCCATGCAGTAGTTTAAAGGGAGAGGAGCACTCAGCATACTTTTCTGCCCTGAAAGTGGATAACAGCTGACTAGCCTGAGAAGCTCTCATAAGCTTAATTTCTTTCCTTTGTTCAGGGCTAAGTTGAGAAAAAAAAGTTTGTTTTTCTGAAGGAGAGTTGCACAAGAATAGGGCTGGCAAAACTTCAGATTACCAGCAAAGGGATCAATCTTTCTATATTGCTCTTCTGCCATCTAGAGACTGCCCAGATTTTCACAGTCTACATCTGGTTGTTCTAGGGCAGGGGTCTTCAAACATAGCCCTTTTATGACTTGTCGACTTCAACTCCCAGAATTCCTCAGCCAGCGTATCTGGCTGAGGAATTCTGGGAGTTGAAGTCCACAAGTCATAAAAGGGCCAAGTTTGAAGACCCCTGTCGTAGGGAAAAGGGCTAATTCTTTCCTTTTTAATTCTCCCCCCCACACACACACACACACACTCCCGCTATTTCTTTTGATCCAGCAGCCAAAGTTGCATACCTTCTCTTCCCTGCTTATTCTTTTTCCCCATGGCAACTAAAATATATCAAGACAAAACAAAATCACCAGATGGGAGATCGATGAAATCATGTGGAAGGAATGGGGAGACAGGTGGAGACAAGTAGAGGAAGCGTGGAGCCTTGAGGAGCCCAGAAATTGTAGAACTGCTGCTTGTTGGAGCCCCAGAAGCCGACCTTGGTGGGAGGAAAGAGAAATAGCAGGCTGTTGAAGAGGGTTAAGAATAGCAGGCAAGATATAATTAATCCAACAGATGGGAGGCCAGGAAGAAGTGTCTTGATGCATGTACAGGAACATACACAGAAAAGATATAGATATATAAACAAACACACACACACACATGAGTTAGGAGGAGACATGACCAACAATAAGAGTTTATCATGCCAACATGGAATTAGGAGTGCAGCTTCCCTCCCCCCATAAACTAAGAAGAGACTGGACAACCATTTGTCTGAAATGGCATAAGGTTTCCTGCCTGAGCAGGAGGCTGGACAGAAGACCTCAAAGGTCCTTTCCAACTCTACCTCTACTACTACTACTGCTGCTGCTGCTGCTGCTACTACTACTACTACTACTACTACTACTATTATTATTATTACTAAGCCAGCTAGCCTGATTAATGAGATTATACACTACCAACTTATCCAGTCCTGCCTGCTTTCTACCCAAGAAGATCAGAAGCTAATTCTATCATTTAAACTTGAAATAACTTAAAACTACTTTGGGCTGTTGTGATTCAAATGACCTTAGACAAATCTTTGGCCCAATTAAGTGGCTGCACCAGATAGATATGAGAATGTGTGCACTCTTGCTAGCCAGGCTGGTTGATTAGTGTGTTGTGTGAATTGTGCCAAGTACAGGTTTATATCCAGCTTCCTGATTTTTGGCTTCTGAAGAGCATGTCCCCTCAGAGACGATCTCTCAGGAGTTCGACTGCGGTAGCTGGGTGCGTCCTAAAGCTGGTGGTTATCCGAGTCAGGCCAACTCTTCTTTTTAGCCTTCTTCCTGTATAGATCTTGTAGTTGAAAGGGGAAAAAAGGTCCCCGTTGGACTGTACTTGTAGGGGACTGAGGGTACCTGCTGACCAGACTGATCCTAAAAGGGGTGGGTGGGTAGGAAGCAAGATCAGACCTGATTAGTACAGGGATAGGAGGAATGTGCTAGATAGGATAGGAAACCCCAAGGCTGTTATTTAGGCTTGGGAATAAAAGATCCAACGAAAAGGCAACAGCAAGCCATTTCCATGATGTTGCCAAAAAGATTGGCAGGGAATCTTTACTTTCATTTTTTTTTTTTTTTTTTTTTTTTTTTTTGCCTAGAGGTTATTGCTACTTTCAGATGCAGCATTTAGTTAAATTTTGTTTAACTTTTGCTTCAAAATGTTTGATAGGTCATTTTGGGAAAACAATTGTTGGGGATATTTTTTTTTAAAAAAAATATCAAATATTTTTTTTTAAAATCCTCAGAATCAACAGTCTGAGAGGTCAGCGGCTGTTTCCAGGTCCATTGGGGACACTGAGATTGAGTTATAAAGTTACTTCTTTCTTGGATTTACTATGTTGCCTCTCTTTCTCCAAAAAAGCTCAAGGCAGTGTGGTTTGGCTCACTTCTCATTTAATCCTCGGAACGAACCAGTGAGTGGCTTAAAGTCACCAAATGAGTTTATGGGGACTTGAATTATGGAGATTCGATCCTTTGTTTTTGACTCTCCAAAAAGTATTGCAGTTCTGTCCATTACTGCAATATTGAAAATGACCTAAGAACAACTGAATCTTAGTAAAGGATCGGGATAAGCAAATTTATCTATAGTGTCCCATAGAAAAAAGAAGAAGAAAATGCAGTATGATAACCATCCAGATCACTTACCAAAATTATCCTGGATTGTCTGTTTTCAGGTAAATCCAGATGGGTGCTCAGTCTGTCTGTTTTATGACCATCTCCCTGCAACACAGAGATAAAACAGGGCAGTACAGCACTAAAAGCCACCTTGGGGACTTTCCACCTGATGCTAGGGAACAGTAACTGAGTTCTCATAGCAATAATAAACTCGTCTTTTTGGCTGGTTGATTTCAGAGAGCAGGTGAGAAACTAGCATAACTGAATCTTTCTTTCCTTCCCTCCTCTCTGTATAAAAGACCTGCCCCCCCCAAAAAAAAACCCTCCCTCAATTTTGAAAATAAATCAGGCTAGAATTCTCTCTACCACCTAATTTTCATTGCAGAAAAGTATGCATTTGCCATACCCTCAAACATTCTGGACTAGAGATGATGCAGGGAAAATGACCATTGGCTTCAGGGAATGAACTGTCATTTGGTAAAATGGGTCATAAGTGTTTAAAGATGGTGGAGAATGGCACACCTACAGTATGCTGGAGATGACCGTGTTCTCTTGTCCTGGATTTGTAGTATAATAAATCCTTCTTGGGGCATCAGGATATTTTGAATTAGCCTTGCCACTAGTTTCTACTCAGAGAAAGCATCTGCCCACCTGTCTGTGGATTTACAAAGCAGGAAAAATGTCTCTCCCTTCAGGCTACTTGATGTAACAATACCCTATTGTCTATCTTTATTCTGACAAATGATTAGCTGTCCTATTCCCTAAGCCCAAGAGTTCCCCCTTGAGGGTGATAGCATGATAACCACTAGGCTTTCTTTCCTTAACAGGGAAACCAGTTCTGTGCCGCAGGATTCCAAACTGCTGGAAAACTATCGTTCACTGGTCCTTTTGCTGCATCAGAAGGATCTTGAAATTCAAGGGCTGAAGAGTGCTGCCCAAAAGACTCCAGATGACCGACTGAGTTACATTTTACAGGAAATTGTGAAGTCAAAACATAAAGGACTGTGGAAGAAGTGAGTTCCAGGTGGTTGGGCTTTCCAAAAACCTGCACTTTGTCCAGCCCAAAACACAGACAAGTATGAAAACGTGTCTTGCCCAATTACAGGTAGTCCTTGACTTATGACCACAATTGATCCCAAACTTTCTGTCTCTAAGCAAGGCAATTATTAAGTGAGTTTTGCACTATTTTATGACCTTTTTTGCCACAGTTGTTAAGTGAATTGCTGCAGAAGTTAAGTGAATCATGTGGCTTCCCTCATTGATTTTGGTTGTCAGGAGCCTGCTAAGGTCACAAATGGCGATCTCCCAGGACAGTGCCATAGTCATAAATGAATGCCAGTTGCCAAGAGCCCAAATTTTGATCACATGACCACAGGGATGCTGCATCATCATACTGTCATGAGTGTGAAAAGGGTCATAAGTAACTTTTTCCAATGCCATTGTAACTTCAAATGGCCACTAAATAAATGGTTGTAAGTTGGGGACTACTTGTATAGATTACCAGAACGCCATGTCACTGTCATTATCAAGGGCAATAGTGACAGGGGTGGGAATTACAGAGTGGTGACGATGTAAGGCTTGGCCCAGGGGAAGTGACATTGTGTCATAAAATGTGGGGTGGTTTGTATTGCACCATAAGTCAACAGGAGGGAGCAGGGCTGGCCTCTGTGTCTTGTGAGCTTTCTCCCTGTAGAAGTTGTCCAGGAGCATAACAATGCTTAAATAGCTTGTCTCTGGCCTGTCTCATTTAATTTTATTTCACATAATAGTCACCTAGATCAGAGGTCCCCAACCTTTTGGGCACCAGGGACAGTTCTGGGGAGAGAGGTTCTTCTGTGGACCAGAGGGTGCGTGGTTTTGTGTGCTGCCTGCATCCCATGGATGGGACTTTGCTTGTTTGTGCAGACCAGTTGCTGGCATGCCACGGCCCGGTACTGGTCCAAGGACCGGGGGTTGGGGACCGCTGACCTAGATATCTTGGGGGGGGGGAATTTCCATAGGCACAGTAACCTCTTCACAGCTGGTCCTAACAACTGATATTAGAGACATGCAGTCTGGGGAATTGAATATATGGACATGTTTGGAGATAGCTACACAAGGTAAATCAGAAGAATGACTGCTGGAGAAAAATCCTTCCTTGAAATTCTTAATTACTCCTACTCAGCGGGAATAATTGGATGTAGAAAGTTTGTCCAGCTCAGACGAGTATATCCCATTTGTTAGGATTTTGATAAATGTTTGAGCCACTGATAACAATGAGTGATAAACACTGTTATGTTTCTGTTACAGGAAACTTTAGCTTTCTGTATGGTTGTCATTTCATATGATTGTTTACAAGAGCAATGAGGATGCTATTTGCAGGGAAAATGCCATTTCATTCGTGTGTGTGTGTGTGTGTGTGTGTGTGTGTGTGTGTGTGTGTGTGTATCCATCCATCCCACAATATATTTGAGTGATGTTTAGGCAAATTGAAAAATTGTGATGCATGCAACAATAGAAAGCACACTGTAAGAGAAGATTTCTAATTTTCGTATAGCGAATGTGTAATAATTTTTTATCTATTGCCTAATAAATTGATTCTGGAAAAGGATTTTGTAAAATATTCTGGCTTGGCCTTCTAGTATGATTAATCTGCTTGCCTTTCTCAAATGCCACTTAAGACTTGGTTCTAAGTTGTACATTTTAGATCTGGCAGTTAAGTAAGGTTTTATGCAGCGTTGGGGCTATAGCGTTTTGGAAAAAATCCTGCAACAGATGACATTAATCTTGCAGAGCTGATGTCACAAAGAAGCAAGCCATAATCAGTACTTGAACAAAGCTTCTGGGGTTCTCACAAAGCATTGCTTTTTACTAATGTGACATGCTCATCAGTATTCAATTTTAATTTTTTTCCTCACCTTTATGGGTCACAAGTATCTGTTTAGCATATAATTATTATTCAGAGCCTTCACCATTCTAAATAAAAGTATATGAATGACATCTCAAGTGGATACTAGCTGATCATGTCGGCCATCAAGCAAGTATGATTAATGGATGTAGTTACCATGGACACTGACTGTTGTACACCAGTACGTGGTTAAAGAGGAGAGTTGTCATTGTTAACAGTATAAGAAACCAGTTGACTAAAGAGCTCTGTTTTTTCTTTCTTTGAAAAGAATACACAAAATAGATGTTATCCGTTAGAAGAATTACACATCTTCCACAGTAGAAAACTTTTGTGAGATGTGGAATTCTTTTTCAGATAAGATGGAGCTGCAATTGAAGAGGAAATACAAATATACATGGGGTATACCTGTGCACTGTATTTATTTTCCCCAACATTTGTGTTGTATCAAAATCTGTTCTGAGCCTAGACATAATCTTGAAGAAACCTTCATGATAGAAGGCAGAAAATATGAGGGTGAAGAGAAACGTTCTGTACAAAACAGAAGAGGAAAAACTGAGATATTGTTAGTGTACGTTCATTTTAAAAAAATGCTACACAATTTCTAGGAGTACAATTTGGAGCAGCCTTGTGGTCCTGGCTAATAGTATTGCATCTGCTGTCATCATCCATTGAGCCTTAGAAAATGATTGCCAGCTTATATGTAACAACTAAACACAGCAGTCCATCTCTGTTGGCTAGGTTCTCCATAGCAAAACAGTGGGTTTAATGTGCATTCTGTTTCTTTCGCTAATATACCGGTATTTATTTTCCTTTAAAAATGAGAACTTCTTCGCATTGTATGTAATTCAAGCAAAGAAGTCTGGCCCTGTCAGCTGGAGAGAATCCTTTATTATTTATAAAGGATTATTTATTATTATGCTCATCTGGAGATTTTGAATTAACCTCAATGAAGTTTGAAGTGGCATTATTCTAGCAGTAAGCCCCACTGAATCTTACAATTTGTTTCTGAAGCATATACTGTAGTGCCTTCATTGATTTAATGGTGATAACTACAGTTTTGTCCTTTTTAAACAAAATATCTTTACTTTCAGGCTCCCAGAATTCCCCAGCCATCTTAAAGTTGCTGAGATGGAGAAACCCTGCTTTAGGGGGTCCCATAATTGCATGGCATGCTTTTCAGGGGCTGCAGAGAAAAACAACGAGGATAGTTTCCACCATATTTAACCTATAAAAAAAACTGTGCCAGATCCAAAAGGACCAGAAGGACCCCTTTGCTGGATCAAAGATGGGGTTCAGCTCAATGTTTGCACCTATTTCAGTGATATAAATCAGGAGCTTTGGGGAATTCTATTTAATCCTGGGTGATATGGGCTATGGCACTGACTTTGCCATTGTCAGTTCTCTACTCTCCCACAGTTTTTTTTTTTTAAAAAAAATAATGGAAGAGTAACTCTGCATGGATTACACAAACTCTTGTGGTTTCCCATCCCCCCAACCGGTTCACAAGTACCAGTACATTATCATATGTATGGTCCCTGAGAATGTTGGGCTTCACCCAAGGAGGCTATGAGGAAATAATTTAAGGATGTAGCCCTTTGATGAAGTATGTCTATGGAAATTCTTGGATGAAGTAGTTTTATTAAAGATATTAGCAGAGCTGTAACTAGAGCAGAAAAACAGGAACGGCCAACTACAAACCTCAAAGACATGTGGATATAGATAAGAAAGAGCTTTTCCACACTGTAGCCTTCATCTCCCTGCCTCCTCTACATAAACAGGTGACAATGAAGCTTGCTTAATCCTGTCTCCATTTTGGCCGCAGTGAAGGCAAAGCCTTTTGCTTAAACTACAGTTAATACAGACTTTGATTGATGGATTCTCTTGCTGCTTTTCCTCTCCCATCAACAGCAGGAAAGCAACAGATTGCTTTCCCTTCTGTGGGCAGGTCCCCTAACTACTTACTGGTGATAAACACACAGCCTATTACAGTTCTTCTTTTCAAAGATAATTTTTATTAAATTTTGACAATTTTACAAAAAAAAAAAAAAACAATCTTCCCCCCAACCTCCCCAACCCTCCCCCGACCTTCCCAGAGCTGGATATAGGCTTAATTAGAATTTCATCAAAAAATCTTAAAAAAAAATATAAACCATAAATATATCTAACATTAGTTAAAAATCTAAATACATTAATTAGAAAAATTATAAAATGATTAACAATAGTATATATATAAAAGAAACATAAATACAAAAGATAAATATTTAAAAAAGAAAAGAATGAAAAAAGGGAAAAAAGAAGAACAAAAAAAAGAAAGAAAAAAAAACCAAAATATTCCATTTTAAATATAAATTGTTAAAAAACTAAATATTTTTTTATATCTAACTTATATTGCATAAAATCTATCCATTTTTTCCATACCACAACATACTTCTCTTGCGATTGATCCTTCAAAAAAGCCGAAATCTTTGCCATTTCCGCCAAATAGGAAACTTTAAGAAACCACTCTTGCAAAGTAGGCAAAGATTCCTTCTTCCAACATTGCCTACTAACAACCTTGCGGCTGTAATTAAATTTAACATCAGTGTAGTCTCCTTAATATCACAATCAATAACGATACCTAACAAAAACAATTGTGGGGTAAATTTTACCCTCCTTCTAAAAATTCTTTGAATGTTCCACCATATCTTAATCCAAAAGGCTTTTATATTTTTACACGACCACCAAATATGATAATAAGTAGCATCCAAACATCCACATCTCCAACATTTAGGCTGTAAGTCAGGATACATATGAGACATTTTTTGTGGATCAAGGTGCCATCTGTAAAACATTTTATAAAAGTTCTCCCTTAAATTCTGGGCTTGTGTAAATTTAACATTTCTCACCCAAATAGTTTCCCAAGTATCTAATAAAACTGGTTCACCAAAATTTTGTGCCCATTTAATCATACATTCTTTAACTAATTCTGCTTCTGAATCCAATTCTATTAACACCCCATAAATTCTCTTAATATGAGTTCGTCTTTGATCTTTTACTTGTTTAAAAAAATTCTCATCTTCTCTAAGCAAACCCACATTGCAATCTACCTTCCACCTATCCACAATTTGTCTATACTGAAACCATGAATATATAATATTTTCTTGTGCTAAATCCTCCATAGATTTTAACTGCCAATTTTTACCATCCCATCTAAGTAATTGTGCATAAGAAACACTATCCATCTTAACTCCTCTCCTTATCCCCTCTATCGCATGCCATGGCATGGCCCATAATGGAATTTTAGAATCAGTTCTATAATATTTCCTCCAAACCCGAAGTAAAGAAATCCTTATAATATGAGATTTAAAAACCCTATCAACCTTTTTATTAAAAATTAAATAGGCATGCCATCCAAAAAGTAAATCCCAACCCTCCAAGAGGAGTATTTCTGCATTTGTTAAATTAACCCAATCACTAATTAATGTTAAGACCACAGCATCATAATACAATTTCAAGTTCGGTACCTTGAGTCCACCTTTCTCACGAGTATCTTGCATAATTTTAAATTTTACTCTTGGCTTTTTCCCTGCCCAAATAAATTTGTTAATACCTTTCTGCCATTCATTTAAATTAACCTTGTTCTTTACGATAGGTATCATTTGAAATAGAAAAAGAAACTTTGGCAGAACATTCATTTTAATCACCGCAATTCTTCCCAGAAGAGATAATTGCAACTTCTCCCAATTTTTCAAATCTCTTTGTATCTTGACCCACAGCTTTTCATAATTATTTTTATACAATTTTGCATTAGAGACAGATAAAGTAACCCCCAAATATATTACCTTATCAACAACCTCAAAATCTGTCAAATTAACCAAAGTCTGCTTATCAAGATTGGTCATATTTTTAGGTAATATTTTAGTCTTATTATTGTTAATTTTAAAACCCGAAACCCGTCCATATTGATGTATCAATTGTAATAACTCTACTACAGAATGAATAGGTTGTGATAGGGTAACAACCAAGTCATCTGCAAAAGCTCTTAATTTATATTCTTTTTTATTGACTTCTATTCCTTTTATTTGCTGTGATTCTCGGATTTTAATCAGCAATATTTCCAAAGTTAAAACAAACAGCAGTGGTGACAATGGACATCCCTGTCTAGTCCCTTTTTCTATTGTAAAAACCTCTGACAAACCCCCATTAACTATAAGTTGTGCCGTTTGTTTTTGATAAATAACACCAAGAGCTTGTAGAATTTTTCCTCCAAAATTCATTTTCTCAATTAATCTTAACATAAATTGCCAATTCAATTGATCAAAAGCTTTTTCAGCATCTAAAAATATCAATCCTGCGGAAACTTGATTATTTTTATCTAAATATTCTAATAAATTAATGATTTGTCTAACATTATTCTTCATATACCTTCCAGTTATAAAACCTGTTTGGTCTGTGTGTATGACATGATGCAAAACCCTCATGAGCCTATTGGCTAAAATTTTCGCAAAAATCTTATAATCTACATTTAAAAGAGATATAGGTCTATAATTCTTTGGTAAAGTAAGGTCTTGATCTTCTTTTGGAATTAAAGATATAAAGGCTCTACCCCATGACGGGGGAATCTCTGAACCCTGTAATATATTATTAAAAAGTTCTCTTAAAGGTTGAACCATCTCTTGTGTCAAAGTTTTATAATAAATAGATGTCAGGCCATCCGTACCCGGTGCTTTACCTAATTTTAATTCTTTAATCACCATCTCAATTTCCTCATTAGTAATCAAACCATTAATTTCTTGTTTCTGATCTTCTGTTAATTTAGGGAAGTTGGCTTCATTTAAGTAGTTATCTATATCTAAAACCTGTACTTTAGTACTCTTGTATAATTTTTGATAATAATCTAAAAAAGATTTCTTAATCAACTCCTTCTGATATACCAATTTACCATTATAATTTATTTTATCTATAATTCTCTGTCTCTGTTTCTTTCTCAATTGATATGCCAACCATCTCCCTGGTTTGTTAGCATTACAAAATGTATTTTGTTTCATATACAATAGATTAGTTGCAGTTTGATCAGCCATCAGCATATTAAATTGTGATTTAAGCAAATTTATAGATTCTTTAACCTTCTCATCTGTAGGATTTAAAATCAAAGTTTTTTCTTTTAATTTAATCTCATATTCCAATTCCTTACGTTTCTGAATCTGCTTCTGTCTATGAGCATTATTCATTTGTATCAAAATCCCTCGCATAAAGGCTTTACCTGCATCCCATACCATAGACATTGAAGTTCCCTTATGCATATTTAAAACAAAATAATCCTTTAAATGCTCCTTTAATTTTTGGACATTCTTTTCTTGTCTGAATAAGTTTTCATTCATCCTCCACGATCTCCTCTCCTCTTTTTCGTCGACCAACTCCATCCAAACTGGACTATGATCCGTCAATGTCCTAGGAAAAATTTTAACGTTCTTTACCCTGAAAAATAAATCAGTTGTAATCAAGAAGAAGTCAATTCTTGAAAAAGATTGGTGTCTATCTGAAAAGAAGGTGAAATCTCTCTCCTCCTGATTGCGTTCATGCCAATAATCTCTCAGCTCCCAGTCCTCTTTCAACTCAAAGAAGGCTTTAGGTAATTTAGCCTGTTTGAAAGAAGTAGAAGATCCCTTTTTGTCTCTTTGAGTATCTAACACACCATTCCAGTCTCCCATTAATATAACAGATCTGTAGTCCAACAAAGTTAATTTCTGATGTAGCAGTCTATAAAATTGTTCCTGTTGTTGATTTGGTGCGTACAATCCCACTATAAGTACTTTCTTGCCATATAAGGCAATTTCAATCATAACATATCTCCCTTGAAGATCAGATTCTACCAAACAGGCTGATAGGTTTTGCTTAACATAAATAACTATTCCTCCTTTTTTCCCAGGAGCAGAAGATACAAAATGAGATCCCAAACCAGCATTAACTAGATATTTTTGATCTTTAAGTATAATATGTGTTTCCTGCAAACAAATAATATCATTATTGTGTTGCTTTAGGTAATGAAAGATTTTCTTTCTCTTTTGAGGGGAATTAAGGCCATTAGCATTCCAGGTCAGGAACTTTACCATCTCCCTTAACCAGAAGCCTGGAGAAGACTGCTTGAAGATCTGCCATTGAAGAATGTGCTGCAGAACTCTTGGATCTTGCTCCTCCCACCGGCAGTGAAACAATTTCTTGAAGAGATTCTTTAACTTCTTTCTTCTGTTGTTCCTTTTCCTTACATCTATGTGCTGCACGGGTCATTCTTTGCTCTTTGATCTCTGTTTGTCGCGACCATTCCGCCTGTAGCTTTCCAGCAACCATCACACCTAATCCTTCAGACTGCTGTTCCGCCTCTTTGTCATCCAAACCTTTCTGCATCATAGATGATGGTGAGCCTGCTCCCAGGACCGAACTGTAAAACTCCTTTGCTTTAGTAACTGTGTTAAGTCTATAATGCGTCCCCGCATGGCTCAGGACAATACCCATCGGAATCTCCCATCTAAATGGCATCATTCTTTTTTAAAGCTCATTAGCTAAAAAAGCAAAGTCTTCTCTCTTTCTTAAAATTTTAGATGGAATCTCCTTTAAAATAATAACATCTTGAGCAGCAATCTGGAATCTCTTATTATAGAAAGCTTGTATGATTTCATTACGCAGAGATCTCTTTGCAAAGTAAATCACCACATCTCTTGGTAAATTTTTTTGTTTTGCGACCCAGGAGTTAATTCTGTAATTTTTTTCCACTTCTCTAAACATCTCTTCTTTATTTCTATTCAAAATAACAGCTAGGTCATTTACCACAATCTCTGTCAGGTCCTGCTGCATGTCCTCTTTCAGCCCCCTAATTCTTAAAGAATATTCCATTTCCCTATACTGAAACATAACAATATCATCTTGTGAAATTTCCATCTTTTTTTCCATGCCTTCAAACTTGTCTTCCAGAATGTCAACCTTGTCTGCGACCTCTTCCACTCTAGAGTCTAGCTTCTCAACCACAGAAGCAAGTCCTGTTAATGCCATAACTATATCTTGCCTCAGAATAGTATTGTTCTGCTCCAAAAGCTCCTTCATTTCCCCTCTGATTTGGATTTTATTCTGCTCTAAAACCTCCTTCATTTCCCCTCTAATTTGAGATACAGCATTTCCCATTATATCTTTCATATCTTGTACCGTTATTGTTGGCAAAGGAGGAGAAGGTGGTGGTGTAGCTTTAGGTTGTTGTGCTGGTAGAATCGCAGGAGAAGAAGCCACCTTTGGGACTGTAGAAGCTACTTGTCTCTTTGAAGCCATTTTTTAAAAACAAAAAACAAAAGATCTTCTTTCTTCCTTCTTAAAAAAAGAAAAGCAATAAAAAATATCCTCAAAAAGAATAAAAAAAACAAAGGAGAGTTTAAAAAATCTGAAATCCAGCTTTTAAAAAAAGGAAAAAAGTTTAAAAGAAAGCTATATAGTCCATAACGTTCCGTTTGACTCACTTTCTTCCGGGGAAAAAAAAACAAAACTTTCAAATCACCATTTTACTTTCACTCTCCACCCAAACAAAAAAAAAAGAGAAAAAGAAAATCAACCTAAACTAAAAATCAAATAAAAACCAATAAGTTCAATCCTTTACCCAGCTGTCCGTTTTAAAAATAACTCACCAAGTTTCTTTAAGCATGGAGGTGATAGCAGCGTTTTGCTTTGTTCCCAAAGGAACAAAGACAGCTGGGAGGTGGAGGCAACCCGAACTCCGAGGGAGTTCTCTTTTCACCCCCCAAGAAAAAAAATTCCTGGGGGGTTTGAGAGGCTCTACCTCTATTTGGGTGATTCTCTTCCCCCCCCCCTTCGCCCGGGAGGGGGATTTCGAGCCGTGGGACAGCTGGTATCTGTTGCGCTCCGCGGTTCTCACGCTCTCCCAGGAGGACGGCTAGAAGGTAGCCGCCATCATCGACGCTATCCACCGGAAGTCTCCTATTACAGTTCTTCTTGTCCGTTGGAATGGAAGAGAAAATTGGGCAGAACTCTTGTTCATTTCAAGCAGCTAAAAAAAAACCAACATTGACCACCAAAACAAATGGCCCTCATTCCATGCTGAGTCTAATGAAAAATAATAATAATAAACAGAAAGATGCCCAGCTTTTCTCTTCTACTGAACCAGTGGGGAACAAGCTCAAGGTCTAGCTTTTCGTGATAAATAGTAGGAGATAGTTGTCAAAAGGAGACAGTGGGTGTGCCTATCACAGTACACACCAGCCAACTGAAATCAAGGGATTTGTGTAAGATGAATGAAGCCCACCAGGCTTGTACCAGTAGAAAGCCAGGGAGGGGGAGAGAAAAATGTTGATATGGAGCAAAAAAAAAAAAAACTCTGGTGGCGTTTGCCTTCTTAACAGTCTTGGGGCAGGCTGAGGCTTGAGGGAGGAAGGTGATCTAGAAACATGAAATAAAATAAATTTTAAAAATGTATAAAATATTTATATAAATAAAAAAAATTAAAAAATCATCCAGTCCTGTTACCTAAAGCTGTAGGTGGCCTATCCTTCTGCAGACAGGAAGTATGGATTGGCCCATAATTAGTCCACTATTCAAATCTTATGTTTCTTTCCCCCCCCCCAATGCAGGGGTGTCAAACTCAATTTCATTGAGGGCTGCATCAGCATTGCGGTTGCCCTCGGGGGCCCAGCTGGGTGTGGCCAGGGTGGGTGTGGCCTACTGGGTGGGTGTGGATGGAGTGGGTGTGGCCTACTGGGTGGGCATGGCCAGCTCTATATCATTCGCGTCAAGGGTGCCTGTGGGGGCCTGGGCAGGAGTGGGACAGATCTGAGGGTCTCTGGCAGAAGGGGGTGGGACCAGGGCAAGTGCCAAGGCATGGTCCACTGGAGGAGCCTCACTGTTCCTCTCAGGCTATGTGGGGGGGAGCTGGATGGTGGTGCGGGCTGCCAGGAGCCCTGGACAGCAGAGGTCAAATGCCCAGCCTGGCCCTCGAGCACCCGCAGCACCAAGCCCAGCCCTATTTCCCCAAGGGGGTGCCCAGCTGCACTTACCTCCTCCTCAAGGCTGCTGCTGCTGCTGCTGCTGTGCTCACTCTCCTTACCTAGGTTGCTCATGATGGGTACAAGGGCAAACTCAGAGGGAGGCCCATTCCCTCTCCATGAGAGGAGACCCAGCTTTGTATCCAAAGCTTCCTTAGCAATAGGATGGGAGACCCCCAGGATAGGCCAGGAGGAGGGGGCAAGGAGATGGTGAAAGGGCAGTAGGGCAGGACTAAGGCAGGACTTTCCTCAGATTCTCCCTCTCCTTCTTTCCTTTCTTCCTTCCTAAGTACAGAGTGGTGGGAAAATATTTGAGATGAGAGAGGGAGAAAAACAGACAAGAAAAGCAGCTGGGGAGGTGTCACCCTTTGTGAGGAATGAAGAAATGCATCATCGCCTGGAAGTGGCCAGCACATGGCCCTCACCTACTTCACATATCTGGCTTGGTGGGCTCTGGGGGAGGGGATGCCGTGAGCAGCATGATAGTCAACATTACCTGCGCCATGCTGCCCAGCCCCCAACCTGCCCGGTTTTGGCAGGCAGTGGGGCGCTTTCCTCAAAGTGCCAAGAGGCTGAACCGGGCAGTGTGAAGTTCGCCAGCTTTGCACCTTGTTGCCTGGTGAAACTAGGCAGGCTGGGGGCTAGGCAGCATTGCACTTCTCATCAGATTCGCACCACCTGGCTCAGCTCTTGGCACTGTGAGGAGAGCGCCCCACCGCCTGCTGAAACCAGGCAGGCTGGGAGCTGGGCGGCCTTGCATTTCTTTTTGGATTTGTGCTGCCCGGCTCAGCCTCTTGGCACTGTGAGAAGAGCTCCCGGTTGCCTGCCGAAACCCCTCCTCCAGAGCGAGGGCCATTTGCTGGCCACTTCCAGGCAATGGTGCATTTCTTCATTCCTCACAAAAGGTGACACCTCCCCAGCATGCACCCAGGGGGTGGGGCCGACGCGGCAGGGGCTGGTTTCTCGCTGTTTCCAGGCGGCCTTGTGGAACTAAGACTGAATGTGTTTCAGCATAGATGGCCACCACAAAATTGTACATTGGCTCCCAGCCGGCCTGGGCCAGGGCCAAAACAGTGGGGGCCATTCCCTCACTGTTTCCAGGATGGCTTCGCAGGCCACATGAAACCATTTTGCTGGCCGCATCCGGCCCCTGGGCCTTGTGTTTGACATGTATGCCCTAATGGATTAAAAACCAATCATTTCTTCACCAGAGGAAACATCTCTGGATTGTTAATATAATGGATCCACTTAGTCTCAGCTTTCTGCATCTGACCTTGGTCCTTCTAGCCCTCAGAATCCAGGGAAAATCATATTTATAGGATAGAACAGCTTTCTCCAGCTGCTTACTCAATTTCTAATGTCTAATGAAGAATATCTTCTTTATAGGTATCGTCTCTATTTTAGTTATAATGATGATGAGTGCAATGTTGGAAAAACTCAAGGACAGCTTAGGAATAGATCACTATGTGGTTGCTTAGAGTCAAAAATGATTTCATGGCACTCTCTCTATTTTAGTGCCCTTCAGATGTGTATGGAACCACATAGACAATAGCAATTGTTGGAAAATATTTGGAAAATACCAGAAAATTTTAGTATCTGAATTACTAAGTACACCCCAAAGAACAAACGAAATTACCAATTTTATGTTAAGCAAAAACATTGTTTTTTATTCCAGAATAGTTATATAAAAAAATGTTATTTTTAGGAGCCCTAGTGAAGAAGCCCTTCAAAAAGAAGTAGATCGATTGAATGCCGACCTGAATGCTGTTAAGGAGGATTATGCACAGGTAAATGAGCATCCAGCAATATTTGCCTGAAGACGGATACCACGGATATAGCTGTACTTTGAGTGGGAATTTGAATACAGGTTTCCTTGATCCAAGTTCAGTATACACTACCCTTTTTTTTCTTCCTAGCATTTTCCTATCAGTCCAGGATCTGCTTTGTTTGGATCAATTAAATGTTAATCCATTGGATGCAACAGCTTATCACCTGTGTCTGACATTGTGGGCTGGGAGAGTATGACTGGCCCAAAGTCACACAGCCATTTTTCAAACTGAACGTGGAACTAGAATTCATAGTCTCCTGGTTTCTACCTTAATCTTAACCATCACACTAAAATGGCTCCCTCAACTATGATTACTACAGTGTTGCGTAATGTTTTGGTTTTGACATGTTGATCAACGTCCACATGTTCTCATTTGCTTTTGTATGTCTTTTGGAAAAAGGAGATGGAAGATCTGAAAAATAAACTCACAGACTTGAAATTGCACATCAAGAAATTGCATCAGAAAATAAAGACTCTGGGAGTAAAATTAGATGATGAAATTGATTCTGAGTTCGACATTTCTCTGGCTGAAGAGAAAATATTAGCACGTGAGAGCTTTGAGGTAGGAGCTAAAAGGCTTTACCTAACAAATAATGTCTGTATGCATTCTCTATTTCAATTTTATTTTTTTAATAATTAAATAATGTTTTAATTATGATTGGTTTCTTTTATCAGTTTCTGATTTTGCTTGGAGGCGAAATAGCTTTCAAACTGATTGAAATATCTTGTAGAGTACTAACTGCTTATGAAATCTATCTAGGATCTTCTTCGTAATACCTGTGGCTCCCTGTCCAGCCTGAACTTGCAATAATTTTAATTTTTTAAATATTTTTTTAAAAGGATGATTGATAGATCAGTAGATAGACAGAGATAGGTAGACAGACTTGGTGTGATTCATTTGTGCAGTAAGGAAGGAAAATCAAAAAGCTCTTTGAGAACTACTCAGTACTCAGAGGAGTAGGAGAAACCAGATTGGCCTTCAGATAAATGGTGTAAATTCCTGTTGGAGAAATGTATAAATATCCAGCAGTGGCAATAACTGTCTCACCCTATCTGCATGTGACAGCTAAGCAGTGTCAGGCCTGGTTAGCATTTAGGTGGGAGAGCCCCGGGGATGTAGGCTAGACTAGAAAGCCAAAAACTTACCCCCAAAAGGGCAATGGCAAACCATTTCTGTAATCTGTGTGCAGATGAATCACCAATCATTATATGCAACCTGAAGGGCTCTTACCTTTTACTGTTGAAGAAGGCTGGGAGGAAAGGGGGAAAAAAAAGATTGTGGCAAAAGACTAACTAGTGATGACCTTGATGAAGCAGAGCTCTGGGGCAGAGATGAATAACTTGATATACTGTATTTTATTGTAATTCCTAGTTTCAGTCCTGGCAGAAATATGAAAATGATACAACAAAAAAGAAAATAAATAGAACAAACCCCATCACAATTCCACACTGCTAAAAAATCTACTGATATTAAACTGGAAAAATATGGTGTCAGTGAAGATACGTAAGTTATTCCCTCCTCAAATTTATTTTCCCAAGAAAAATACACTATCAGCTTAATAGCAGCATTTACCAGCTTCTTAATTAGGCAACTAGGGCTTCTTCCTATCAAACAGGGCAGGGGTAGGCAACCTTGGCTCTTTTATGACTCGTGGACTTCAACTCCCAGAATTCCTGAGCCAGCTCAGGAATTCTGGGAGTTGAAGTCCACGAGTCATAAAAGAGCCAAGGTTGCCTACCCCTGAAATAGGGAAATAAATATTTGGAAAAAGCATAACTCCTCCTCCTCCTCCTCCTCCTCCTCTTCATGAAAGTTTAATTAGAGATTAAGCCACTTCGCCAATCAATACATCAGTCCTATTAAGGCATTACCAGAACTGAAAAATCTTGCAGAGAAAGAGGGGAAATTCCAGGTCCAGCTGAGTCTCCAAGAAATCACTAGTAAAGACTAGAGGAGAGTCCAATGCTGCTGCTTCTGCCCAAGTCTTCTTCCTGCCCAGCCTAGTCCAAGCATTTGGGGAGTGATTGGAGAAGAACCAACGCAGTCTTCTGCTCGGATGCTAGTAAGCAGATCTTTCCTGCTACTGCTTCTTTTTCCACAAGCAGCTGGAGTAAGGATTGCTAAAGAAAGCTGGCTGTTTCATTTTAATGTGTGCCAATTAGTGTACATTCAAAGTGACAATAAAGTTATTATTCTATTCTATTCTATTCTATTCTATTCTATTCTATTCTATTCTATTCGAGGGAAAGTGAAGAAGGATTCATAGGGAAGGAGAAGGCTTGGAGACACACGATTGCCCCCTGTTGCTAGATTGATAGACAGACAGAAAGAAAATGAAACTGCAGAAGAAAGGGGAAAGAGAAAACGGAGGAAGATTTAATCCCTTTTATAGGAAGGTTCTCCAAGGTTTAAGGAAGGCCAAGAGTGGTGAAACAATGATGCTGCTATTTTGAGCCTATTTCTAAAAGATCTAGGTGGCCAGAAGAAGGAGTTCTAAAGAGACAACTGCCGACATTATGAAGGAAATAAGTACTGTATATTTTACAGTTTTTGACAGAGCAAGCATCCATTGAATGCAGAATCTTGATTGTTTTCAATTAAAGACACACAGGAGACGTTCATTTTGTGCACATTTAACACCAGTTAACACCAGTTGAAGAACAGAGGAAGTGTTGGAAAAGGAAATCTTCTTGAAAAATAGCAGAGGAATTCAAAAATTACCTTTTGTGATGACTAACAAAATGAGCAACTGCGATGTGGAGCTTTGAAGTACCGTAGAAAGGAGCACAGCTTTTCAGGGTTAATCAGAATTACTGATTTAAATGAACTGAACAGAGAGAGCAGTAGAGAAATGCTTTACTAATCCTAATTTTCTTGGAGAGATGGCTGGTAATTTAGGGGTGGGTTATTTTTACAATTCAGTAAAAATACTTGTAATGAAGTATTACACTGAAAAAAGTATCCACCTTTTAGGGGCACCACTGAAGGAGTAATCACTGACTGTTCACCTTTCCATGACTCTCTAGCTCCCCAGTGAAGCCTGCATATACTTAAATCCAAATCTCAAAAAAGGTCAAGTCAAGCAAAGATGCATGTCCCAAGAGGCAGACTAAAAAGTTGTGTCAGCAGCACAATTTGGGCAATCAGGAACAATTTCACCCACATCTCCTAGATGATTCATTATAAATAGGATGTTCTCCATTCTTCTGAGCTTTTCTTCATTAAATGGCAGTTCTGCCATCTTTCTGTTATTTCTGGTACCATTTTGGATCAAAAAAGAGACCATTCCTTTGCTATAGGAACCCTGTTTCAAACTATTTTCCCAAATATTCCCCTTTCTCCTTATATCAGTAACTCCTGTTGATGCATTTCAGCTTTTTCTATCTCACTGGTCCTTTGTGTGGATTCTTGCCCAATCCCATTTTTTGTTGGCTGCCAGATCTCCAAGCTGATCTCTGCTCTGAGACCTGGATCAACCTGAATAGCAGCTGACCAGCAGTTACAGATCAGGTTTCATAGTGAAGCAGAAAACAAAACTCTCTACTGCTTCCTTCCACCGTATTAGATGGCTTTTCAAGAAAATTGGGTCACAGTCCCAAAATTCAAGCTGTTCTTTAATTAATTATATTTACTCATGCATTATTGTCCTTTCAACAAAGAGGCACCTCTTTTTCAACCTTTAACAGGTTGCATTTCCTTGAATGAAAAAAAAAACAGCTTTGATTTTTTTTTTCTCATATGTGTTTGAACCTTGATTTTTTCATTTGTCATTTCTGGAGTGCCTGCATTTTGAGGTCTACAAAAGTCTACAAAAGTTTTTTTAAAAAAAAGCTATTTTGTTTGTTTTGGGCAGAGCATCTACTCATTATGCCACTAAAGTTTCCTCCCCCCCCCCCGGCGCCCCAATCTCCCCACCTCTGAAGTGATAAAATACAGCTCTAGTATACTAAAAGGATGCCAGTTCCTGATGTAGTGCAATCTATGAATCCACCCATCGTAGTTTATTCAGCACACCCTGGTTAAAACAAACCATGAGTGAACACCTTATGTAAACTAGTCAGCATAGCAGAGGCTGATTTGCTTTGCAGACCAGAGATCTCAGCAGGTCAAAAAGTTCTCAGACTCCAAGACCAGGGAAGACACTTGCTGGTGAGGAACAGCTTGGCCAGCCAGAGCAGTTTGCCTCAGAGTGGAAGGACTGACCGATCACCTGACTGCACGTAGGGTAACATCACGTATATCCAGTTGGGTGGCATGTGACAGATTCTGCTTGGCTTTTCTCATGCTAGCGCATCTTTGTTCACTTGAGAAGCAAGTGTGTTTCTACGACAGGCAGTCCTCGACTTACAATCATTCGTTTAGGGACCATTTGAAGTTACAACAGCACAGTGGTGGGATTCAAATATGTGAACAACTGGTTCTCTGTGTGGATGCCTCTTCCGGAAGTCCATTCTGGGCCTGGGCAACAAGAAATTAGCTACTGGTTCTGCCAAAGTGGTGCGAACCAGGTCAATCCCACCACTACAACAACATTGAAAAAAGTTACATATGACTGTTTTTCACACCACTTGTTGCAACATCCGCATGGTCACATCATCAAAATTTGGGCGTTTGGAAAGTGGCAGGTATTTTTGACAGTGGCAGTGTCCTAGGGTCACAATTGTACAACTGCCTTGCTTAGCAATGGAAATTTGGGGCTTAATTGTGGACGTCAGCCGAGCCTCCCTGTACTAAATTCACCTTGTTTAAATCTTTGTGTTCTTTATTGCCTCTATTTCTTTAAGTGAATTCTTATTTATTTCTCTCCCCCTCCAGCCTTTTGTTCAATCATTCTCTGGCTGGCTATTAATATTGCTGAATTTTCTTTGGTTTCCGCACTGATTAATAATCAAGCAGCTGGATTAAAGTTCCATCCATCAACACTAAAGGCCAGGTTGCAGTTGCATCCTATGACCACTAGAGGACACACATTGCTTGTCAAAAGTTGGATCCTTTCCTTCTCCCTTTCTAGTATAAAGTGAACAACTCTGAAGATTCTAGACTACATAGCATTTGCATGCACACACACACACACCCCATCCATAGATGCTCTCATATGATCTGTACCGTGCATCATTACAAATGTTCATAGCCAAGTAATTTTGTTCTGTTTAAACAAGCCCCCAAAGGAAATGAATCCAGTTACAAAACCACTGGAGCAATTCACTAAGATCCAACTAACTCTGAGACGTAACCTGCTATTCTTCAAGAGACTTGTTGACTGCTTTGAAAATAGATAAGATATAAAGCAACCTTGAAACACCATCTGCAAAAAACTCAGCTCATCTCCTCATTTGGTGGACTTTATGACTGTAAGTTTCTCTTTTTTTGAGTTTAATATACTACAATGGAAGAAGAACAGGAATGGATTTCTTCTACAGAGAAAGTACAAGAACAAATTCTTTGTATGTTAAAAGCAATGATCCAAACTCTACGTATAAGTCTGGATATGCAAACTCAAACTATGACTTCAACCAAAGAATTATCTATACAGAATTCTATAAAGTGAAACAACCAAATGCTATGACAGAAGACTTAGATACTCAACAAATACAGACAATGGAAAAAACACAAAAAAGAAACTGATAATAGAGAACAAGGAAAGGACTTTTCTTATAAACCAGAAGGAATTTGAAGATAAAAAAGAAAAACAGATGAAAGAGAAGATAAATACTTCGGGGCAACTGCATCGAACTGGAAAAACAAAGAGAGGACCAGCTAAATCAACTAGTCCTCTTAAGAAAACATCAACTAGATGCTCTTATCAACATCAAACAATAGCCACAACAATACAAGGAGATTTTTTTGATGATTTAAAGGCAAAGATACGAAAAATGACCTGGCAGAGAAAAAAAGCTAGAATAAGATTGAAAAAGATTGGGGTTTTGATCTATACATGAGATCTAAAATAGAATATATCTAAATAGATAGAATATGTATTTTGAACATGATATTGTAACGATTTGAGATAAAGAAAATTTTGGTCATATAAAATCTAGAAATATATTGAAATAAGAATATTATACTGTCTTATTAGGTTGGTAAGATAGATGGTAGAATTTATATACAAGGTGTGTATTTTAAATATTAGAATGTATGAGGAATTTTGATAAAGGAATTGTATTTAATTAAAAATCTGGAAAAAATAAATATTAAATGTTAAATTAAAATATTAAGGGAAAATTAACCATCAGGTCACTGATTGGCTAAAAGTTTGAATGTTTACAAATAACTAAGATTTGAATTTAAGATATTGTTATGAGTTGAGACAAAGGTTAAGTAAAACTTAAAAGTATAAATACTAATAATTAAATTTGTTTATGGGTTTGTGGTACAAATGTTGGTGGTTTATTTTTATTTTTTATTTTTTTTTTCTCTTTCTGGAAAGGAAGAAAGGAAGGAGGGCACAAAGAGGCAGAAGCCACTGAACAGCTGCATCCCCGAACTCATGCAGGCTTCCATTTCGCACCACAACCAACTCAAGAGATGTTTCTGAGAAATAAGCATCCTCTTAGAGCTGTGGTGGCATAATGGTTAGAATGCAGTATTGCAGGCTAATTCTGCCCGCTGCCAGCAGTTCGATTCTCACCAGCTCAAGGTTGACTCAGCCTTCCCTCCTTCCGATGTGGGTAAAATGAGGACTCAGATTGTTGGGGTCAATGTGCTGAACTCTGTGAACCACTTAGAGAGGGCTGTAAAACACTGTGAAGCAGTATACAAATCTAACTGCTATTTCTATTGCTTTTCCACTTTTCTCCCAAACAATTCAACTAGTTGGATCTATTCTCTGTGCATTTGCCTAATCTTGTTTTATCTAGTTATAAAATGGTAACCTTCACATTGAAATATGGTTGTGCTTCATCTAGTGTTCTGTAGTGCTCTTCATTACAATTCAGAGGCTTCAATTTTTCTTTGTTGAGTCTTTCTGATGATTTAGCATTCACTGATATTGGTAGTGAGGAAACCATAACTTTGGCTATAAAGTTTGATTCATAACTATTGAATTTGGGGATCTTACAACATCCATAATAATCATTAATTGTATAAAAATTGAATTTTAAAATTAATAATAGTTAAAGGTTAAGTGAGAACCAGTGTGGTTTAGTGGTTAAGGTATCTAGTTAGAAACTGGAAGGCCATGAGTTCTACTCCTGCCTTAGGTACAAAGTCAGCTGTATGATGTTGGGCCAGTCATTCTCTCTTAGCCTTAGGAAGGAGGCAATGGCAAATCACTTCTGAAAAATCTTGCCAAGAAAACTGCAGAGACTTGTCCAGGCAGTCTCCAAGAACTGGACAAAGAGTTGAAGAGGAAAAAAAAAATTAAGTAAGTTCAGAATACATCTAGAGAAGGAAAGCATGGGAAAAGAATGAAAAAGAGGACGCTATCTAAACATTTTTCTTTTTTTTCTTTCATTACAATATTAAATTACCCGCTCTGCCCAAAAGAAAAAAATTTAAATGCTTAAAAATATTCATTGCAAATTATCAGTTGGAACACACTGGAGCTGGACTACTTTGGGTGTGGACGACATGATTGTGTTACCGTTGGTTTTGTTGATCCACCTATCCTTTTTGTATTCAAGATATTGTTATAAGTTTAACTAATTAATAAATGTGAAATGAAGCAGAAATAAAAGAATTGCTTTCATGTGTATCAAATTACTCGTATAGTCCTATTGCTGTACACAAATTGTACTTGGTTTGGAAAAAGCTGTACAAAACAATTACTTTCTGCTGACAGCACATCAGAAATTAATGTGATCTATAATATATTTATTAAAAGAGTAATAAGCGTTTCAACAAGAAGTGTTTTTATTCTAGGATACCTACATGCTGATTTATTAGTACATAAGTATCACGGAGGCCACTGCAATTGCAATACCAAGGAGAGTTGAAAGGAGTTTGGCCTTGCCTCATAGGGCTAGGGGAAACTTAATGAATCAGAGTCTCCCCTACCCAGCATGTGAATAAACTTTGCCCTTAATAATGTGCATCTATGTCTTAATTAAAATAATGTAGTTCAGCCTATGGGAAATAAGAGGCTGGATTCTTTTTTTATTTGTTTTCTAGGCTGCCTGCTGCCGGAAGTTAGCACAAAATGTCAAAATAGTCAGTAAAGCCGTCTTTAAAAGAATCAAACCCTACTAAAAATACTAAGAGTAAATTAAGAATAAAATATGAAGACATGTATTCTAACATCTTTGCTAAAATGTAGAGAAGACATTCTCTTAATTTGAAAACCAGGTATAAGAATGAAACTACAGGTAGTCCTCATTGAGCAACTACTCATTCAGTGGCCGCTTGAAGTTACGATGGCACTGATGGGTCCTTGTAATTGTGGCTGTTGCAATGTCCTGTGTCACTGATCATCATTTGCAAACTTCACTGCCAGCTTCCTGCAAGTAAAGTCGATGGGGAAGCTAGCAGGAGGTTGCAAATGGTGATCAGGGGACCATGGGGTGCTGTGACTGTGTAGAATTTGCCTAAAGATGGCAACTGGGATGCTGCAACTGCTATCATTAAGTCAGTGTGGTTTTGTAATTGCTTACTTTACAACAGCATCGTTTAGAGTTGGAGTTGCTTGTTCCAATTACCTGTAAGACATCCTTCAAAAAGCTTATCCTTCCTAGCAGATTTAACGGCTTTTAGATAATAAGGCCCTAAGCTTTTCTTCATTTCTCTTTAAAAATGAAACAAAAATGGCAAGCCATCCTTTTTCCCCCCCAGTTCTGGGGATCGGTAACAAGCATCAATTGCAACCAGTATTTCCTTTCTTACACAGCTATGGTCAGAGGTAGGAAAGAAGGCCTCATCAGACACAAATCAAGTAACACTTAGGAGAATTCCAAAACACACCAGCTTTATGGATGCCTTTCCTACGGTCAGTGACTTCTTCAGTTGGGTGGGGTAATAAATTGAGTGAGACTTGAAGAAATAAGAAGTTTGAGCAGGGGTCTTCAAACTTGGCCCTTTTTTGACTTGTGGTCTTCAACTCCCAGAATTCCTCAGCCAGGTACGCTGGCTGAGGATTTCTGGGAGTTGAAGTCCACAAGTCATAAAAGGGCCAAGTTTGAAGACCCCTGAGTTTGAACTGGTCAGAGAAGTAAGTTGCATCTTCTAATCTAAGGAAAAGATTGGCCCAACTCTGTTTACATATCTATGAAATATGTGCCGTGGCTTGTCTCTAATCATCATTTGTCAAATGTTAGCATTCTGAGCGAGATTCTTTAAATCAGAGTGATGTTTCTCCATGGAAATTTTTGTTGCTGGGGTTGTTTTAGATACAAAAGCTATTAAAATATATTCTGGACATTTTCCTGTAGTCTGTTGTTCAGTTACAGCATAGACTGTGAAAATGTGATAATTCTACCAGGAGGTCTGTTCTGTTCCTATTTAGTGAATACCTATTATATTCTCTTCTACCATTTATTATTCTTCATTTTCCTCTGTTAACACTGAATCTCTCTCTCTCTCTCTCCCTCTCCCTCTCTCTCTCTCTCTCTCTCTCTCTCTCTCTCTCTGTGTGTGTGTGTGTGTGTGTGTGTGTGTGTGTGAAATACACTGTGATATTAACACAAACATATTGACACATATGTGCATACCTATTGTTTATCATTATTCTAACATGCCATTATCCTTTTTTTTTGTTTCAGATTCAAAATGATTTCATTAGCACTGAAGAAAAAGAAGAATTTATCAGCAGATTAGCTTCTGTTTCTGATGCCTTAAACTTACCCATTGGTGGCACTTCAGAAGGGGGGTCACCGGAGAGGTAACCGAAACTCACAAGCTTTCAGAAATAAGGAATCAGAGATATAATTGTGGAATTAAGCCCGGAAGGAAGTTGTATCAGAGTGTTTGCTTAAGAACACACCCAACAGAAGTGGGGAATCATTTAAATGGCCTTCTCATATTGAACTTCTGTGCTTTGCCACAGGGAAACCAAGACTTATTTTCCGGCTGTGTATATAAGCACACATGTCACTTGCAATATTATAATTTACAAGGTTGTACGTAAAAGGCAGGTGGAAATGTTTACTCATAAGTAGAGTAGTATGTTGGATAAGCCTTAGTCACACAGTTCGACATGGTAGTTTGTGGGAACTTTATGTCATAAAGAAACTTGGCCTTCTATCTGCCTGCCTACCTTGTCCAGCTCAAAGACCATGACTGTTGAGCTGGATAGGATAGTGCACTGATCACTATGGGGTTGTTAAAGCTTTTCATTTCATATTTAAGACTTTCTGCCTCTGTTGTTGTTTTAGCATGGTTGGTCACTTACCCTTGCCAAATGCTTGGGCGAAGTGCCAGGTCTTAAGGCTCTTTGAACTCCAGTAGTTGGGGACCATCCAGATATCAGAGGGAACCTCATTCCCAAAGGCAGGTGCTATGACAGAGAAAAAGCACTTCCCTGATCCCAATAGAAGGCATTGTTTAATTGAAGGAATCCAGAGCCTACCAGCCATGCCCAATCAAATCAGACAGAAAGAGACATGGGGAAAGATCTATGTTAAAAGGGTCACAAAATCTTCATTCAAGTGAGATAATTTCCCCAGATCTGTTATTGGGATAAAATCTACTGATCTTCTGGTGCATCAGACTGCAATATGTCTGAGGCTAATAGGAATTGTAGTTCCCTTGGGCTGGGGCACAAGACTGGGGAAGCTTTTTCTACTCTTCACTCACAGTTAATAATATGGATTAGCTTCTAAGGATCTCTTCTTCCTCAATAAACTTAGATCCATCCATTCTCAAACCTTCATTCTGGCTTTGACTATGGTTGGTTGGTTGGTTATTGGTTGTTTTGGAGTAGTGATTGCTCATTGCCTTGTCTAGTTCAGAAAGCTTCTTTTTTCAATGGTCAGATTCCCTTTTTATATATTTTTTCTCTCTCAATTTTCCTTCTTTCTTCTTCTTTCTCACATACATACAAAGTCTGCACTTCCACTTTTCTCCCTATATCGAAAGCAAATCAAATATAAATCTGGAGAAAAAAAGCCAGAAACAGTTCTACAGGAAGAGGTGAAATAAAGCTGACTTGTCTCTAAAGAGACTGTGGCTTTATATTTCTGCTACACAAAAATTGCTTATTCTGACTAGGATGCTGTTTGCACAACCCAATTCTTTTAAAGCACCAGGAGCTATTCGTTCAGATTAAAATGATTACATTTCTTCAGGTTGAGTCTTCTGTTGATGAAAGGATCTTGAATATAATGAAGATGAGTAAGAAGAAAAGCAGTTTTTTCTGTTTCTCCCGTTGTTCCTCACAACCCAACCCAACCCCACCCCATCCCACAATTTTTCAAAGAATCTTTCAACTTTTGAATCAGATTATGGGGTGCAAAATACTGCAAAGGACAGAGAAGTTGTTGATACTTGTTTATTTCTCTTGCTTGATGAAAACCTCTATTAGACTCAAAGACCATCACCTGAGGGAGACTTTACCTTTGCAAAGCTCTTCTAAGATTAAGTGAATAATGTTATTCCAATATTATAAAATGTCCAATGGGTTTGGCCCAATGAGCATACTGGAAAATTTGAGACAGTGCTGTGAGCTTCCATGCAATATGGTTGCCTAGAGCAGGGCTTTTCAACCTTTTCACCCATTGTACCACTTTTATGGCAACATCCAAGTACCACCAGTCACCTAGCAAGGTATCAAAAACTTGATGACCCCCCCAAAAGAAAAAAAGTGATAAAGTACAGGTAGTCCTTGACTTACAACAGTTCGCTTAGTGACCGTTCGAAGTTACAATGGCACTGAAAAAAGTGCCCCCCAAGCAACAGCCAAGCAAGACACCTGCCTGCGCACCTGGCAGCGCTCTTCCTCCTGTCTGAGGTTTTCATTGTTGTGAGCATTTCTGTTGAGGATTGGCAATGGGGGTGGGGTGGGGGGGTGTTTGGTTTTTATTCCCCCGGTCTTCTGGGTGGTTGCAGCAGGTTTTGGTCACTTCATATGACCCTGGGACATTGTGACCGTCATAAATATGAATCAGTTGCCAAGCATCTAAATGTAAATCACGAGACCCTGGAGATGCTGCAACATTCCAGCTGATTGGCGCTTCTTCTGGGCCCAGCAGAAACGCCAGGATCAGTGCCGCTTTCCAGCTGATTGGTGCTTCTTCAGGGCTCAGCAGAAGCACCAGGATCAGTGCCAAGCTCCAGCTGGAGCCAGGCGCTGATCCTGGCGCTTCCACTGAGCCCTGACAGCTCTGAAGAAGCGACGATCATCTGGAAAGCGGTACTGATCTTGGCACTTCCGCTGAGCCCTGATAGTCCTGCAGCTCCAGCCATCTCTCGCTCAGGCTTGTGCGGTGCTACCACCGGTTCAGCTCATTCCCCTCCCCTGCTACCACTTTTCTAGGATGGTCGCGTACCACCTGCCAGGTGCCAATGTACCACAGGTGGTACCCGTACCACTGGTTGAAAAGTCCTGCCTTAATACACACTACTGCAGTATTCCAGACTTTTAAAATTCCTTTTTGTCCTTTAGTTTCTGATGATCCCAAAGATTCCTGATGCTTTCTGAAGGCTGAGGCTTCTATGCTGGACAATGATGAAATAATTATAGATGAGTGAGCCTGAGCTTTCTGATACGGAAGTGAATGGAATATGATTATTCCGACAAGGTCACCATCCTATTCCAAATTGACTGGTTGGGGATGGCATGAAATGCATTTACTTGAACTACTGTATTTCCACCCCATGTGAATGTGTGTGTGTGTGTGTATGTATGTGTGCGTGTGTAACCTGAAGCAGTTTACCATAATCATAAAAATATTTCAGAATAAAATGTTTGAAAAGGATTGTAAAGGTTTGAAGTTAGCAATGGGACCCAACATATAGCAGAGGGGAAATCACTTTACAGAACACAGATAGATCCCTCTAAAGAAGGCTGGCTTCCAAGTCATCGTGAATTTGGCAAGTCCTACATCACAAAGAGAAGGATCTCTCCTCCCATCCCCACCCTCACCCCATCCCAGTTGTGGGAGGGATGATGTAATTGAAGTTTTTCCTCAAAACAACCTAATATTAAGTTTCTCTTCTACTATTAATATTGTCTTGTGAGTAGATAGAAATTCATTGCCCTCTCACTTTTTTTTTTTTTTTTTTTTTTTTTTGCTTTATGTGCATGATAAGCCTAGAAGAGTATCCATTCAGAACTCTCTCTAATCCCACAGCTCAGGAGCAGAGAGCAAACTACCATCTGAACTGTCCTCGGATGCTATTCTCACTTCTTTGAAATCAGATTTTGCCTTATTTGAGAGCAAGGTGGCAGAATCTTCTTCAAGCCTGCCTTCCTTGGACGACAAAGTCCCAGAAAAGAAAGGTAGGTGCAAATTTTCCAGTGGGGTTCCTGTTGTCTGGCTGAGTCATACATGCATCACACACATAATCACAACACTCCTGGTTTGTAATCCAGGTTAACGTCTTGGGTTGTTCCATCTTTGGTAAATAAACTCCTATCATCAGTAAAGATGGCAAAGATGAAATATTCATGTCTTAACTTGGTCCTCTGCTAAGCCCTAATTTTAAACACAAAACTGAAGAATGTGAAACGTTCCTCCCATCCCAACTGGAATTACTAAATAATCTTTCCAGCCTGACTCATTTTCATGCAAAAAATTGCCTTTTAACTTTATGATTAATAATCTAGTTAAGCACGGCCTGGATAGCATATCTATTAGGTAGTCCCACAACTGGACTGAAAATCCTATTCAAAGAATGTTAATTAATGGTTCTTTTTCTAACTGCATTTGAAGTGTCAGATAGATTATCATTGGATTCAGTAATGGGCCTGATATGCTTCACAGTTTTTATAAATGACTTAGGCAAAGAGATGGCATAACATCCTTATCAAATTTGCAGTTGAAACTTTTCTTGAGATGTTGGAGAATTTGGACTGAAAGGAACAAAACATTTTAATAAAGTTCATATTTTTTGCTTAAAAACCTAAGGGCCTTGAATTGGTCAGATGGATAGACAAAGAAATCAATTGGAAACACATCCTTCCCTGCCGATTTTTCAAACTTGTTTGTTCTGTTAATTTGTATCCAGGGTGATTTTCCAACCTCTTTCTAAGACTAAAGATATATTTTCATTTGCCAGTGTTACATAATCAGAAATCTTGTAAGAAATTAGCCAAGTTTTATGTTACACTAATTGATATATTTTAGGAAATAAGAGGAATATTACCAAGAGCAGCATTTGCTGTGAAATATTGTTAAACAATTTCTTTAATTTGTTCAGAAAATTTCATCTAAGGAATTGCCTGAAATGTTATTGCCTTAAAAATGGGGATTATGCACCTATCTGACAGAATGTAGAAAGTTTACTATGTTCCTGCTTTTCTCTTTCTGTGCATCTATTGGATGCTCAGCTGAAATCCTTTGCACTCCAAACTCCACAGCTTTTATACTTTTTCCCAAATCCCACGTTTTGTATCTTCAATTCCTCCATACAATTCCCCTCCCCTGTTGGGAGGTCAGTAATTTCCTTGCATGCTCTAGTTCAGTGGTTCTCAACCTGTGGGTCGGGACCCCATTTGGGGTTGAACGACCATTTCACGGGGGTCGCCAAACAACGCAGTCCGCCATTTTTTTCCCCTTTTCCTTAGCTGTGTTACTCCCTTTTATTCTATTGGCTTTTGAAAGCCAATAGAATAGACTCTCTTGAATAAAGTCTAATTCTATTGGCTTTCAAAAGCCAATAGGAATTGTCCAGGCTGTCTCTGCCCTGCTGAGCCCACCAAAAGTCCCAGTCTGCAAACGGTGCTGCACCAGTTGAGTAGTCCTCGACTTACGACTGGTTGAGTAGTCCTCGACTTACAACCGGTTGGGGGTCATGGCATTAAAAAGGTTGAGAACCACTGCTCTAGTTCACACTGTCTGGTAATATGACCATTTATTTACTTTGATTTTCTTCTATTAATGTTCATTTCCCCTTTTCCTTTACTGATTCTTTTTAATCGCCAGCCTGGGCATTGAAAAGAATGCCCGATCCTAGCAACCAAATTCATTTCTTTGCTTCCAGGGTAATGCTACCAATTTGCATGAGATATAGTTATTTTTCAACCCTGCTGTACTCTTCCAGTTTACCCTACCATTTAGAATACTCCATCTAGGTTTTTTAAACTAATATATTAAATAATGCATCCTCTTTCAGAGCAGATGAAGAAGGCAGAAAGAAAAACAAAACCCTTAGATTTTTTTTCTTTCTCCCATACCCTCCAAACTGTAATTATATGAAATTACATGAAAAGTAATAAAAACTCAGTTATGAAGACTACCATCAACGTAGAAATCAAATCTTTCTAGTCAAGTTTCATTATTCGCTATTCAATGCAAACCAAAGTATCTTTTTTTTCCTGACGTTTTACTGGCAAACATTAATGGGTGACATGAGGACAGTGTTTTTGCTTTCCCATAGATTTGGTTTCCACCCTGTGTCCTTCTAATCTCGCTCAGCTTGGTCTTTCTCTCGGACGGCTGTCAGAGGAGGAACTATGTCCCCACTTGATGCACGACTCCCTTCTACAGGAATACAAGAGGTGAGTCCGCAGAGTTCAGCTCTCGTGGGAGTATTTCTATTATTATTGCTTCATCAAAGCAAGAAGGATTTTTTTAATCCATTTATCAATAATATTGATAATGTTGATAACGTGGCATTGACAGAATATGGAATGCCCTGGATATGGTCCATGCAGCGTATCTGTGTGCAGTGCTAGAATATAACTTTTCAGTTCTGCTTCTCAACTCTCCATTCCATTTGCAAGTCATCCCTGAAGTCCTTGAAAGCCAACTCATATTGACTTTATATTACACGCATCATTTCTCCTTGTTGATAGCAGATTGAAAATATATTTGGCATTTTTGCTCGCCTTGTTCATCACCATCTTGCTTATGCAAACAGCTATTGTTGCACTGAAACTTTGCTTTGCCATTCAGTGTTGTGAGCACCAGCAGCAGGATCATCAGATGTTGCTACTTCTTCTTGGACTTGCTCTTTGCCTCTTCCCCCAAATTCAAATCCTGTGATCTTCTCCCTCAGCTAAGTTAACCAAACTCATTTGGTTGAGACCCTGAATTAAAGATGTACTTGTCATGTTTTGGCAAGAGCCTTAATTTATAGCATTGTCTGTCTGTGCAGCATTCCACAACTAGTAGAAATCACAATTGGGCCTCAAGCACTATAAACTGATTCCAGAGTTGTCCTCAGAGAGCTGATCTTCTGAGAAAAGACTTGATTTTCTGCAGTGCACCTTGATTTTCCCAGTACTGTCTCTCCCACTATACCACTTGGCTTGATTTGTTCATTAATTACTTTTTTTTCAAGTTGTACTGATTATTCTGCAAAGTCTAGCACAACCTAAAGGCCACCACTGTAATCAGCCACATGCTCATAGATGGCACTAATTTTTAATAAAAGCTTTTGAATATCTAACCCATTTATATTTGTTTCACGTCCTTTGTTCTGTTCTTCTTTTAGATGCTGTGCTGAAACCAGCACTCTAAGGATCGTCAGTGTGCACCATAAAGGCAAATTTATCAGAATCTTCAACTGTTTATTGACTAAAGAGGTTGACCTAAGTGGCTATATCATCCAGCAGTGGGTGGGAGGATATCCAGTCTCTATATATCATTTCCCAAAGAATGTCGTCCTGCCTGCCCAGCACCACATCACTGTAAGTAACAGAGACCCTTCTCATTTGCCGATGATACACGTGATGGGACATCACTCTTAAGACATGCAAATAGGACCCTATTTGTGTGGGAAAACATGCAGGGCATCTGGGTTCGGCACTTGCTGCTGAAAGCCTAATTACTCAAACCACAAAATATTTTGTACAATCAGCCTTCACTGTTTTCTTTCTCGACCATTAATACAAGGATTTTCAGACAAAGGGCGTATTAAATTACCAATTAAAAAAAACCAACATATGGCTATATTGTGTTTGCATCGGAAGTGATGAAAAAGTATGGGAAGGCAACAAGTGAAAAATGATAAAACTCTGCATAAAATATTATGAATGAGGCAGAGAGTGATTGCACAATGAGCGCTTTCTTTGGAAGCAAATGGTAATTCTAATCAATCTAAAAAAGTGATTCATACAATCAGGTGCCTTTCCCCCCCACAATGGCTTTAAGCAAACCCAGCATTGCTGTGGCCACCAAAGGAGATTCTGATGTGATGATGCCATGACCTGGGGCTCTTTGCACTCATGTTGGTACTGGCAGATCTTTTCTAATATGGAAATCCAGTGAGTTGAGGAAGCTTAGAAGTGAAACAAGACTAGTGTACTGGAGACCAGGGTAAAATTGGGGCTATCAGATCATTCTAATGACCCTGAAAATATTAGTGAAGAAAGATGTCCCTTGCTTGCTCACTGTCTGAATGGGAGAGAGCCTGCCTTGCTAGTTTGAAGGAAATGTGGAAGCTGGGCATAACAGCCTTTCCAGTTGCTTCCTTTTATTGCTGAGTTGGAGCCTCTGCTGTGGCTCCATTTCCTCTCTCTTGGCTCCTGCTGTTTCCTTGTAAAAGAAGCACCCTGCTGGACCACATCAAAAGCCCATCTAGTCCAACCTTTTGCTTCCCACAATGGCCTCCTAGTTGACCCAAGGCACCCTTTTATTCATGTTAACACATGGAGTCTTACTGCCTTTGATAGGGACATAATCAGGGCCAATAGCTACTTTTTGTCTTATCCTCTTTGAAAGGGTTTCCCATTCTAAGACATTTAAGTTGGTGGTCATCATTATATCTAGCAAGAAATTAAGTCCATATTTATGTTAGCCACGAGAGGGCAAAAGTACTAGAATGTGCTGAGAGAAGGGGTTGCATTAGAATAATGTGCACAGGAGATGCACGTATGTACAAGCCACCTCTCCTTTGAGCTTGGCAATATTTTCCTCACCAGTAAAACATAAGATGCACGCTTCCATAGCATATTTTGGTGCATGAGTGTTCCAAGCCAGCAGGAGGCAGTACAGGATCACAGCTCATCCTCAAGCTCCAAATATTCCAGTCAAAAAGTATACTGTTTGTATAGCAGGATTATAAAAGGCGGATTATATACTCAGTGCAAAGATAAACTTTAAAATTCCTTAGCAATGAGATTAGAATTTAAAACTATGAAAAAAGTAAAGATGGGCGGGCTAACTTATTAATCCAGCCCACCTTTCCTCTGCCCTAAATTGCCTCTAGAAATAGCTTTGGTTTTCATGGTCTTTGCAGATATATTTTTTAAAAATCTACCAGGCAAGTTGCATACATTAATCATTGTATACTTATTCACATGCACTACTTAATAGGTTTGGGCTGCAGGGGTCAACTTGGCTCATGAACCATCTTCATTTTCCACCGCAAAGTTTTTCAAGGCAGGGCCCAACTGCCTTACCACTCTTTGTGATCGTAATGGCCAGGTGAGCTATCTTAGCTAATAGTTGGAAAGTGGTTGGTTGGTTTCTGATTGTTAAAATGGAAGCTGCTCCACTTTCTGCCAAGTCTTAAGAAACAAATCAGGGCAAACCCAGAAGTGCAATAAAAGACTATTGCGGCATTTCATGATGACAGAGGTGCTTCCCAGACCCTCCATTGGCCTGTAGCTTATAATGAGCCACTTGGCCAGTATTTGGTCATCTCTGTAAAGATGATGGTGAGAAAAGATCCAAATCCATGCCCTCCTGACAAATAGTAGCTTTATCTGTTCTTTGAAAAATCTGATATAAATTTTCTTACGGGGGGAAAAGTATCTAAAGAGGTTGATCCCTATGCCAATGTTTCCCTCCCTAAAAATGAAAAGACAGATGGAGGCCCTGAACAGGATCTGGCATCCTTTGTGGGTCAGTGCCATAACAACATGCCACAGGAACTGATTTTCTCACTTTGGGAATGGGAGATGAAAATTGTGAATTTTCTTGGGGAGGTCAATCAATCCAGCCTTGGGGTTATTGAATAGGAAGAACAAATATAACAGAAGCTGACTTGTCTTTAGTTGTGGCATCATCATCATTAGGGTTCACATGGTCCCTTCCCCCTATCTGCCTGGCTCAGTTAGATATTCTTCACAACCACTTTTGCTAAGGCCTCAGCAGCTCTGTCTCTGCTGGTACTTTGAATAGAAAAAAAAGCTGTACCTATATAAACTAGAAAGTGCTCTGGGGAAAAGCAGAAGAAAGTTGAGGTCAGAGTACTCATAAACAATAATAAACTTCTGAAGGGTCCTAAGAGCTTTTATATATACAGAACATCTCATTGTAAAGTTTCTGTATTGTTATCTTGATACTTTACTTTCGAATCTCTTATAAAAAAGGTATTGTGTAAGTATAAATACTAAAAGCAGCAGAGATATGACAACTACTTACCCTTCTCTCTCACTTTTTCTGAGATGGTGTCACAATACGTAAATCCTCACCAGTTCACAGCAGCAGCAGCCGCTTACAGTGATAACGTGGACCTTTCCATTGACAAGTTTCCCCTTTGTGACGGCAAAGAAGAAACTAATGAATCCTTGTACTCCAAGTTTTCATTCTGCCCAAGGTACAGCAAATAAAATTCAACTGTCTTTGAAAAGGTATAGAGGTATAGAAACCGGTATGATTGGAAGTGCTTAAAATTATGTCACATTTTGATACAGTAATAAGCACTGTGGAAGGTGTTAATTTAATCCAGATTAACACAGCCTTTTCAGACAGCCCATCTTTGAGAGACAAACATCCAGACCAAGCATGTATCTATCCCAGGGGTTCTCAACCTTGGCAACTTTAAGACTTGTGGACTTCAATTCCCAGAATTCCTCAGCCAGCAAAGCTGGCTGAGGAATTCTGGGAGTTGAAGTCCACAAGTCTTAAAGTTGCCAAGGTTGAGAACCCCTGATCTATCCAATGAAAACAAATAATCCTGCCTTGAAGCAGCTCATTCCATTATTGCTTTTATAGGAAATTCTAATAATTTGGCTTCCCTGAAATTTTAGAGATTGGCCTAGTATATTGTGCAAACTTAACCAATTGTAATTTATGTAATAAATCATGCTTAAGGAAACCATTATTTAACACTGTCACAGCTGTTCATTCTTAATGATAAAGTAAGGCACTTTCTATAGAATCTTTTTTTTTTTTTTTAATTTTAGGAACTCAAAGCAACTTTCCGTAGATTCTTCAACAAGTTTCAAAATGTGGTGTGATCGGTCCATCGGAAACAAGAGGAAAACAAAAGGGGAATGTAACAATTTTTTTCTGTTGTTTTCTTAAAAAAAACAAAACCTTCCTTTCCTCTCAGTCTGACTATGGTAGTCATATCAAAAAGACCATTTAGCATACAGAATCCACAATTAATTTGCAACAAATGGAACAACTTATTCTTTCATAAGCAGCCACACTAAAAGTAACTACTAATTTCATGAAGATACATATAATAAAGCTCTAATTTTGTGGTGCTGCGTTCAGAAAACGTGAAAAAAATGAATTGAGAAAGGACAGAATCCAAGTATTTACTTTTATTTCTAATCAAACAATTCCTTAATGAGAAACCACTTTTATTTTTAAAATGCTATTGTAGTAATTTACTATCTCCTATACCAGGGCTTTTCAACTGGTGGTATATGTACCACTGGCACCTGGCAGGTGGTATGCTTATGATGAGTTGAAAAGCACTGTAAAAAAATGTGTAAAAATAGTGTGAAAGTGGGGATGAACTGAAGCGGCGGCAACGCAGCACAGGCCTGTTGGAGAGTCAGCTGGAACCATGGTGTTGCTGGGGCCCTGCTGAGCCCCGGGATCTGCGCTGGGCTCTAACTGACTGGTGCTTCCAGAAGCTGCGTGCAGCCTGGGGAAAGGAATCAGTTGCAGCTACACTGAAGACAAAAGAAGGAAGAGGGGATAGACATGCCTACGGGGTGTGTACATTTGGCCTGGGGCTGCCCTGCAGACAGTGAGGGGCTGGCTCACCCCAGCTTGCAAAAGAAAACCCTGAATCCAGCGGGCCAGATGGCAGCCCAGCCACTGCGCCTCTCCGTTTCCTTCTCTTCACCCCTGGGCACAGACGCAGTCACTGTTCCTTGCCATAGCTGGGGGGGGGGAACTTGCAAATACCTCCATCCTGCAAAGCGGCGCTCACCCGGTGCTCCCGCCCACCGCCATGCCAGCAGCCCCGACTAAAACCCAAGCACTCCAGCCTCGCCGAGCTGGGACCTGCTGACACCCCCCCCCATCCTCCTGCACCCACCCCAGTCCCACCTGCTAAGCGACTGGTGGTACTCAAATATTGCCATATCCTAAAAGTGGTACAATCTCTGAACAGGTTGAAAAGCCCTGTCCTATACTTCTAAAAACTGATATAGTTTCCTCAATTTCAACCAAACGAAACAAAAATATAATACAAGCCATCATAAGAGTCCTTGTCCTTCTAGAACTAATACCTTACTCCTCATTTATTCTTGTTCTGTTGGCTATCCTTTAGCCAGTTAACTATCCATGAAATGACTTGTCAAAAAAAAATTTAAGTCCAAATATATGATGTCAGCTGTTATCACCTCTGTCTACTCTATTTTGATTCTCCTTCACAGCAAATGGGATGGGAGAAAATCTCTGGCCAGTGTTAGGCATGTTAGGACCATCTCTGAGCTCTGCTTTTTTTAATGCATAGATAGATAGATAGATAGATAGATAGATAGATAGATAGATAGATAGATAGATAGATAGATAGATAGATAGATAGTCATGTATTCAGAGATCAGAAAGGGAAACACATTCCATTAAAAATATTTCTGATCAATTGCTATATTACAGGGTCAGAAGCATTTGTGGAAGACTTATCCAATCTAGCCATAAAGATATCATTAGATCCACCAAATGTTAAGGACATTTTTTTCCCCTTCAACACACTGTGGTTCCAAAACATGAAATTCCCATTTTCCATTACCATGAACTGTTTGCTTGATCCTTTTTTTAAAAAAAAAAATAGAATATAAATGTGTAAATTTATAAATTATAAAACCCAGTTGACAGTGTGCACAGGAATATATTCATCCACATCATTGTTCAGTAGTGCTAAATCAGGGCTCCCATTTTTTTTAATATATATTAAGCATAGGTTTATATTTGAGCTTTGAGCAGCATACTTCTAGCCGTACTCCAAAACATTAAGAGGATTTGTCCAAAATGGTATAGGGTTTCCTGCCTGAGCAGGGGGGTTGCACTAGATGACCTCCAAGGTCCCTTCCATCATCATCATCATCATCATCATCTGTTTAATAATGTCACTCTTTGGTCACATTCAACATTACAATTTGGTAGCAGCACTTCTGGAGATTCTAGGAGGGGCACAGGATTTTTTTCCAGTCCTGGGATCAAAAATTTTCAAGTATCTTAGATACTTTCAAAGTAGGGAAATAATATAAACTGTTTTGGTAACCTAGGGGGAAAAAAAGCTCTTCAGAAAGGAGAAATAGCTTTACGGTTCATAACAGTATTTTTTATTGTTTTTGGCAGTTAAAGAAAGCTCTTCTGACACTGACGAAGATTTTTCAGTCATGGTTTTCAGTCATGGAAACCAGCACCCCAGGAACCAATAATGAGAGTAAGTAAAGTCCTTTGCTATCAGTTGCATAGAGAGAGCATCTTCCTCCTCAAACTTGTGAAAACTATGAACTTGAGACTTTGGAACAAATAAAACACTGAGGAAAGAGACAGCAGTGGGTTCCACTGTAATATATTAGGAAAATAACTCTCCCCAGGTAGCTGCTCCTGTTAAAGGACTCAGGGGAGGTTTTTTCACAATGAAGAGCTTTTGTGCAAGAGATGTAATTACTTTAGTCAGCATAATTTTGCTTTCCTGTTAGTTTTCCCTGGCTTGGGTGTTTGACTATACTTTAGAATAGTTATTACCTTTTCATTCAAGAAAACTCTGCAATGTGCATCTTTCCACATCAATTCGATAGAAATAAAATATTAGGCATAAAGGTAAAAAGCAAATGGAACCTAGGAAACAAAACAGTCATTCAAATATGCACTGGTGTAAGAATTCCCACGTGTCCCTCTTTGTATTAGGGCAGTGGTTCTCAACCTTTCTAATGCCGCGACCCCATAATACAGTTCCCCATGTTGTGGTGACCCCCAACCACTTATACATCACCGGGTGCCAGGGGCATGGCCAAAGAACAGGGGGAAAAAATGGCGGACAGCCTTCTTTGGCGACCCCTGTGAAATGGTCGTTCGACCCCAAATGGGGTCCCGACCCACAGGTTGAGAACCACTGTATTAGGGCAACAACTTCTTATGCAATTTGGAGACTGTGGCATTCGCACAGCCAATTCATCTGGAAGGCCAGTAACTTGTGGAAAAAGCATACTAGAAAAGTTTCTATTTCCATTATCTTCTAATACAGGGCTTTTCAGCCTTTTCACAGATTGTACCACTTTTAGGCAGGGCTTTTTTTCTCATAGAACGCCCAGAACGGAGTTCCGGCACCTTTTTTGGATGGAACCTTGTAGGGTAGGCAAGGCGGGTTGTATGACATGTGTAAGTTCCAGCACCTTTTTTTTTTTTTTTTAGAAAAAAAGCACTGCTTTTAGGACATAACAATATTCGAGTACCACCCATGTTAGCAAGGTGTCAAAAACTTGATGACTGAAAAAAAAGGGCAGGATTTTGGGTTTTACTGTTTAGATTCATTTGTTGTTATAGAAATGGCTAGTTGATACTATTATGGGAAAATAAATAGTTGAGGTTCGATCTTAATGTTTCATTCTATTTAATAGAGGAGGTCGGAAGCCAATACCTTTCCTTTTCCCTTCTCCCCCTCACTTTCCTCCCTTCTTCCTCCCCACTATCTCCTACTATTTGCTTTTGTATTTTTGTATTTTATTCCATAATCTAATAAAATGTTACAAACTGGAAAAAAAAAAAAAGGAAAAATGTACCAGTTTTAATTTCTTTGGTGGCGGTTCCTTTTTCCTCAGGCCACATGGAGGACCCCTGGCGGTGCAGGGTGCCCAGAGCCCTGGGCAGTGAAGGGCAAGTGCCCAGCTCAGCCCAGCCTTCCTCACGGGGGCGCCCAGCTGCGCTTACCTTTTTGAGGTTGCTACTTGGCTCGCTCTCCTTGGCCAGGTTGCTCATGGTGTGTGTGGGAGGGAAAAATGTGTGGGTCAGAGGGAGGCCTAATCCTTCTCCATGTGAGGAGACCCAGCTTTGTAACCAAAGCATCCTCAGTGATAGGATGGGAGACCACCAGGAGAGTCGGGAAGAGGGGACAAGGGGATGGCAAAAGGTCAGCAGGGCTGGTCTGGCCAAGTGCTAAGGCAGGATTTTCCTCAGACCCTCCTTCCCTCATTATAATCTCCTTCCTTCCTTCCCCCTTTTTCTTCTTTTTCCTTCATTCTCCTTTCCTTTTTCTTCCTTCCCCTCTTTCCTTCTTTTTCCTTCCTTGCTCTCTTCCCCTCTTTCCCTTTCTCCTTTCCTGTCCCTTTTTGGATGCTCAAATGCAAAAGGGGAAACATTTCTCGATGCCTCCTTGACTTGTGATCAAATGCCACTTTTGCTAGTAGTTTGTGGCCACTTAAAAGATTGAGAACAAACCAGGCTCAGTTTATCCCATGCTTGCATTTAGTGGTGGGGTCCACAGACAACAGTACAGCAAAACTGTCAAAATGGTGGCTGTGATAGTTGATCAGAGCTCCTCCGTTTTTTATGTGCAACAGCTTTAGCGTTTAGGAACAGCGGTGTTAGTTGCTTTTCTATTGATACATCATCCTTAAAAGGGCTCTCTTGGTCTAATTCAGACTGGAAATATAGCAAAAGAAAATATTTTTTCCCACTCTGCTTTGTCCTGTTTTCCCCACTGGAAATGGCTGCTAGCAACACACAAGGAGGGGATACTTTCCTAAGAGCTCACAGTTCAAGAATACCAATGTTAACTTGGATTGCCAACAAAGTTCTCTCTGTGACAAAACAAAACACAAAATTGCTTTTACCTTCGAACTGGGGCATTTCCAAATAAGTTGCCTCTTCCACCCTCCCTCCCTCCCTGACTCACTCCTTCCTTCCTTCCTTCCTTTTTTAAAAAAAACTGCCAGAGACGCCAACCAGAGGTGGCAGCAGGCAGGCAGAAGCTTCACATTTTGACCCCTTCACCCTGTCGTTGCCTCTGCATGGCTCTAAGCTGACCTCTTTCAGACCTGTGCACGTGTTTGTGTATGTTTGTATGTTTGTGTGTGTGTGTGTGTGTGTGCGCGCATGCGCGCGCAGGCAGGGAGCGATCTCACCCCTTGCAGCTCTGCGCCCTCAACAGAGACCTTCAGTGATGGCAGGCTGCAAACTAATGAAAGCTGGTTTTTTGGAGTATTTGTTTCTCTTTCTCAACGTGCTGCCATCGCGCCCTGCACCCCTCAGCTCCTGCCCCCAGCCCTGTGGAAGGCTGCAGGAAGCTCCACCGCAGTTTCTTTCCTCTCTCCCATTATTTTCCTCCCCAATGGCACAGCGTGGGGCTGCAAGAGGTGAGACTCCACCCCCACGCACGCGCACCCACACAGGGAGTGGTGAGCTGAGAGCTACGCAGAGGCCCTTCGGGCACAGAGACGACGGGGGCAGAGGAGTCAAAATGGGAAGGCTCCTGCTCAGAGCATCGAGCGGCTTAAAAAAAATAAACCTGTAAAGAATGCGGCCCCTAGGGACGCCAGCCCCCACGCACTCGCCACTACCCCATATACGTGCGTCCAAGGGGCAGGGCAGGGGCGGAGCTGAGACAGCGAGGTGGCCCGTCGCTGGTTCCAGGGCTATCCCATGAATCTAAGGCTGAGCGCGTTCTGGCTTTGATGGTAACTACGAGGTTGTCAATCGGCACCCGGTCAGCCTGGGCTGGCCTCTTTTCTTTCTGAGTGGTTAGCAGGGACGGCAGGCACTCGTTATCTCCTGTGCACGCGCTTAGGGGCAGAATGGGGGCAGCCCCTCGCTGGCCCTTTCCCGCCAAAACCTCTTTTTATATCCTTTCCTCTCCCCCCTCCCTTTTCTGTGCACCTCCAGCTAAGTGCTGCTTTCGGAAGCGCCAATCAGCTGGAGCCCGGTGCTGAGCCCCAACAGCCCTGCAGAAGTGCTGATCAGCTTGTAACCGCACATGGTCTGCCAAGCCCCGACAGCCCTGCAGCTCCAGCTGTCTCTCCCTCGGGCTTCTGTGACGCTGCCACCGCTTCAGCTCATTCCTCTCCCCCCCACCACCACTTCTCTAGTATGGTCGCGTACCACTGGTTGAAAAGCACTGTTCTAATACATCTTAGGATCCTTCAGACTCAGGAACATCTACCTCATAAAAAAAATTGTGCAATTTGAAATAAGATTTTGCTGATGCCTATTCCAATTCCTAGCTTTACTGTAGCACTGATTCAGAGTAATATTTTGATATCATAAGCAAGAAAGAATGAGAAAAACATGGGGGGGGGGACCCTCAGATTTGCTGGAACTATGCCACCTCAATAAGTCAGTTCCAGCTGAAAAACTCTCTTCTTGACGATGACTTATTAATTAGGAAATCTTGTTTCCATTCCTCTGGCTTGCTCTTAGGCAAACAGTTTACCAACTTACATAACAATCAGAGTGCACAGCAAGTCTTATTAACTCAAAAAAAAAAAAAGACTTAAAAGCACCAGTACTTCTTGGCCTACACCACTTTATGAAGGAATAAACCGTTAACAGCATTACATGATAGTAGTTTCTGATTACATTCAGATACATTGTTAAGTAAAATGAGTTAGGGCAGAATAAACCTGGTGCTCCTTTGTTTGCTAAGGCCAGATTTAACAGTGCAGAATGACAAAAATGAATAAAAATATAGCCATCATGTTGTTGTACACTGAAGGCTCAAATTTAACTTTCAGGCTTTGAGTAATAACTTTTATTGAACAAATGCTAACCAACTTTATATTCCATCACTTTTGCAGCTGTACAAGTCAGATTAAACATATAAAATGCCTTTTGCAGAGTTTTTAAATAGGATTGAATGGAGAGAGAGGTTATGCTATTTCAGGCTTTATCTTAAGAACAGAAAAAAGGAAGAATGACATGAGTTTGTTTTTTCCCACTCATATATTTTACCGGCATTCTAAGTTGGAAAATTATGAAAGGAAAAATAGAAGGTGTGGCAGAGGCAAGAAAATGTTCAATATCTTTTCCCAAATCTTGTCTTGACAGCTACAAAGCAATGGCCACAACAAATAGAGCAAAATAGTCTCTATATAGTTCTAACAGGAGAGCACTACACTTTGTGAAGTCCAACAGCAGTATTCAAAGACACATGTGGCCATTATATTATGGACTATCTCTCTCTCTTTTATTTTTCAGACATTCAAGACAACGCTTGACAACAATTCCCGCGGTATCTCTGATAGGATAGAATAGTGCTCACTCAAAATATGGTTTCAACTATATGATATATCTTCCTGCTACAACTGATCTGCATCTAAGGAAATGCTGCAATGCTAAACAGCAAGCTAATGAATAGGAGCGAAGATGAGTGTGTGACTTCTTCAAATACAAAGCAGGCCTCCTAATTTGTCTGACAAGGTATACTTACTTTCATGAGTTGTACTTCCTGTTCTGAAGCAAGTATTAATATGCATTTAGCTACTTTGGAAGGAAGAATCGCCTTACAAATTATGAGGTGTTTTAGCATGAGAATAGAAGAAGTATCCTGTTTCATTGTGAACAGGTTCTCTCACTGTTGATCAACCAAAATAGTGATAGGTTGAGCGAAGAAAGATCTCCATGCTGAACTGAGAAGTTGGCAAGTAATTTGGCATCTAATAAGGGTCAGATTCTCCAACTATGATTGATGGCTTCCCCAAGCAGCATCCTCCCAGAAATGTTTCTCTATATATCACTTTTCCATCAACCAAAGTGAGCAAAGCAGAAAAGAAAAAGAAAAAAAGAAAGAGAAAATGGGAAGGTCCTTATGGAAGGTCAGGTAAGGTCTGGAAGGCTTCAGCACCTTTTCCCTCGGTGCTTTTTCATAATCAGTTTGAAAGGAGTCAACTTTTTTTGCATTGGTAAACAGGAATTGGCAGTTCTACAGTATGTTTAAGCATAAAGAAATGAATGAAAGTCACTTTTCTTTTCCAGTCAAGGCCTAACTTTGCAAACATTCTGTATTTCCCTATACATCATGATATCAGCAAGTGAAAGGGGTGACCACTTGATAGGTTTGTTCAATATCTTCCTATAGGACTGGAAATAACACTGAGTATTCTGTGGATTGGATTCAATTACTTAGGGAAAACACATTGCGATTCAGGGGTTTTGAGGTTGGTCGGAATCTCCTTGATTTAGGCATGTAAATCTGAATCCAATTTACAAAATACTTTGGCTACATTAAGTTTTTTATAGAGATACCATATGAACATATCAAGGGCTACATTGCCTGCTTGCTCATATTTTGAGTATGTAGAAAAGGCAGAATTTCAGTTACTACAAAAACTGGACTGAAGAACTAATTTATAGGATATACCTATTTTTAAGGCTGATGCTCCCACATATTATTTTGGGTACTACTTTCCTATAAACCTATATTCCAGTTATGAAATTCAGCAGGACCCCACTGTGGCATGAATAGAAGCAGAGTTTTGGAGCACCTAAGACTTTTCATGGTTTACAAATATTTTAAGCTTCAACATAAGAACATATTGAAGAGTTTATGTCAATGTTATTGATATCATTATGCATTTTTAAAAAATCTGAACAAAAAGGAATAGCTTGTAGCTTGGATTGTTGCATAATTTATGTCTCTGTAAACCTCACTCCAAAATTGTCCAATATTAATTTTGAAAACTACAATACTTGGTTTCAAAATAGTCACAATAATAATTACCTATACATACTGGAGTTTCAATTCACACAAACCTTTGTTTCTTTTGTTAGCAGATACAGTTTGTAAGACTTGTGTGGAAAAAGATACAGTATGAACTATGGCAACTAACAAATCCCATGAATATGGCAGCATTTGCTCCAAATGCCACAATCAAAACTGGGCCATCTACTAGCCATACGTGGGAGTCCCTGATTTTCATAACAACACCATCCATATTACACATCAAAGACCAAATGAAAACGGTATCCATCTATGCCAATAGATAGGCAGGACTACTAGAATAGCATTACACATCACACCTAAATGCTGACACTTATGAACAATGCATTTTTCTCTTTCAATCTAAAAATGCTCTAAAACTTAGGGAAATTTGAACTAAAAGTACATTTATTGTAAATAGACATGAAAAAAGGTTGAGGTAAATGAGTAATTGTTAGGAACCACCCACATTTGATATAAAGATATGGGTATATACTGGTCACCTGAGTTGAAGAAAATACAGTCTCGAGGTATGCCACATATTTCTTTCAAGACAAATAAATTAAAATGATTTGGTCAAACGGTCTCACATTTCTTGCTATTTGGTAATTCCACGCTGAAAATTATAACCAAGCAACATAGGTTATTTACATTAGCTGAAGTAGAATCTAGTACCTGAAACCAAGAAGTTTGTTGGTCAAGGAACATGAAACAAAAAACATGTTCTTCAGACTAAGCTGCCTATTGTTCCCAGCCTCTTAATCACTATGAGAGAAGGCTGACACTTTGGAGCTGCAGCTGAGGTAACCAGTTGTATCATCCTCCCACCAGCTGAGTCAAGGAAACCACCCTGGCTCCTGAGACCACTCAAACAGCTGTTCTAAACATCAGTGATTTAGTCACTGGAAGGAACTACAGTGGCACAAGCCCTTTCTCCCCTTCCTTTCAAAGGCTGCTAAAAAGAAAGGCCACTGGGGGGGAATTGTTGATTCCCTCTCCACAGCAGCAGTTTAATTGGAGAGAAATCAAGTTGTTTCTTTCAACTGCTCTGCTTGCGTAGGGGCTCTGTCACCCTCAGTGATGAATCAGGCTGCTGAATCAGAGAAGCTGGCTTGTGTTGCTCATGGGAAGATAGGAAATCAAGTACAGCTGAGAGCTTCTGAGACCTGGCAACAAGATATACACAGCTGTTCCGGGTATTTCCTACAACTGGGGAGTCTTGCTTTGAGCCATCATTGAGATATCCGGCCTTTTTGACAAGCTCTGCAAGGCAGCTTTGGCGGTCAGAGGGTGGACCATGTTCAGCACTGCAAATCTCTCTGGCATATTTGTGTATGAATGAGTGACAGGTATCTGATGGCTGATTGTCTTAGGTAGGCTTCTATCCACAGTGGCTCTAAAGAGAAGAAATTCAACAAATTAGTAAGCTTATTGGACCAAATAAAGAGGAACAGATGCTCTTCTAGTCTTCTAAGTATCTCCAATGCTTTAACTGGGTTACTACCAAAGACTATTTCTAAGCTGTTATCTCCATTAAGTCATGGCAGAATATTGTCACACTGAATACTTTTCTGCCGCACTATTAAAAAATTGCTGGTTGGTGGTGGCAGAGAGGCATGGTGGCAATAATGTTATATCATAGATTTAAAATGTTATGGGGAGAGGAAAAAAGTGACACAGGTAGTTTGTTAGGGAAAAAAAATAATTGTTATGGGGAAAAAATAACTGTTGAATATGAGGCATCACATTCAAATGTTTCTCCTGTGCTTAGGCATAGCTTAAATTATATTTTAACTACCAGAAAGAATAGATAACTCCCTAAAATCCCAGAAATTAAAATTTCAGTAGGCCCATCTTCTATAGAGAATGCATTTGCCAGAATATCTACAATGGGAGCATGTGAATAGGGACCAACTCCATCTACTCAAAGACAAGCAATGGCTATTGGAAGGCTCCACATTGGCCTCCCAGGAGCTAAATGGATAAGGATAGAAAAAAAATGATCACTTTTCTGCTCTGTCTCTGTCTCACAGCTGCAGAAGGAAGAACAGGTAACTTCTGCCTCTTTCATGGATGGGAGACTGAGGGATACCAGGTAGCAACCGCAACACTTCCAGCAAGAGAAAACCAACTTAGTTTGCAACTTAATATAAAAATATGTGTGTGTTAATGATTAAGGTTTTAGACTAAGGCTGAGATGTCCCAGCTCCAAGTCAAACCTCAGCTAAGGATTCCTATTTGGTGACTTCAGGCTGGTTATCTTTTAGCCAAAATTTATAAAGGGAATTCTTGACTTGTGACCATAATTAAGGCTGTAATTTCAGTTGTAAATTGTGACTGTTACTAAGTGGGTCATGTAACCGCACCCAATTTTACAATCTTTTTTGCAGTGGTCATAAATGAATGCTGCAGTTGTATAGCAAACCCATTGTTTTTTGCTAGAAATTGGGAGTAAATACCAGTTTCGTAAATTGTAGTCACATGACTGCAGGGCATTTCAAATGGCTGTAAATGCAGGCCAGTTGCAGAAATGGTGGTCATGTGATGGGGGGGAACAGGCTAGAATTTTAAATGTAGGCTAGAAATAGATTTTTTTAGGGCCCATCGTAACTTTGAATGGTTGCTAGGTAACCTGTCATACGTTGGGTACTATCTGTATGTAATGAATAACATTGCTCACAATTAAAACTCTGTCAATACATTTTTGGCCACTGTGATAGCATTTGGCTAGTGGTTTAAGCAAGCTCAGGTATACTTAACCTGGCCCATATGTAACTATGAATCAGCTTTGGGGATAAGATCCAAACCTATTTGTTGGTCCAAATGCTGCTGGTCCTGAAAAGGGCCTCCTAATCTGTTTGCTGCCACAAGATGTTTGCCTCTGTGTGAAGACTGCTGTGTTAGATGATGAATCTGGTTTTCTGTGAAGATTCAGAGCAGCAGTCCTTTCAGCCATATGCTGCACTTCATCCCTGTTCACAACTAATGGAGGCTGTAGCTTTAACACAGCTTTTTTTGAATGAGGTATTTTCAGGTGTCTGGTTCTCACAAGTCCAGCTGTCACACCCATGGAGGCAGGTGAAGGACACTTTGGAGGAGAAGGTTGGAGAGAGCGCTTTACAATGCTTGGTAATGCATTTGCAAGGCTATGTGAGGAATCTGAAATGTAAGGGGAAAGCACACCATCAATTTAGCAGCAAAACATTTCACCCAAAAGGCTTTCAAAAGATTGCTGGGTTCTGTAAGGCGAATTTACCAGGATGGAAAGAATGGCCTGAATTCCCAACTTTAGTAATTCCAAAGTTCTAAAGGAATGATTAATTTTATACACAGCTCTCAATTTCAGTGCAATATATATCTTCTCTGAATATTTTAGATAACTTAATAACAGGAAATATCTATAAATTTGCAATTCTGTAAATAGCACTTTTTAAAGAATCTGTACCGAATATCTTCTTTGCCATATTTTCAGTGGGTACTAAGCAGAACTTGAGAACCAATTTGTGTAGTGGTTAAGGCATCAGGTCAGAAACTGGGAGACCATGAGTTTTAGTCCCACCTTAAGCATAAAAGCCACCTGGGTAACTTTGGGCTAATCACTTTCTTTTGACCGTAAGGAGAAAGCAATGGGAAGTCACTTCTGGAAAACTGCAGGGACTTGTCCAGACAGTCTAAGAATCACACACAGTTGAAAGAAACATAGTAGCAGAACTTAAAAATTTTAGGCTAGAATTTGAGTAATAAATTTCTATGTAATTTCACTATGATTATAAGGAACGGCTGCTGGAATTGGGTATGTCTAGTTTAATGAAGAGAAGGACGAAGGGGGACATGATAGCAGTGTTCCAATATCTCAGGGGCTGCCACAAAGAGGAGGGAGTCAAGCTATTTTCCAAGGCGCCTGAAGGCAGGACAAGAAGCAACGGATGGAAACTAATCAAGGAGAGAAGCAAACTAGAACTAAGGAGAAACTTCCTGACAGAACAATTAACCAGTGAATCAACCTGCCTCCAGAAGCAGTAAATGCTCCAACACTGGAAGTTTTTAAGAAGAGACTGGACAGCCATTTGTCTGAAATGGTATAGGGTTTCCTGCCTAAGCAGGGGGTTGGACTAGATGACCCCAAGGTCCCTTCCAACTTTATTATTATTAAGTTTGTTCAGATTCTCAATGTATCTCTCAGCAACTATCTTAAACACTTTGTGCACCGTGCTAAGCCATTTAACAACTGCAGACCATGAACTACACTACTGTAACTGAGTTTACACAGCAAAGAGTTGGCTCATCTCTGTGGCTTGCCTGTTAAATCTTTTTGGTAACATCTGAAAATGTTTAAATTATTTGCATCCCAAAATGCTGATCAATACCTGTAGTGAGACAGGAGAACTGCAGAAGTTGCTGCTATTGTTTCTAATACACTATAAATTCCATACCTTTTTTTCTTTCTCACTCTCACAGTGAGCTAAGAATACCTTCTCCTTTGCCTCAGCATTTGCTTGCCTTAATGATACTGCACTCTTTAAATATTATACACAAATGGCACTCCAGTTTGCCCTATTAATTCTATAATACCTGATGACATCTGAGAAAGATGGGGACAACAAGAAGCTTCTGATGAGATCATTTGTGTGATGTCTTGAAAGGCTTCTTTGAAATCTTCATCAAAGCTGTCACTCAGGCTGCAGCCTTTTTCTTCCTCTTCCCCTTCTTCATCACTGTGTGATATTTTCAGCAGCTGGGGAGATTTCGCCCTTTGGAGGGCTTGCAAGTGCCTGCCAGAGATTTACTTTTTAATTAGATGCCATCCTGCCCAAATTTTATAAAATACTGTACATTAAAATTATATATTAATAATTATTTATTTGCATATACGATATCCAACTTATATTATGTGTCATATACCTTTAAACTGAAATAATACCAGAAGGAAAAAAATCCACAGTAATGCTTTCATTATGAACTTTGTCCCATGCTATGCTCTAAAACAATCACCCCAAATTAGATTTTACAACATTTACCGGAAAATAATCAAATTCAGTCTTTAGCAAATCTTTCTTGAGAAAAAAAAATGCCATTAAAAAACTTCAGGACTTATTTCTGAGAGTGTTGTTTTTGTTTTTCTTCTAATCTGACATCAGTACAGTCCCCTCACCCACCCACCTTACTCTTCTCAAGAAAACTAGTCTTAAAATCCTAATTATGTTTTTTTCTTAATTTTGTAACCACTGATGTTGGCACAGTAATTCCTCATAGTGAGCATGACTGAGGGCTGTAACATTAAATAAACCATGATATGCAGATTTGTTATTGCCATGAATTTTCTCTCCCAAATAATTAAAAGTGTTGAATGCATTCTACCACCAATACAGAAAAGACAATAACTTAAAAGTGGAAAATCAGATATGATAGCAAAAGCATGAACTGAAGTAGGTGTCTTTATTTTTGAATAGACAACTATCTATGTAGACATTCTTAACCATTTTTATTTGATTTTTCCTCCTTTGTAAACTATAAACGCTGAATGAAAATAAGAGGAAATATGAATGACAGCTCCTGAGCATGGCCACAAAATGGCTGACATGCTTATGACAATGAAAACAAGAGAAAGCGCAACTTATTATTTTCTAAACTGATAACCTAGAATAGTTATTAAAGGACAGACTTTTCATGGAGTTTCATAGTTTCATATATTAAACAAAACTGGAAAAACAGTAGAAACAATCCCCTATCAAAACATTCCTAATGTTTGTCTTTCCATAGGCTTCATAGTGTGACACAATGCAACTGTTCATCATCAAGTGGAGATTACATTCACTTTCTGATTTATCTTGGGAAATTCTAAAAATTTCTGCTTAATAATGGACTAAATTTTGGCTCTTACTGGTAATGATGTTCTTGCAAGACTTTCAGCTCAGCAAAGATGTCTTTCTCATTTACACTGCCAGTTTCTTCAAAATCATAATTATGTTCTGCCAGATGACACGGTGGCTGGAACAGATTTGTTACTGTAGACTACAATATTAGAGAAATTATATAAAATATATCTGCATCCACTGAAAATAATTAATTTTGCCAAGGATTATTTTTTTAAAAAATTATCTCATAATCTTCCCATCACGGCCAATGTTTATTGTACCAAGACAGACCTGCTGTTGTGCCACAGTGACTGGAGGTAACAGGGGCAGCCTGACATACTATTGCAAAGCAAACATGCAAGATCAGGCAATATTTCAATCCAGCTCCATTTGTTATTTGTCTCCGGGTGAAGGCTTAGGTACGTTTTTCTCTATATATCAGATGTGTTCCTTCCCTTGAAATGTCCCTAACAGCTTTCCCACTTTGCTTTCACAAGTATGAATCTCCATGGTGAGTGAGAAGGTTTGCCAGAAACCCATTCATGATCAAAAGAAAAAAGGCTGATAATTTAATTAGCAATACACCGTAAGAAGAAGCAGAAAACTTTATGAGGGCTTTTCAGCTCTAGAAGCAGACTGAGAAACATGTACTAAACCTTTAAGTTTATTCTGAGCTCACTTAAATCTATACAGTTCTGTAGCTCCAACAGCTGTGGTGGGATTCAGCCAGTTCACACCAGTTTGGCAGAACCGGTAGCTAATTTTTTGTTGCCCAGGCCCAGAATGGACTTCCAGAAGAGGCATCCACATAGAGAACTGGTTGTTCACATATTTGAATCCCACCACTGTCCAACAGGCTTATTCTTCTTACATGACAACCCCCTTCTAACCTTCCCTCCCTTCAAGAATGTACTTATAAAGAAACTTACGCCTAATTTCTGTCTTCGTGCATGAAGAGCTTTGATGGGGTTCCCACATATAACTCTGCTGACACCTGCCAAAAACAAAATTTAAAAAGTGTCCTAATTTATAATTTCACATGCTTAAAAAACTCTTTCCGTTACAAAAACTTCAAATACAAGCTTATATGCAATTATGTTTTCTCCGTATTTAGAAAGAGATATTCAGAAAAAATAAAGCAACTTTCTATTTTGGTCAGTTGTTACTCTAAACCACAGAAAAAACACCTTTGTGAGCTGAGGTGGGATTAGTAGGAATGGGCAAAATGGTCAAGAATATCTTCACTCATTCAGCTTAAGACAGCATGATAGTCAAACGGACTTTGGAAAAAAAGTGTCAGAAATGTCATTATCTGTGCAGTGAAAGGCTTGGGAACAGCCAACCACAATGCAGAGATTACGTGATTGAACATAATCTCTAATGTTAACATAAAACTGAACCACTCTCTTTAACACGTATTCACTTCCCAATTTCAGTCCCACAAAAAATTCTGCAAAAGCAAGCCTATCGAAATGTTCGTGTACATACATTTACCATAAGCACATAAATGCACATATCATCCAAACATTTTTATAGGAGACAGAAAATTCCATTCTTGTTTGCTTCCACATGTTCTGTTAAGGAGAGGCTGGAGGATAGGAAATGGGCAAGAAAAGCACAAGGTGTTTCATTACCATGGGTCAGGTCACTTGAATCATCATCAGGCAATATCTCATCGTAGATGGTGGATTCCAGGAGAGTGCTACAACCAGAAAGCAAATGAGCACTGGGAGATCTCTGGAGAGCCTGAGGTCTGGAACCTAGCAAAAAATGAGTTGCAGCAGGCCGTAGAGCAGAGCCCAGCCTTCTCGTTAGGAATCCTAACTGAGAATCTAAACCGAAGAAGGGTAAGGGTCGGGAGAAGAATGATAACACGATACCGTAACATGAATATGCTATAAGTGTCCACTTCAAAGAAGCACAGAAAACAAATATGTTCCTAAATTAAAGTATTATTCCCACTAGAAGGTAGTAGCAAAATATTTCTGTACTGTTGCCAAGAAAACTACATGGATTCATCCATAACTACACTAAACATTAGGTTCAATGCAAAAGAAACTTTGTAAGCTAACATCAGGAACATTGTGCTGTTTATTAATCACAATTCTTTGTGCAAACATATTAACTCGTGTCAGCGATTATTCAGGTCAGCATGCAATAGAGAGTGCAAGCGTTCATAAAGAACGTTGCAATAGAAGGATTTTAAAAACAAAAGAACATTGCAATATAAGGATTTTAAAAACAAAAAAACATGCATACATATACATATACATATATGTAATACCTGAAATACTAAATAAGGAACTCATCCATGAATTGCATTACCCTGCTTTCATCCTGTGTCCTTGAGCTGAGAAATCATGGCAGCCTAAATCACACTGTCCCCCCCCCCCGTTTCCCTTAATATGCAGGATGGGGACTGTGCTGTACTATCTGTATTGCTTCTCCACAGGGCACTATAAGGGCAATAACTTGCCATTTTCTCTGCCTGAAATTTGAATGTCACTTACTACAGAAAAAGCTGCCACCAATCACCTTCGGGGATACATGCTGGGATGGCGTTGTAAAATCTGGCCTTTACATCCATTCAGCTGTTTTCCTACTGATCTCCCAAAAGAACTGTTAACTTATCAACCTAAAAACCAGTAGATGGCAGCAAACAGTTCTCTCTTAACAGCAAGGTAGCGGTTGCCTCCATTTGTGCAATATAGATGTGTTTTTGGAGCCAGAGTTCAAGGTGGGGTTTTTGTGTGTCTGTGAGAGAGGTGTTCAGCTTTCAGAATATTGTCATAATTTCTCCAAAATGACTGACCTCTCAACCAATTGATTAACTATTTGATGATAGCAAAGTCAAGAGCATTTTGTCTCTCTTGGCTTCAATCTAGTGGTAATTTTGATTTGTGCAGCCAAGATGCAGTTGCTGCTAAATACTGCTGGAAGAACCAGAGTTTGAGAAATCACTTTATTGATTCTGGTATCAAATTTAGATATACATATTCAGAAGAATAAAAGAGAAAAAAATGTCTGCCTATATTGAACCCCATCTGTACCAGGTTTCACTCTCTAGAGCAGTGTTTCCCAAACTTGACAATTTTAAGGCATGAGGACTTCAACTCCCAGAATTCCACAGCCAGCATTGCTGGCTGTGGAATTCTGGGAGTTGAAGTCCTCATGCCTTAAAATTGTCAAGTTTGGGAAACACTGCTCTAGAGGACTGAGCTTTTTAAAGGAACATTCCACAAAGAGGAGGTGCTAGGACTTCCCTAAGAAGAGCAATTGCTGTACTGGCAAAAGAATTCAATTACATTTTCCATTTATTGCCTTAAGCAGGGTACAGGATAGTGAATTTCAGATCTCCCAACACTCTAAAGATCCGGGGGTGATTAACCTGGCAATGGTGTCAAAAGCCAGGGTTCCGCTCTTCCTTACATCCAAAACAGCACAGCAGAACAGGTGCCAAAGCCACAGACTAGATGAAAGAGGGCAGTCCTTACACCTGTTGGGACAATGGTAGTCAAGCAGATAGCTCCCTCCACCCATGTCCCCTTACACCATCTCTTCCATGCTCCATGGGTTGTTTCAGATTTTCCCAGGGAAAATGCTATTTTCATGCCGGAACATCTTGGACCAGCTTCAGCCTCCCTAAGCAGTAGGTAGATTGCCTACGGGATGGAAACTCCATTATGAGGACATATCTTCAACAAATTGTAAAGTATGGAATATCTTCATGCCACGATATGTAGCTCTGTGAATAGCAGAAGGCGGATATACATGCTATTGCATGAGGCAAATGCATCTATTGCCATGTCTGTATTGATTTTTTAAACCAAAATAAAGATAAGTTTCATAGCCTTGCTGACTGCCTAGAGTTACTCAAGCCAGAAGGGCAAAAAGAAAAAGCATATATTTTAAGATCAGTGGGGCACAAAACAGCCTACACAATATAAGCACCTGTGCTTATTCTTTACCTATACAGCAATTACTATTTCCTCTGGCCGGATTGGGTAATATTTGGGGACGGAGTACTGGGAAACAGTAAAATAGAGCTGGAATATAAGCAGAGCACAATGCTCACTAAAGGACTATTCCAATCAGCTCTGCTGTAGCTGAGATGTTCAGGAGTGCTGTCAGAGCTCTGCAACTAGATTGCGGCTGGTGCTGCTGGCAAGTAAGCATTTGGAAGGGATGCCCTACAAAGAGCATTGGCACGGGCCAAGCATCCTTCCTTAAAGGGTTGAAACAATCAAGCAAACTCTAAAATGTTTAGCGGAGCTATTTCAAAGGGTCCCTTGCTCACCTGCCCCCTTATTTCTTTATGCATTCAGACAATACTTCCATTAAGTCTGCCGTTAAAGCAGTTATGCACATACATACAGATGGAGGTCGTTGGTGAAAGTCATCAGAGCAGATGCCCAGACTCTTCTGGAACATGAGCCTGCTTAACGTTCCAACAAGTGTGCTTTGTGGAGCACTCGTCAAATGCTTTTCCTAGCCTCACTGGCTATCTCTGGCTGCTTGCAAATAAAACTCTATATTTGTTTGCTGAGGTTTTAATGTATATACTACAGGGTGAATTTAAGAAACTGATTGCCTGTGTCTGTCTGGTTGCTTGGTTGTCTGCAGGGCGTTGGTTGTGTTTTGTTAATGGGCTGTTAGTACATTTATTTAAATAGTTGCAATGCTGGCAAAAATGCAGTTGCAGGTGGCATGGTGTCTTTGGACTTACTGTTTTAACATTAATCAATGCTATTCATGCAGTCATATAGCACTAGGACCTTTTCGCACTCTCCAGTAACCACAATCCACCAGTAATACTTGGAAGCATTTAAAGAAACCTTATAGATGAAAATTGGAAATAAAATTATGCTTGGTGCCAATGAGGCTAGGAAGGTGGGAGACGCTAATTAACCGCTAACTGACAAATGCTGAGGACAGATTTGCTTTTTGTCTTATACATTATGCATCATCTAACATGGTAAAAATAAAAAGTTATTTGTTCTATTAGAGTTGCCTCTGATTTATACACTTATATGTTTGCCTGCAAATCAGGGTGGAGTTGGGGTGATGCAAAGGATTACAGGGTTAGTTGAAAGAAAATATGTTTGCCACTACATCCCCTAGTACCAAATATTCCACAAATTGGTTGGCCAGTAGCATTATGTATGGATTGCTATCCCACCCACTTTTGTGGGGGTTTTTTTGGTGAAAACCAAAGCATCCCAGAACATTTTGAATTCTGTCCCAACGGAATACTCAAGCTGATCCAGTTTTGCTTTGCCAGAATGAAGCTAATTCAAAACATTCTGTAAAGCTTTCCAGGTGGGGTTATTTTTCTTAGTTCAAAAGAAAAGAATTTGTCTCTATCACAGTTAGTCTACTTAAGAGCTACAGAACTTATTATAAAAGAACATTTTCCTCAAAAAGAATAGCACAAAATCAGGATTCATTGTAAGCAATTTAATTAAGGAGTTACAACAGTCCTCATTAGAAGACTATTGATCTAAGCTATTGCATTACAGGTCAAAAGCCACCTCAAGATGGTCTTAAGCAAAAAGAAAGGATGGTGGCAACAGACCCACATCTTCTAAAACAAGCTTGAACTGAACAGTTAAGAAATTAAAAGCAGTTTGAGAAATGCTGAAATCTTGGCCTGTCTGTTGCTCCCAATCTTCAGCCTCAAATTAGCAAAATGTATACAAATGCATTTGGGGATATTGAAGAAAAAAATAGCATGTTGAAAAAGAATCCAGTATCTTCCCATCAATTCCACGCCTCCACTTGAAAGGACAGTAGAGATTTCAATCCTGGTGAACAATTATTTGGTTAATGATTATATATTAGGACAGATTTTTATTCTCTGTGTTTGTTATTAGGCAGTTGCCAAGAATGTTATGGTTATTTCCAAGCATTAATCCATATGAGGGACAGACAGTGGAATTAACTAACTATAACCCTTGAAATAATTTGCATTCTGTCCTAAATGCAACTGGGAAAATATAACATGGTTTATCCAGTGAGATGCCCCCCAAAATGAAGAGTGGGTTATTAGACAATCAGCCTATGAAGAAGCCAATTTAAGATGCTAAGATCCAAGGAGTAGGTGAATTTAAAAGATATGCTACCCATCAGCCTCCAGCTGATTTGCGGGAAAATCAAACATAAGCAGCCAAGATGGCAGAACCAGTGGGAAATCATCAGGAGATTTGAAAAGAAGAAGAATCTCATACTGAAGAATCTTCAATTTCAAAAGAGCAGATTGAAATCAGATTTGTGAATGTGTGAGATCTCACTACAGCACACCAGATCAGTTCCTGAGGAGACTGGTGACTATGACAGCTCTCAAGCAAAAGAGGCATATGGGGCGTATGCTCATACAAGTCATTTTCATTTAGTGACTGCCTCGCTTTAGTGACCATTCACAGTTATGACAGCGATGAAAAAATAACTTTGTGAGCAATCCTTGCATCTATGACCCTCACAGGTCTGTAAAGCAAAGGAAAGCTGAAGTAAGATCATAAGCATAGTCATGGTTTCACTTAGTGACCACTCCACTTCATGATCTAACTGTGATCCCAAATCTGGTCACTAAACTTTACTAATCATTCTATGAAAAAACAGATCTGCTCCACTCCAGTCCTACAGGAACATTCCTATTATGAATTTGGGGGGAAATAGTTTGTAGAAATTATAGAAATGTCAATGATTTCTTTTTCTCTTTAAAGGCTCCTAGAACAATTTTGTAGGTGGAAGAGTATTATATATATTCACAGATAAGACAAGAAATTTGGTGGCAAAATTAAAAAAAATCAGGCTCGGCTTATCCATGTATAGGCTTATCCACCAGTAGGTATGGTAAGACTTTTTTAAAAGTTCCCATATACAGAATCCTTATGGATAAGCCCCTCAGATGGACCAACCCTTCCATTTTTAATCAAAATACTATGAAAAATCAGGGTCAGCCTATTTGCAGTGGCACATTTTTCATATTTGGCTTAAAAATTGAAATGTTGGCTTATATGCGGATGGACTTATATGTGAGTATATATGGTATATTTGAATGTTTACCTATGTTTTATTTCACATATAATTAGAAAGTATTATTTTTAATTGTCTATGGTCATCCTTACTTCTGTGTCCAATAATATGCCACACAGGACTCAATTTATGCAAATTTACTGCATTTATAGCACATCTTTTCTCTGAGAGCTCAAAGTAGCTTATATGCACATATCTCCTAACACAATATATACATTTATTTTATAAAATGTGATAGGCTGAGATACAAAAACCTGCTGAAAAATGCCCTATGGCAACATAAACCTAGTCTGGTCCAAGTCCAATACTACTTCGGCATTTTTTCCTGAAAAAATATAAAATTAATGGGATTTCCCCCTCCTGTGATTCTTATAAAATAGCAAAATGGCCTGGAGGTATCCATATTCCAGGATATCCATAGAGTCTACATGTTGGTGTTTTGTTTTTTTTGTTTTTGCATGGTTTATATTTTAGTACTTAAAAGCACAGTTTTATTGCTAACCAAAGTTTAGCTTTACCCAAGATCATTTCTTTACACAATTAAATGATACTTAATCTTATTGTATGCTACACAAAGTCACTTTGTGTGTGTGGGGGGCTAATAAATGTGACAAATAAATACATATATGCTATTCTTGCTAATTACAGTCAGTTTTTTATGTATGCACAGATATTCTTTCCTCTTATTGGTCATCAAACAAAGTCTTACAAAATAATTTAGCAGACCTGAACCTGAAGCCTCCTCAATTAAATTTCCTTCTTTGATTGATTCCTTGACAATAAACCAGTCCTTATTCATTTTGCATGGAAAAGGAATAGCAGTTTGATTTGCTGGTATTTCATCCAAAAATTTTAAATGAGGGATGAGTTTTTTCACTTCAATTCTGTAATTGTAATCTGGGTCCTAGAAAAAAGTCCCAGAGAAAAGAATGCCTTCAGTTATTTTGATCACATTTATAGGAAACAATCCGAGAAACAAGTAAAATTGGAAAATAAATATAAAGGTAACAATAGCTAAACTTCTTATAAGATTAGGACTTTTTGTAATCATAATAAATAAAACCCAAGCACTATTTAGTTTCAGATACACTAAACATGCATCCCATGTAAATATATTAAATTTCAACTCACTTATTTAATCATCAGTATTTAGATAACCATTAAACAAATTGCTTTTGGGATCTACTGTCAACTTTTTAATATCTACTTTTCTTCTCTCCCAGAATTTTATACTGCCTCTTTTTTACCATCTCCATCACATAATATATTACTGTTAAATTTGTTTTATGTTCCAATTAGCACATTTAGATAAGATAGTGTCTGCTACCAGAGGTTTATGTCATTTATCATTCAGACTGGTCTGGGTTTCTGCCTCCCAATTGTCTGGTAATGATCACAAGAAAAACCTGTATCTTTTAAAAAGCCAAATTAGCTGCTACAGGGTCCTGATTAATGTCGAGACTCTGCAGATCACCTTTACTCACAACCACAGTTTACTGACAAACAAACAAAATAGCCATGCAATTGCTCCTTCAGTGACTATTATCATTATCCAGTATTATCCAATGTTAGATAAAACAAATCTAATGACCTGTAGTGGATTGTCTGAACAAAAACGATACTAATTACTGTAATACTAAACCCATTCCAAGGATGACCATGAATTCAAAGATGATTAAGCCTTAATTAAAGGAAATTGCAGTCATCTTTTTTGTCTGTCCTTCCTTTTGCTAGCTCTCACAATCCCTGTCCCTGATCTAAAAAAGTACACCAATCCTTGATCTAAAGCAGGGGTCTCCAAACTTGGCCGCTTTAAGACTTGTGGACTTCAACTCCCAGAATTCCTCAGCCAGCATGGCTGGCTGAGGAATTCTGGGAATTGAAGTCCACAAGTCTTAAAGCGGCCAAGTTTGAAGGCCCCTGATCTAAAGTGTGGCAGCTTCTTTTTATAATTTCCCCTCTGTAACATTTTCTTATATCAAAAGTCAGCGCTAAAGGGCGACCTACTTGTTTTTTCTTATCCCTAATATGAGAAACAAAAGAAGTTCCCTAACAGAGGGAACACAGAGTCCAGCCTCCCTGTTGTGCTTCAACCACAATGTAAGCCAAGAGTGAGCATTTGGAGTACTGAAGAAAGAACCTCTGCAAAAAAATGTTCCTCTTTAATTGCTCATACTGAATAAATGGCAATCAGCATTATTTATTTTTTCTTCTTTAATCTTGCTCATAATTTTTTTCAATCTAAGTAGCTACTTACCACCTTAAAAAGCTAAAAAGACAGTGTAAAATATTTTAAATAAACATGCAAATATATCTTTCTTTCTCTCTCTCAGTTTTTGGTAGTTTCTGGTCCCTACAGCTGTTACCGGCATTCAGCTTTCAAGCAAAAGCCAGAAGTGGAAAGATGATCGTTATTCATTCATCAAGATACCTCTTGCTTTCTGAGGGGACTAACTGTACAAAAATGTGAAATGTGTGCAGGTGACAATGGGGAAAGAGTAACAGATCTCTTGAAGGTGCTGAAGCTACAGAAACAAGCGTTCTTTGTGATAATCACATCTACCTACTTGAGCAAAGTATACTGTATTTCTGTTTCAGGTAGAAGGACATAAAACAAATATTTCAAATTTGATTAAAACACTGGAATATAAATAGATGACAGACTCCCTTTCTTTGGAAGTGTCCAAACAGAAGCTGGGTAGAAGCTGGAGCAGATTTCCTCAATTAGCAAGTTACTTTGACTAGATCTTTGAAGTTCCTTCAATTTCACAATTCCCACAAAAGCCTTCTGTAATCAAATATTTTCAGATGGTTTCAACTAAAATTTTTTCTGATTTCAAGCCAGTGGTCAGAAATGCTTTAGTGAGTCATGCATTGAGTAGAAGTTAGATTAGATGACATCTAAGGTATCTTTTAACTCTATGATCTTATGTGGAAATTGTAATTCGAAACACTTGGAGAATGCCACGTCAGGAAAAAGTTTTCTAAGAAAAACAGTACTAACAATAAAAATGGATAAAAGCCCAACTCAAAACCCAGTAAATAATTACAATTACTAATCTTTCTAAAATGCAAAACTCATACACTAAATACTAAATTGGCTGAAAAGAGCCACATATTTGTTACATATAAGAAAGATAGAAAATGAACTGAGACTATTGTATAAAAATATATGAATGTGGGAAGGAGTAGCTTTATTTAACAATAACAAAGAGAGAGAGAGAGAGAGAGAGAGAAGAAAACTCCCAAAGCAACACAACAACAATGCATGATGTGTGTATATGTGTGTGTAAGTTTAACACAATGCTTTCATAAAGGAAGATATTTCATTATAATTGTCGAGACACAATTTTTATCTATTAGCAATTTCTTCAAAAGTCATAAATACACAAATACACATATATATAAACACAACACACACACACACACACATACACACAAATACTGAGCCTTGTATTATTAATTTGAATAGATAATAGACTCACATGGAAGATTCTAATATAGCTTAGTCTCAGGCAATTTAGAGTTGTTCAGGTCATAACATGCAATTAACTGAGGCCATTATTCAAGTGAAATAACATTACAATTACATGCTTTATACAAATATGCTGAAGTTTACCATGTTTATTATTGTTTTTACTACTGTTTTGTTTTTTACAGGGAGTTTAATATAATGAGTAAAAAAAATCACCCTAATTCTGAGTTTCTAAATAGTCATCAAAAGCCACTCCAAACAGCATCTATTTTAATAAATCTAACTGGATTTTAAAGGAAAGGTAATCTTATCTACCTCACATTTTTAATGTGCCACTTGCCTATTCATGTGGAATGAATAGCAGTTCTCCCTGGGAAAGAATGAGAAGAGCCAGGCACATCTAGCAAACCCACTGAAATTGATGAAAAAGAATTCTGGCCGCAACTGTCATTTGGCTTTTAAGAGCAATGATTGATACAGAAAAAAAATGAGTTGCAAAGTGATTTAGGAAGATTGCATTGAATGCAAGATATAACCTTAACCCAGCTTTAAATTAGAACCCTCGATCAAAACTCTATATCATCTTTTTATTATACTTCAGTTTGTTCTGCTTGATTGCATCACGTATTGTGCATGCAAAAATACATTCTGCTTTGCTTCGGACATGGCAGTCTCCCCATGGCATTGCAAACTCTTGAGAATTACAGAAGTCATTTGCAAGGCCACAGAGGAACTTCAATAGTAGAAATGAAGAAAATTGTTTTAAAAAGGGGTAATTTTAGTACACATATCTCTCTTTGCTGTTTCAAAATATAATCATACCAAACGACCACAAGCTGTACTGATTTCACTAGAGTTTCTCCTAGCAGCTATGCTGTTACTGCACAGTTTTCTGAGTTTAGAAAGCTGAGTAAAGTGCTAGATATCTCCCAAGATTTGAAGTATAAGTCTTCTTCTCTATATTAGAGTTATAGTATGCCACTTATCTACTCATCTGAGTTGAGAAACAGTTCCTCCGAGGCAAAATTCACAAAGATAATTCTGCTACATTAAACCACAGCCTTAATTCATGATTGCATTGAGATAAATCAGCAAGATACATATTAGATTAGATAGGGCATATTAGCACACACCTCTGAAGACTGTGGGCTTGGCTTCAAGCAAATAAGATTTCCCTCTATTGTAAGATTGGTCAGCTTAGTACACAGCCGCAGGTATTGAATCTGACTAAGATCTTCAATGTTGTTTCCTTCTAAATCTAGAATTTCGAGGTTCTCCAGCAGGCTAATCTGACTTAAGTCACCAATATTGTTGTAGGCTATGTAGAGCTCCTAAAGAAAATTGAAGGACTTTTTCAATATTTAGGTGAAATGTGATATATTAAATAAAAATAATAAGGAACAATTAAGACATAATAGTAAAAGGAAGTCACACAGACTTTCTTATAGATAAGCAGCATGCACTTCATTTGTTTGTTGTCATAGGCTTTTACTCCCAGCATACAGTATATGGCTAATAAACATAAAACCTGCAATATGCCATGATTTCTTAATATTATGCAATAGGAAATAGGAAAAATAGGAATTATGGCCTGTGCCTACTATTACAAAATTTAGAAAATTAAAAAATAAAGCACGGTTTAAGATTTTGGCTTATTAAGAAAATGAGACTATTTCTGGTTTGCTAATAATAAACCTGAAATCATGAGTAAAGTTGCCTGTTTTTAAAATACATCTTCTATAAAGAGAGATCAAGTTGAAGCATTTTTTTTTATTTTTTATTTTTTTTCACACTTACGACCCATGCAAGTTGAAGCAATTTTTGATTCACAGAATAAGCCACATGACTTTTTTTTACACTTTCAGCTTACTATGACTTGGCTACTGAATTAACAAATTCTAGGTTCTGGTATGACTCATAATATCGCTCATAGAGTCGGATACAACTGAATGGATCCTCCTCCTCCTCCTCCTCTACTTAAGATTTATAGACCTTCCCACAGTGCTTTGCAGCATTCTCTGGGTGGTTTATAATGTCAGCATATTGTCCCGAACAATCTGAGTCCTCCTTTTACCAACTTCAGAAAGATGGAAGGCTGAGTCATACTGCAGGCATTCTAACCCCTGTGCCACCAGGGCTCCTTAATGATAATTATGGTAAATCTTCAGGCCAAGTTCTTCTCCTTGTGATTTCACAAACACATCCATGTAGTTTTCTTAGCAGCAATAAGGAAGTGTTTGCCATTGTCTTCATTGGAGACATTACTTCAACTTTCCAGCTGACAGTTATGATACTTCTTTTTAAATGAAATGCCACCAGACAAGGCGGTATTTTATGAATCAGATTTTACATATATGTATACGTTTTTAAAAATGCAATAACTTTTTAAACTTTTTTTTAAAAAATACAGTAAATCCCTGGATTAAAAACACCCTCGTATAAGGATGACCCATAGTAAAAAACGGAGGCTATTGTAGCAAAATTCAAGTTAAACACACAAAGGTTTGAGTTCATTACACAATACTACTTATGCAGCATTATCCAATAATTGTATTCCTGCTGAACACACACATTCAAGGATAGACCTTGGGAATGGAAGTCGGGACTACTGTATATTAACATGGATTTGATATCTAATTTCCTTCAAAGTAGTAAGGGCTGTGCGCTATGTAAACAAGTCAAGCAAAACAACGCATTAAGTCTTTGACTCTCCTACCTTCAAAGAGCAGCAGGCAGAGATCCCATCTAAATCTGGGAGCCCACAACGAGCCATCCATAGGACTTGAAGACGAGGCAATGCTGTTCCAAGGTCCCTTAAGAGAACAAACACCAGGATTCACCATTACTTAGCAAAGGAGTAGCTTCATCTTTAGAAGTTAATGAAAATATACTGTTTAACATCAGAGAAAGAAACAGAAAATTCATTTCAATTTTTATCAGTTGGAACAAAATCAGTTGGAATACTTTTTTTTTTAAAATCTGAACTAGAGCTGTGTATTGACAGAGACAGTTAAGGATTATGCTTTCCTGTGCGGTTATTTTTGTAGCCTGAAAGTATTTTTAAACTAGTTTACAGAGTAGTAATCTACCCAGGGAAGCAGACAGACATTTCAGAAGAAGGCACAATAAAACCATTTCTATATTGTTGCCAAGAAAATAACACAGACATACACCTTTAGCCATCAGAAGTCAAGCCCAACTTGAGGCAGACTTTACTTTTATGTCTATTCACAGAGTACTAAATTTGGAAGATAAAAGTTGATTACTTCAGGAAATTGGTTGCAATGACAATATATCATTTTACTACATATGTATGTAGTAAAAATTACATGGATTTTGTCTGCTATAGTATCAAAAAATGGACTCTTTTAGTGAATTCATAACTAAAACAGTTGTTTTATAAAACATAAAACTTTTTCTAACATTTATTTGGAATTCCAACATTTAACAATTGCTGAACTCTGGAAAAGTAGGTTCTGACCTCTCTCTGTATAACATATTTTATTTGAAGGGGAATACTATCATATACATCCTTATACTCAGAATTATGTATTCCTAATTTCCCCAGTCCCTCTTTGTAGTACAGTATGTAATATCCCCAGTCATCTTCATTATCATTCTCAAAACCTATGTTAGTTTGCCTGAATCTTTCTTAAAATGGGATATCCAGAACTGGATCCAATATCCAATTCAAGACCTAACTTCCTTTGGTTTAGAAGCTAAACTTCTGTTAATATAGTCTAAAACAGTGGTTCTCAACCTTTCTAATGCCGCGACCCCATAATACAGTTCCCCATGTTGTGGTGACCCCCAACCACTTATACATCACCGGGTGCCAGGGGCGTGGCCAAAGAAAAGGGGAAAAAAATGGTGGACAGCCTTGTTTGGCGACCCCCGTGAAATGGTCGTTCGACCCCAAATGGGGTCCCGACCCACAGGTTGAGAACCACTCGTCTAAAATAATATACTGCACTTTTGCAGCACATAATATTGCTGACTCATACTCATTTTGAAATCAACTAGTATTCCAAGATATTTTTCACAAGTACTATTACAAAGCTGATGTTCTTAAATTCTATTTCTATACATTTGCCATCTGATTTCTAAATGAAGAATTCTTTGCCTCTATTAAATTTCATTCTATTTGGAATCCATTTCTCTAACCTATCAAGAGCATTTTGAATTTTATTCCTATTGCTCTAGAAAATGAGCAGTTCCAATTTATAAGCAACCCTGATATCTCTTCAGCCAAATTTCAAGGTCATCTATGGTTATCCCATCACAAACGTCTTAAAGCAGAGAGTGCCACCCACACAAGGCAAGGAGAGTGCATCCTTAGATGACCAACAGGAGGGTGGATAAAAAGATCTTCAACCAATATCTTACTCCTAAATCCATGTTCTGTCTGTTTGGAGTTTAAAACACCTGAGCATTCCTAATGGGATAGAGTTCTGCAAAGTCAGCAAGGAGCCTGCTCAGTTTATTAAAACAAAGAGAAAAATGTTACCTAAAGCTTAACCCCTGCAGGGAAAGAAATCCCAAAGATAGTCTGAGGAATGAATGGAAATAATGTCCTTGCAAGTTTCACAAAGCTGGAGCACTTCTAATTAGAAACATGTGATGCATTTCTTATTAAATCTCACTACACCAGAAATATATTGGGTCAACTCCTAAACAGAGACAATGTCCGATCAAAGTTTTGAGCCTATTTGGGCATGGGGTCAAATGTGGATGAGCCCTTAATTTCTTCCCCCTCGATCTCAATCTCATCCCATTATTCCATTTCTCCAGATTGTGCTGCTTTCTGCCTATGCAATATTGGATAAAAATTACAAATTCTGAAGAAAAACAAATTTTGCAAATGAAAGAAAAATTAAGAATATTACTTTACAAATTGTACAGTTTATTCTGACTATACTGGATTCTTCCTCCAGCTGGGTATAGAAATCTAATCTTCCCCATGATAGGAATAATGAACTGGCTGGATTCTACCTCACCAGAGTTATATGTAAGTTTTAAGACACTGCAAGATTATTTGCAGGAAAAAAATAAAACAAAGGAGTCTTAATATCTTTTAAATCTATAGAAGGAACAATTTGATTACTTATGTCCAAGAATTATACATAATAATGTATGCTTTTCTAGGCTTCATATAACCAGGTCATTGGTGGGATTCAAATACCTGAACAACCAGTTCTGTTATGTGATGCAGGCCTGGGCCTCCGATGCCTAGAACGGACTTCCAGAAGAAGTCAGAAGTCAGCATGGGCTGTTCTAGGCCTGGGAGGCCTCCTCCAGGCCTCCGATGCCTAGAACAAACTGCTGGAAGCGGTATCCATGCACTTCCGGTGGGCCGTTCTAGGCCTGGGAGGCTTCCGAAGCCTAGACTGGACTTCCAGAAGCCAGCCAGTTCTCCAAATTCAGGTAAATTTAGCTACTGGTTCTCCTGAACCCATGTGAACTGGCTGAATCCCACCACTGAACCAGGTACATAATGAAGACAATTCAGAAATAAACCTCCATTTGGTTATCAATGACAGACAATCGCAGATACAGAACTTTTATTATACATATTAGAAAACTACATTACATTACTTTTTGATATAATCACCATTCAAATTGAGGCACTTGTTATAACATCTTACAAGGTTTGAAATTCCTTAGTAGTAGTCGCTTGGTGCTAAATCTGGGCTATAGGGGGGGTGATCAAAAACATTCCAATGGAACTGCCTCAAAAGTTCTTGGGTGTGTCTAATGATGTGCAGGCGAGCATTATCATGAACCAACACCACACCAGAAGTGGTGCCATAGAAAATCCCTCCAAATGTGAAGAAGTGAAAGTGCCTCAATTTGAATGGCGATTATGTCTAAAAGTAATGTATCGTTGTAGTTTTCTAATGTGTATAATAAAAGTTCTGTATCTGCGAGTATCTGTCATTGATAACTAAACAGAGGTTTATTTCCAAATTGCCCTTGTAATACATTTGCATAGTTTAAGATTTAAATCACTACAACTAAAAACAGACTTAATCAAGTTTTTCTCAGGTACAAAAGATAAAGTGTGTAGTCAATCTCTCTGAAGTAGAAAAAAAATAAGTAGTAGGAGACTTGAATATTACTTCTGACTTAACTTTCTGAATTATTATTTCTTACCTCACAGATGTAAGTACACTTCCATTCAGTTTTAGTTGTTTCAGATTAGGGAGGTAAGAACCTGTAACATCAGGAAAGAAAAATAAAGATAAGCAAATATATATGTCGTAATCTTCTCAAACATCTAATTTCAATTATTTTAATTTTAGAGTTTTTACATTCATTCACCATGACATTTGACTGATTTCTGATGTTTATTATTTTCACAGCAACATTTTTTTTTACCAAAGTTGCCTAGAAATGATGCATTCTATGTCCGACTATATTTTAGGGCAGTAGTAACTGACATAAAAGATAACATTTTGCCTTTACTGAACTTGTTTTGCAACTCTTTTTAGGATGGTTGTAAAGCGAGTCACCATGGTTGTTAAACAATTCTCATGGTGATTAAGTGAAGTATGTGGTTTTTAGACAAATCCAACATATCAACTGGGCGTCCTTTTGCTGTTTTCTGCTGGAAAATGGCACAAAAATCACAAATTGTATTTATATGACTGAGGACACTGCAACTGGTCATAAATGTGAGTCAGTTGCCAGCGGTCCAAAATGGATCATGTGACCATGGGAGGTGTTGGTGGCAGTCATAACTTTGAAAACGGGTCATAAGTATCTTCTTCTTTTTTTTGACTCTGAATGGTTGTAACTTTGAATGGTTGTGACCAGTCAGTAAGTGAAGACTATCTGTAGATATGAAATTCTGTTGTGCTATTTTGTATAAAGAGAAGGAAGGTGGGCATAATAGTTCCTAAACATGCAAATTGGCTAACTGCCATGCTGGCTTGGAATTGTCTTAGCACATCCATTTAGTCCCACATTGAGGACAGATATTTGAGGGTTATTGCTTATAATAAGTAGTAGTTTTATTCTCTAAACATTGAAATTGTTTAATAACCCTCCTTTTAATGGTAATTCCATGTTAAATCCACTAAAAGTGGTAAATGGGAATTATATTATATTAATGCTGCATTATAATTGTTGAAAAACATTTAAAGTTAAGTTTTTTAGAAAAGCAAATCCTTTCTCTGGGATTTGAGAGATGCCCTCCCCCATGATCAAAGTAACTTTTTCCAATGTAAAAGTACTTTTTGCTAGAAAGTGTGATGTACACAACAAAATTAATTGATTGGCTTAAAGTATCTGAATCTTTAAACATTTTAGAATGTTCCAGAATTTTCAGAAAAGGAGTAGTAACTGACCATAAACATTTAATTAAAAATATAGATTTTTTCAGAAATTTCATCACCCTTCTTATTTAGCTCTTCTAACCCACACAGATGGCTCCCTCCTTTCTCAGTGTCATCTCTGTGGTGTTCTTATTGCCTCACTTTATATTCTCTCAAAAACATTGCATCCTCTTATATGCCACTTGCTACTCATATCTTTCTGGTTTTTTCCTCTAAAAGCATACCTTGATATGGAATACATTATTTTCAGATAAGAAAGTAAACATGATGCATAATTTGTACCGTATATGCCGGCGTATTAGGCGACCCGGCGTATAAAACCACCCCTGTTTTTATAGCCGGGCCGCATTCCTAGAACGTCGTCTTATACGCCGGAAACTACCAGTATTTCCGGCGTGTAAGACGACTCGGCGTATAAGACGACCCCCGTCTTTGGCGCCGATTTCAGCGCTCACAGAAGTCGTCTTATACGCCGGCATTTACGGTAGATCCCTACCAGAATAAATTTGTTCATTAGGTATTTTTATACTGCCAGTATAATGGCCCTTATAGAATAGAATACTTTATTTGAACAAGGAATTTCTCTCTGGTGCAGAAGCTCACAGTACACATGCAAAACAACAGAATGATAATCACAATAATGATACCAATAAGAGAAGGTGGAAGAAAAGATGAGAAGAATAATACAGCCATTTGTTGTTGTTAGTTGCAAAGTCATGTCCGACTCATCGTGACCCCATGGACAACATTCCTCCAGGCCTTCCTGTCCTCTACCATCTTCTGGAGTCCATTTAAGCTCACGCCTACTGCTTCAGTGACTCCATCCAGCCACCTCATTCTCTGTCGTCCTCTTCTTCTATTGCCCTCAATCTTTCCCAACATTAGGCTCTTCTCCAGTGAGTCCTTCCTTCTCATTAGGTGGCCAAAGTACTTGAGTAATACAGCCATACTACATGGGTAAATATACTTAAACATAAGACAGTACTGTGGGAATTAAATGTTCAGTAGAGTGATGGCATGAGAGAAAAAAAACTGTCTGTATCTAGTTGTTTTGGCATGCAATGCCCTGTAGTGGCGTCCTGAGGGGAGGAGTTGAAACAGTTTATGTCCAGGAAGTGAGTGAGGGACTGTAGCTATTTTCTCAGCCCTCCTTCTGACCTGTGCAATATACAGTTCCTCAATGGAAGGCAGGCTAGTTGCAATTATTTTTTTCTGCAGTCCTAATGATCTGTTGAAGTCTATACCTGTCCTGTTTGGTTGCTGTACCAAACCAGATACTTACAGAAGAACAGACTCAACACTTCCTCTGTAGAACTGTATTAACAGCTCCTGGGACAGTCTAAGCTTTGAGTTGAGTTGATGCAGGAAGAACATTCTTTGTTGTGCCTTTTTAATGATGGTTCTAATGTTAGGTGTCCATTTCGAATCCTGGGAGATTATAGAATCCAAAAATTTGGAGGACTCTACTGTTGATAGTGTGCTGTTGCATAATAATAAGAGGTGGTAAAATAGAAGAGCTCCTCTCTCATCTCTACAGTTTTAAGCATGTTCAGCTTCAGATTGTTCCGGCTGCCCACAGGGCATCTATATGCACACTCATCACCATCTTGAATGAGACCAATGACTGTTGTATCATCTGCAAACTTGAATACTTTAACAGATGGATCCTTATAGATACAGTCATTGGTATATAGAGAAAAGAGTAATGGAGAGTGCATACACAATGTTGAGTGGCGCTTGTGCTAATTGTTTGGGTATTTGATGTGATTTTCTCTAGCTTCACCCGTTGCTTTCTATCTGTCAGAAATCTTATAATCTACCTACAAGTATGGACAGGAACAGCTAGTCAGATCAATAATCTGACAGATGATGTATATCTAATGTTAATGCTCACTTCTGGCTTATTTTATAGCGGACTTTTCTTGCCAAGAAGTTCCAGTATATTTTCGATATCTGCTTGCTTTCTTGATGCCAGCTAGTTTATATAAACAATAGAATTGCTGATAAAGTCTTTGTTTCCTCTGTAAGAAGCAATCATTCAAGTATACACAATCAACAAATCAGTAAGTCTTTTGGGATACACCCCTAGCAATTCAGTATGTAAAAGGACAGACCCGCTTCAGTCCACTCACTGACAAACCTATATGGACAGACAGTATTTCAAATTCCCCCTCAGACATGAAGAAATTTACCTGTGGAACTCGTCTGATAAGTCCTATTTGCCCTACACTTGTGGCTCAGTGGACTTTTAATATCAAATAAGCAACCATTTTGCAGATTAAGGCATCTTTAGCAACTCCTCAAATTACCTTTGTAACCAAAAAGAACTAGGTAAATGTACTAAATGTACTTTTAAATGTACTTTTCGTCCATTTTTAAATATTTTACTTTTAGTAGATTATACTGTTTCAATATATAGTAAACTATGGATCACATATAACAAATCAAACAATTTACAGTTAAAATAAAAATATCATTACAGATAGTTTATCTTAAAACAGTAACCCTCAATCTGTAGTCCACAGAACACAGATGATCTGCAGAGGTACACCAGGTGGTTGACCAGATTGATTGTGAATCAGCTAATTTGCAAAAATAGATGAATGGCTCAAAAACTGGTTCACTAAAATATATGCTGCTACTTGTATTATCATTTGTGAATATTAACATTCAGAAAAATTAGAACAGGTACAAGTCTTGAGGGAAATCATGAGTTCACATATGCTGGGCTAAGTAAAATGATCTCACACAAGAAATCCAAAAAGTGGAAATAGCAAATGCAACAATGAATATCCATCATTGGTTGAAATCCATTTGCTCCTGACCACTTCATAGTTAAGAAAATTCTGGACCAGCAAGTTTGTGTAGAGAGTGATTGTTATTATATTGCATAAAATAAAATACATAAATTACAAAAAAATACAAAAAACCCCAAGTGGTAACTAAAAGCTCTATATTGTATCATTTTTGTTATACAATTTAGTTTAAAAAGGTCTTTAAAATGGAACTCTGAAACATTCTTACAAAAATGTAACAATTCAGAAAATCTGAAGGGAGAATGTTTTTTTCACAGAACTGCGGTGGATCATGCTTTTCTACAAGTATCTTTTTATTATTGTCATTGTAATTACACTTATGAAAGGATTATATGAGCCTTTTCTAGGACATAACCAATACTAGGGAGAAATGTTCCATTGGGTCAGTCTAAAAAAAATGAATTTATAAGACAAATTTCATATATTTTCTCCTATTATTTTTTTTATTTCTAGAAATGATCACTTTCTATCATTATGGTTTTTTTACCCAGATAAGACAACTTCAGACATAAAATCAATTTAGTGAATTTTCCAAAGGCAATATTAAATACAACTATTGGTTCATTTATGGTTCTCACATGTTAGTTTTATTTATTTATAACCCAACCTTATTATTTTTATAATAACTCAAGGTGACAAGCACACCTAACATGCTTCCTCCTCCTATTTTCCCCACAACCACCAACCTGTGAGGTAAGTTGGGCTGAGAGAAAATGATGGATGCGTTTCCCAATGTTTTTTTTAAGGGAATACTTTTTTTAAAAAACTTGCTTTAAATGCAGTACAGTTTCAACAACATTAAAATAAATTGCTCCATTTGGGGAGCTCTAATGCTTTTAATATTGGGATATGTGCTTTAGGCTCATTGAATGAAAGGTTTAAATAATCTGAGACTGAATAAAATTTTCTCACCAAAATTTCCCAGGCTATTCTCTCTGGTGTTTACATGCATCTCAAGGGCCTTCACTTGCCGCAAATCATCTAGCCCTGTCAATGCTTTCTGCAATAATAAACAAAAAGATAAATATATACTATGGGTCCACAATCACAGTACTTCAAGAAATAATTCTGATCTTAAAATTTAGGAAGTCAAACATTAGTTTTGAATTCTAATTCTGGCATTAACTTTTTTAACACAAGAAGGCAGGTATAACTATGTAATGTTATTAAAGAAAGTCATGCTGCTTGGATAAAGGCTAGATTTCCTAGCAATATGAAAATTTAAAAATACAGAATAAAATTAGTAACAAAACAAGTACAAATTTAAAAACCTGACAAACCAAATGCTACTATTTCACCTGTAAATATGTTCTTCCATGGTTACTCCAATAATGAGAAAGCTTAATTTGATTTGATCAAACTTGAGAAAATATTCTTAAAAACAGGCAATAACATTTATTTACTGAATGACTCTGCTAAAGAAATAAGAGCTACTTCTTTAATTATAATCACTGCTAATAGGAGACAAAAAATAATATTGAAGCAAGTTGGGTAGAGAAAGAAACTTTCAGTTTTTTCTTTCCTCCAGTTTTCAAGTTATATTTTTTTGAATTGCTAATTCTTTTTCTAACCAGATATGCAGGCCATAAAATTTTCTACTTCAATAAAGTTTGACAGTTTCAAAGATGTATGATATTTATCTTCCAGGTGATTGCTCTAAAAAGAAGTGTACATTACAAATGCATTGCAATTATATTGCCTGTTGCTCAACATTTCCGACATCCCAATAAAAAATATTTTTTCTCCAGACATCAGTGATTTTATTTTTTTTAATTTCAATGTTCAGACCTCATAATATATGTTAGAGTTATTTTTTCTTAATATTAAATAATAGTACTTAAACAGTTGTGTAGAATAAGAATCCTGGGGTGAATATGCTAATTTGTATCATACTTATTTGCATAGGGTTTTTTTTTTCCAGGAAAACACATCTCAGTTTCTTGCAATTGTTTGAAACATTCTTACACACTCTGTCCAAATATTTACATAACCAAATAAGTAATTAATCTACCCCAAATCATTCATATGCTATACAACAGCAAATAAACTATTTTTATACATCTGCGTTGAAAGCATAATGAGGATATTTCCTGAAAAGTAAGCATACTAAGGATATTTCCTGAAAAGTAAGTCCTACTGTCAGATAACTCTATTTTGCATTGTCATGTAAGCCAGTTTTTATAATATCAAGCCATGATATAAAAACAACCTTCTAGAATGGATGGGTAATCATTGCAAAATTAAGATGTCTAGTTTTGCTATTCCTCAGGCAAATTTAAACTTTGTTTTGTGTTATAGGTTAAGAAATGTACTATTTCAGCATTAGATATCATAGACACTTATATAAGACATGTTTGGTGTTTTAGCAGTAGCCACAAAAAAACATTCACTGCAAATCCGCAAGGGACTACAGGAACAGGGCAGAAAACATCCTGCAGCCAAGAAGGTTCCACACATATTTGCACTCATCACTTCTAAATGGCCTGAATGACTCTCTAAATAAAAGAAGGCAAATGACCAGCTGTTCTGCAAGGAATATAAATCTTTCCATTCCCCACCATCCAGTCAGAACTGAAGAAGCTTCTTGGATGAGAAGCGAAACATCTTCAAAGAAAAAGAAAAACAAGAAAGTCCAGTTGCCACCTGAAAAAAAGCACCTTTGAGACTCTAGGCAAGATGGGTGGCATATACATTTAATAAATAAATAAATACAATATATTATCACCTCTAAAATCCATCATAGCTTAGGATCCAAATATTTATGAGACTACCCCTTTCTTATTCTTTCTATCTGGCACTGTTGGCTTTCTCCAAATCTCATCTATAAAGCAATGCCTTCTTGCAAGTCCAAGGAAACAGATCTTTTTTCTGTGGTTGTATCTGCCCTATGGAACAGCGTGCCTCTAAAACTCGCTAATTTTGCAAAATCTTTAAAAATTTGTCTTTTCCTACAGACTTTGTGAAGCAGGATTGATTATGATCTATTTCTTGCTATTAAATTGAATTTAAATTGAAGTGTAACTGTTGTTCAGTTTGTTTTGTTCTTCCCCAATTTGCTATTAATTTCCAGTGTTTATACTTATGTTTTAATTCTAGTACATAATACATACCTAGAGTTCCCTTTGTGTCTAAGATAGCATACAAATTAATTAAAAACACAAATCAATACATACAATTTCACTTCATCCCTGGAATTGGCAACTGGGTATGGGAATGTCCAGATAATGTTGTCATCAAACTCTTTCAGAATGAAGCAGGAAAAGTATATAATGGTTTTTATGAACATTAGCATGACAAATATATTTTATCTAGAGAGCATCAAGGATTTATATTGTCAGCACAGAGTATGCCACAACTCCTAAAATGAAATCTAGTTCCAGAGGCCAGCAATCTCCCTGCATTGGTCTTAATGATTTGGGTTCAAATCAACCAACATGATCCAGCTCTGTGTTACATGCCAGTTAACATCCAACATTCCCACTTCCGTTTTCAGCAACAACAACAACAATCAATCAATTTGATAACAATGGGCCTTATTTCTAAATTGCTTTTGTGTTACTGCCCCCCCCCCCATCTATTTATCTTATAGCACATGGCCTTCATCTGTTACTGGATAATCTTTCCTTGATTTCTGGTAAACTTCCCATCACTGTGCAATTAAAATCGCAGTTGCACTGCTGCCATGCTGCCTAGCTGTGACTTTTGGCTTGCATATGCCAAGCCAAATAGCGCTCTTCTTTTTTTCCAGAAAGTTTTACCAATTATCTATTTTTGTACTTGTTCAGTCTGCCTGTGGCCTCTGTCAAATTCATTTACTTTTATTACTCAAAAATAAGTCTCTGCCAAGAGGGAAAAGGAAGTGATTTTAAATAATGGATCTGGCTTGCCAATAAAAATGTTGTTTTTCCTTACTGATGATTGCAGAGCACGGTTAACTGTATATACCCAAGCTTCCAACAACAAACTAGGCAGATGATAATGACAGAAAAACATTAATATTTTTCATTGAGGGAAGGAGAAAAGGGACAGAAGGGAGGTACAAAATATATTGAAATCACTAATTCAATTATTGCAAGTTAATTATGAGAAAAAAAATTAAATTACTAATATCATTCATTTTTAAAGGTATATTTTGTACTAATAAATTAAATGCTATCAGCAATGGAAGCTCACTTAGCCAGTTTGTGCCAATGACTTTCAGCACAACCCTTTGTAGGATTACTGTTGTAGGAAAAAAATTAGAGAGGGGAATATGCTAACTTGAGCTCTGAAAGAAAAGGAAGGATATGCTCTACATTTAACAAATAAAATAACATATTAGATGATGGAAAAAATGCCATGACTGAGTTCCATGGAAGACAAGAAGCTATAAGAGTGAATAGATTCTGATAACTGGAAATCCTTGCAACCCATATTGTTCCTGATCATTTGCTATGCTGATATGATGGGCACTGGACTCCATCAATGTATGATCGTCACTGCCTTACTACCCCATTTAAATAAGAGCCTGGATAAAGAATCTTTTTTACAGATAGGGGCTACTTTTTTTAAAAGGGCCAAGGCCTGCATGGGACACGTATTATTAATTTTCAGAATTGTTTTGAAAGCAGTATTTTCACAGAACTTTTAGAACTGCTCACCAAATTACTGCTGTCCAAGTTTAGCTACTGTTATGTGGACTGTCTGAATACTGAGCATTTGGTTCATAATGGCATTGTTTTCATTCCAGAGGACACAAGAAAAGATATGGAAGCAGAAGGAAAAAGTGGCAGAACAATTCAACTAGATGAGTGATGAATTAGAACAGTGATGGCGAACCTTTTAGAAACCGTGCCTCAAAACTGCCCCCTGCCCTTGCTCAGCCTCCCGCCCTGCCTGCTCCACCTGTGCCCGCCCCCTGTCCCGCCCACCCACAGGACCACGCACCGCCTCCATGGCCCACTGCAGATCGCCCAGGCAGCCCTGCAGCGCATGGCAGCCATGCCCTCTGTCCACACCCCGCAGCATAATCTGCACCCTATGGAGCATGAGGGCGGAGTCTTGTCCCTGCTGCCTGGCTATGTCCTTGGCTGTGCTGCTCCGTGCAGGCCACACGCAGGGGCGACTCTCCTCCAGGGGGGCTGCTGGTGAGGAGAGGGCTGCAGGGGGGAGGCGGGGCTGGGGTGACCCACAGAGAGGGCTCCAAGTGCCGCCTCTGGCACGCATGCCATAGGTTCACCACCACTGAGTTAGAAGGTTACACACATGACATCTGACATCTGATTTAGAACACAACTCAATAAGTATTTGTAGTAGTAGGCAGAATGTAATGGAATTTCTGAAAAACATTCCCCAAACTCTGGATCCCTTAAATTTCACTTTTTAAAATCAGAAACTTATGTTAAACATATTTGCTTTAGAAATTGGAATAATATAAAAAGATTGCCAGTTTAATAAAGATGTTGGCTATATCATTACATTTATTTTAGCATTTTTTTCACTTGCATTTCTTTTGGCTTCCTAAGCAACAAATTTATTTACTTTTCATCACAAGGGAAAAAAACTTTTAAACTATATCAAACTTCATTTTTTTCAAAATAAAGAGAAATTTTCTTAATTAAATTCCTTAAAAAAGAAAATAAAGGATTTCTCAAATTCCTTTCCCACAGAGAAATTGACATACTGTGCTTGTGGCTGCCTGATTCCCAATCAAGTACAGGCTGTCATCTAAATACCTTACTGTCAGGACACGAACTGCACCTTAGGCTTTTTTTCAGCCTTTAATTAACCAAATAAAAAATGCATGATGCAACAGAATAAAAAAATCATGATGAACTTTAGCCTCATTCTCTTCAAAGAGAATGCAGCACTTTTGTTTTACCAACATAAAACATTTAAATATTAAAAGAATGTGAATGTTTATAAATTTGCTGAACACAGAAACAATCGCCCACAAGAGAAGTTCTGCAAGAACACTAAACGAGCTCAGACACATAGCAACAACTCTGAACATCACAAAAAGGAAATAGAATATCTATATAACACCTTCCAATAAAATGGATGCCCACGCAACTTTATCAAAAAGTGCATGACTACTTAATCCACTACAACACAAACAACATAAGTTATGAAAAGGATAACATTACCACACATCAAAATCATCTCAGAAGCAACCACCAGTCTGTTACAACACATGCCATCACTCCATCACATAAACCAACTAAAGCATTCCAAAACACCTTAAGTAACCCAAAAGACCCAGGTTCCCCAGAAAAAAAAAACAGGAGTCAACTACAATATATAGTGTAAAGACTATAACAGCCATTATGTAGGACAAACAGGCAGAACTCTAGCAGCGTGCATCCATGAATACCAACTAGCAGTTTAGAAGACATGATGAAAACTCCTTAATCACACAACACATGAACTGAGTTCACCATAATTTCAACTGGGAAACTGTGAGCAACTGTCGATGCTAGGAAGAATTGCTATAGTGAAAATGAATATAAAATTGATATAAACCATTGTTATGTCATATTTACAAATTTAATTATATTAAAATATTCCCTATTTTGAGTTTTTAATAACTAAATAGAAATTAATGTAATATAAAGCAGGCCTCATGTGATTTCCAATCACTCAGTCTGAACAAATGTATGAAGTTATGAAAAACACCAGAATTATTCAAAACAATATTCAGTAGTTCTATCTAACTGCAGTTCTTTCAGATATGCCAAAGGAATACAATGGTCATTAGCAAGGCTAATATGGATACAGTAATATAGTATCTACTCACCAACTTGTAGGGAGAAAGATATTCATCCACAAGTAGCTCTTCATCTTCTTTAACAGATGGATTGGGATTCAGGAGACCTTGCCAGCCGAGATCTGTAACCCTAACTGCAGCTGAACCTGGTCTTGAGGATCTATCTAGTTTCCAGTTTAGCTTCATTTCAGAATGCCCTAAATGTTAAAACACAAGAATACAAGCTAGTTATTTGAATCCTGTATTTATTTCATGCATCATAAGCTAAAACCATGTAGGATTATGCTAAAATTTTATGAAGATTGAAAAAAATGTAAAACATTTACTAATTAGAACGATATGCTTATTTTTCTATATAACTAACAACTGTGAAAAAGTTGTGCAAGCTGTTTATGATTGATACTATATCTCTGTTTTTAATAAACAGATATAACCAAATAATTAAAACGTTGGACAGGGATTCAAGTTCAAATCTCTGTTCATAGTGGAACTTGCTGGGTAGAAAATAGTAACTGGCAAAACAGTTGAAGGTAAAATAAGAGATAAAAAATTGAGGGGAAATTTTCATGTTCATTGCCTGGATTCTTAGACAAAAAAAATGGGATATAACTAACAAATCCATGCCTTTTGATTATATTGGAATTCAAATAAATCAGCTCAGCAATATAACTTTAAGAGAGGAAGTCTGTTAAATCGATTGACATTCAAAAAATTAATAATCAGTACTGGGTACTGAATCAGTCTAACTCTTACTGTCCAGTGATTTGAATGTCAGGAAATTCCAGAGAATCTTTTATATCTCTTCATGCTGGCTAAGATGTTAAATATCCAAAGTTCTTAAGGGCAAAATATTTATATGACTAGAAGACAAACCAGAATGTCCAAAATCTTTAAAATAAATACCTAAAATGTCTTCTTAAAAAGCCATATTTAGATCCACCATACTGACAATTTTCATCTCATCTCCAACATTTTCTTTTTCAGGGTTCACTTTTTTCCTCTTTTCCTAACGTGAATATAAAGCTGCTAGATGAAGTCATTTATTGGTGCAGGATAAGGAATGTAAGTATGCTAATGATATCTAGTTATACCCTTTTTCCCCACCCAGACTATTCAAATGATGCCCTTTAAGTCCTTTCCCAACTTAAAGGACATCATTTGAACAGCTGGGGGGGGGGCAGTTATAACTGGATATCATCAGCATACTTACATTGCCTGAAGGTTCAGAAGGTCTGGTTAAGGAAGAACAGACTTCAACTTAACCCTATTAAATCTGAGTGCCTGTAGTTTTAGGGCCCTCTAGATCTACAAATTCTGCATTCTTTTTAAAATTATTAATTCTGGACAGGGTTGTACTCCCCTACACAGAGTTGGTGTGCAACTTGGGGATCCTTTTAATCTCATAGCCCTTGCTTGAGCAGGTGGGCAGTGTGGCAAAAAGGTTTTTTTGTACAAATTCATCTTGTGCACCAGCTGGGCTTCTTATTGGATTAGGAGGCACTGCTGATAATCACTCATGTCTTATTCTCTGATTGCACTAATCCAGTGTACATGGGATTGCCCCTAAAGCAGGGGTAGGCAACCTCGGCTCTTTTATGACTTGTGGACTTCAACTCCCAGAATTCCTGAGCCAGCATGGCTCAGCATGGAAACCTCTCCCTTTCCTCTCAGCATGGCTGGCTCAGGTATTCTAAAAGTTGAAGTCCACAAGTCATAAAAGAGCCGAGGTTGCCTACCCCTGCCCTAAAGCATTGGAAAGCTTCATTAGTCCAGAAAATAGTAAAAAAAATTGAATGCAGTTTAGGGCATAAACGCTGCTACTGAAAGTATAGGATAATCTCGGCTTTTGGTTTGGTGTCATGATGAGACTGGCGAAATAAATCGGAGCTCCAGTTTCCTAGCCTGATTTTGCTCTGTCTGGAGACCCCAAGGGGTTGGAAAGTTGCCCTGGGGAGGCGACAAAGAAGAAGGGAACTCTTGGGAGCTTGGAGCCGATGGTGGTTGGCCCAAACGAACCAAGGAACCTCTTCAGACATGATGGAAGAAAGGCTGCCTGTAAACGCACAGGCAACCCGTCATAGACAACCGGGGGGAGGAAGCGAAGAGCCATGGCCACGGCATGCCACCAAACAGCTGATTGTCAATAACGTGCTGAGATCTGGGTGAGATTGTTTTTTTCTATTTCTCTGTGGACTTGGGAAATAAAAATCCCCTGATTGCATAGAATTTCTAAAGCAAAGACCTCAGGAAGACTTGGGAAGGAGGGAGTTAAAAGCGGCAAAAACTTTTAAATGGGGGAACGAAATTAAAGAATACAAAAGAATATACAAAAATGGAATTGGGACTGATTTAAAGAAAATTTGGTTAACTTTTACAATGCAGAAAAATTTTCTTATCTAATTTTTGAGAGAAAGTAATTTAAAAAGAACTTTTTAAAAACCTGGATATATAGACAATACAATAAATAAGGACATCTAGTGGTGAAAGAAGATACTACAATAACAGTAAAACCCTAACCCTAAATATAAGTAAATAAAATGGAGAAGGAAAACGGATTTTTTTCAGTGAACATAAATTGATTGAATTCCCCATCAAAAAAAATATAATCTTTAAAAAAATATAGAAATTAAATATTGATATAATTTGTCTGCAAGAGACACATATGAAAAAAATACCATAAACTTTTGGAATACCCCAAAATTGGGAAACTCTATTATGCATCAGCACACACAAAAAAAGAGTAGCTTTATACGTTAAAGAGACAATAGATTCTAAAATGATTTATTCAGATGAAGAAGGATGAATTGTGATGGTAGAAATATTTTTACACGGTAGTAATATATGCACCAAACAATAAACAAGAATTTTATCAAAATCTTCATAGAAAAATAATAGAAATGGAATACCAAAATATTTGCCTAGTATGGGATTTTAATGCAATAGTAGACGGGACATTAAACTATAAAAGTAGCAAAACAGGAAAATGAGGAAAAAAAGATTATCTAAGACTTTTTTTAACATGATAGAGGAAATTGATGTACAAAATACTTGGAGAAAAACCAACCCAGAAAAATTACAATATATATTCTACTCGAATAGCCATAAATCCTGGTCTAGAATTGACATGATTTGGATGATGCCTGAATTAAGAACTAACATGCAGGAGACTGAGATAAAATTAGGCATTTGGGCAGACCATAATCCTTTAAAAATGATATGGAAAAGAATACAAAAAAACCTTAAGATGGACCTTGAACCAATCTATATTAAAAGAGAAAGAATTTATAGAAATAGCAACAAAAGAAATGGAGCTTTTTAAAAAGAAAATAGAAAAGAAGATACATTACAAAATGTATGGGATACAGCCAAAGCATACTTTAGAGGTGTAGCTATAACATATATGGTGAAAAAAAATAAAGAAAAAAGACAACAACATATATTGTTAAGGGAAGAATTTTAAAAAACTAGAATTAGAATTACAAATAAATCCACAAAAGAAAATATTGAAAAGACAAATGGAAATAATAAAACATAAATTAAATTTAATAGAATCAGAAAAACTGGTACAGTAAATTATAAGAGGAAAACAGAATTTTTTTGAAAATGCAAATAAACCAGAAAATGACTAGTCTACAAATTTAAAAAAAAGGAGAAAAAATTGATAAATAATTTACCAGATGAAAAAGGCTGTTTACAATTCAAAAATGAAGAAATAAAAAAGATAATTAAAGAATATTACAAGAAACTGTATGATATAGAAGAAATTTCATAGGAGAAAACGATTTGATATATGGAAAAAATAATTTACCAAAAATCTCAGAAATCTTCAAAACTATGTTAAATAAAAAAAATAACAGTGATGGAACTGACAGAGGCTATAAGAAGACAAAAAAAACGAAAAAACACTGGGACCAGATGGGCAGAGTTGTACAAATGTCTACAAGATACATTAAGTCTACCGTTGAAAGATGTGTGTAATGAACTTTTGTTGGAGGCTAAACTCCCAAACACATGGACAGAAGCAAATATTACTTTGATACCAAAAGAGGACTCAGATCTGACAGATAAAAAATTACAGACCAATATCATTATAAAATGCGGACTATAAAATCTTTACTTCAATAATAGCGGAGAGACTGAAAAGATTTTTTAACTGAATTTATACATCCAGATCAAAATGGATTTCTACCAAAGAGACAAATAAAAAAATAATTTAAGAGTTATAATGGAAATATTGGAATATTATGAAATGCATCCAGGGAAACAACTAGATGCTCAAAAGGCCTTTGATAATGTTTCCTGGCAATTTATGACTCAACAATTAAAAAAATGGACTTTGGACAAAATTTTATAAATATGATTGAAACAATATATCAAAAACAAACAGCACAAGTGAGTGTAAATGGAGATTTTACAGAGAACTTCGACATAAGAAAAGGCACAAGACAAAGATGTCCACTATCTCTATTGTTGTTTATTTTAACTTTGGAAGTTTTAAATAGAAATATTAGACAAGACCCAGAAATTAAAGGACTAGAAATAAAAGGTGAAACTTATAAATTGCAAGCATTTGCAGATGACCTGGTATTCATCCTAGAGGAACCTTTAGAGATGATTCCTAAATTATTGGAAAAGATAGAACAGTTTGGAGAGATAGCAAGACTGAAATTAAACAGATAAAAAACTAAAGTGATAGTCAAAAATCTTACAGATAAACAAAAAAAATGTCAGAGAAAACAGAATTACAAATAGTCAAAGAGGTTAAATACTTGGGAATGTACCTGACAGCAAGATGCTTAACGATAAAAGAAGATAACTATATAAAATTACTGAATCAAATAAAACTTGACTTGGAAAAATGGAAAAAACTTGCAACTGTCAATGCTAGGAAGAATTGCTATAGTGAAAATGAATATATTACCAAAAATATTGTTTTTATTCCAAATGATAGCTATAAAACTGGAGAAATTTTTTTTTGAAGACTTAAATTTCCTAATTTTGAAATTTATTTGGCAAGGAAAGAAAACTAGAATTAAATTGAAAATGTTACAAAAAGCTAAGGAAAATGGAGGTTTTGGCCTGCCAGAATGGGTTTTATATTATCAAGCATCAGTATTAGCATAGATAAAAGAATTGATAACTCTTTTTGTATTTGGAAGGACATGACTTACAGTTCAGTTGGCACACTTTGTTATGGTATGGGAAAAATAAAATTCATAAATATTTTCAAATCCACTATATAAGAAATGCACTATTACTAACATGGGAAAAAATAAAATGTAAAATATACTTGAAAATTCCAGGATGGCTTTCAACAATGGAAGCATTTGTACATCCAAATTTAGTTATGTTTTGAAAAAATATGGATATATAAAGATATTCTAAATTCTGAAAGAAATTTAAAATCTAAACAAGAGATGGAAAATCAAGGTATTGATTTATCATGGTGGGCATATTTATAAATGCGAGATATGATAAAGATGTTAAATTGTACGGATTTTACAAAGAGCAGATCTTGTTTGACTAGAATAATATTAACTTCTGATAAGAAATTAATTAACAAAATGTATAACCATCATAAAGAAATTAAGAATGATATTGGAAAAATGAGAGATGAAATTAAAAATATGAATAAGATAGGTAATATACAACAAACAATGATGGAAAATGAACAAAGAATTAAAAAAGTTGAAACAAAAATGGAGCTTGTTGATAGTAATATAGAAGGGATGATACAGAAATCTGATCAAGCAAATAGGGAGTTGATTGAATCTATTGCTTTTCTGGAAATGAACAAAGCTTCGTTTTGTTTAAGATTTCAAAATATTGTTGAGGAAAAGGAGGAAGATTTGGGAGAAAAGATGGCAGAGATTTTGGCGGTGATTTTAGGCAAGGAAAAATTGGAAGTAAAAAGAGACATGGATGAAACATATAGAGTATACACAAATTATGCACAAAGGCATAGATTGGCGAGAGAGGTTCATATAAGGTTTACTAGAAGATCAATAAGGGATGAAATATATAAAAAAACAAGAGACGAATCAATAATGTATAAGGGTAAAGAAATAATTGTATTAAAACAAATACCACGTAGTATACGAAACCAGAGACGAGAATACCAATTTTTAACGACTCAATTAATTAAATATAAAGTTAAGTTTCATTGGTTAATACCTGAAGGCATACTTTTAACTTGGCAGGAGAAAATATATAAGATAGATACACTTGAGAAAGCACGGGACTTTTATGAGAGTTACTTTTCACAAGGAGAAGAACAAGAAAGTAGGGAAGAGCCGGAGAGTAAAAGTTATGATGAAGATCTATTAGAGGAAGTTGATTGAGAGCGAGAAATACAAAAGTTACAAGAAAGAGAAAGGTTAGAAAGAGAAGCAAAAGGAAGACTTATAGAGACAAGAAGCATAAAAAAAATAAAAATAAAAAATAGATCAAGTAAAAAATGGGAGACGTAATTAAGCTCTTTTCTATAAATATTAAAGGATTAAATATATCAAGAAAAAGAGTTTAGACATTTAACAATCTAAGGAAATTGGATGTAGATGTGATGTATCTTTAGGAAGTTTACATAAAATAGGATTATAGAAAATTACTAGAGAAAGTAAAATTTAGAAACATTATACACAATATTAGCATAAAACAAGAAAGGAGGAATTATTATATATGTCAAAGAAAAATAAAATTAAATAAATATACTTGGATGAAAAGGGGTGAATTTTAATGCTGGAAATAGTATTAGAGTAAAAACAGTATATGCACTAAATAATATGAGAAAATTTGTATGATCACCATGCTTAGATGGAATTCCGGTCGAGTCTTATAAAAAATATGAGTGTTACTACAATGAATAATGTTGGATTCCTAGTAAGTAGTAGAATATGAAAGAAGAGAAATGTAAATAAGAAACAATGGGGCAATAAGGACAAATATTTCAAAGAAGAAAGGGGGGAAATGTAAAGAATAGTACTGTTACAAATTGCTGTTAACAAAAAAGGATATATTATGTGTATATGTGTGTAATGTTTGTTGTGCTTTGTTTTGTAGGTCTAAAATAAAAAAAAGTTAAAAAAAAGAAAGAAAATGTATAACTTTTTACTGAATTTGAAAATGGAAAATGAACAAGTAAAAGATATAATGATAACAGGGGCAAAAAATTTTGGATACAATGTAGATTTAGAAAAATGGCAAAACTTGTGGGAAAGAAATTATAAATTGACAATGTCAACCTCTTACAAAGAAAACTTAAATAAAATGTTTTATACGTGGCACTTGCCACCAGCAAGATTAGCGAAAATGTTTAAAATATGTTAGATAGGTGTTGGAAATGTAAACACAAGTCAGGTACTTATCACGTATGGTGGACATGTGTTAAAGCAAAGAGATATTGCACAAAAATACATACTTGGTTAGAAAAGATGTTGGGAAAACATATAGATTTTAAACCTGAACTTTTTAAATTTATAATGCCAGAAAAGCTTGACAAACAAAGTATATATTTGATTTTACATGTAATAACAGCAAGAATCATATTCACACAATACTGGAAAAATGAAGAAATACCACCAGAGGAAGAAATAATTAAAAAAAAATACTAGACTGTGTGGAAATGGACAGACTTACTCTGAGGTTGAAAGAAAAAGAAGAAACAGAATACTTTCAAATTTGGGACTTATTTTATTAATGGCTGGAGAAAAGAATAAGGGATTAGGAATCCAATTTGTATTAGTGAATGATAAACTCAGACAACATGTTTGTTGAACAAGTACTTTTGAATTGCATGAAAAAATCCATAAAAACTTTAACAATAGGATAGTCTTATATTCATGCTATGGGAATAGCACTGGCTTATGGGAAAAATTCAAAAAATTGTCACATTTAAAGCTCTACAAGGTATAGGACCAAGTTATTTGCAGGACCATCTGCCTCCACTAATTTTTGTTTTGGCAATATTCAATTTTTGCAATACTTTATGCAAAACATTGCATCTAATGTGACCAAGGAGGTGTGCCGCCTCTGTCATGTGTGCCCTATGGAACACTCTCTATCTTGAGATTTGGATGGCTCCAATTCTGTTGATTTTCTGGAAGACTGCAAAGACCTGGCTTTTCCTTCAGAAGCTTGGCCTGGAACATTAATGCAGCCTTGTATGGGTATCTTGCTGTGGGTGATCAAGTGGTTGTAAGATGCCTTGATGTTTTTTTGAATTATTTTTTTAACAAAAATATTAAAGTATGTTTCTGTGTGTGTTCTTAGTTGTTAGGATGGATGACCATTTAAGTCTCCTTAATAAATAGCTCCCCTTGCACTTTTAAATATTCCATATATGGATGTTTAAATAAGCAATGATATGCACAATACATTTTATGATAAGGATCTGAAAATAATGCTAAAAATAAAATTAGAAGCATTTTTCAGAAATATCTATTTTAAAACAAAACAAACACACAAACAAGTTTTTCTTCTAAGATTCAACTTTAGAAATTTTATATCCCTAAGTCACTGATGTCACACTCATGACGTCACATGACGTGTTGCGACATATTGTGCCTTTTTTCCCATTGCTGGCAATGGGGTGGGCGTGGTTTTGGTGTAACGCATCCGGCCCATGGACTGGCAGTTTGACACCCCTGCCCTAAGTTATCTGACACCAAATGACTCTTGTAACCATACTTAATTTTGATAACACTATAGAAGTTTGGAAATAATCAGAACACCACTAATTGTATTTGTTTTGACTCAAAATCTAGTAGGTTTTGATAGTGATAAGGATTAATGGTAATAAGATAGGATTAAATGGAAATGCACACTATATGAATTATTATAAAGCAAATTATGTGCTGGATAGCTATTATATATTGATATTCATGTATAGCTCATAGCAGATGGCAGCATCTAGTTGATCTTAGAAGAACTTGAAAAAAACACTGAGCAGTTTAGTTGGCAATCTACAATAGTATAACTCTCACTTTCTGAACTATGCTAAGAGTAGCCAAAGAGTTAATTTAAACAAATGTCATCCATACTGATACTACCAGACTTCAAATTAGGGAAAATGTATCTGATATTTAAACATGGAAAAAAATTAATCTGATTCTAATTATATTTAAACTCTAAATTGACAGAGTAAAATTAATTAATTATTAGTAATTAAAGTTATGTGCTGCCCAAGTTTCAATGATACTGGGCAGAACATAGTCTTAACAAATACTGTTATTCATAAAATCAATGGCCAGGACATTAAATACCATAACAATCATAAAAACAAACCAAACTTGTAAGAATTTTCTGCTATATCGAACAAAGGAAATAATATACCATTCAAGCTTTCATCTACTTCAAAGAGTAATTATACTGTTCTGATTCTCTAACACTGCCCTCCAACTACTGCTTTTACATCAGAATTCTGTGGGTGATGTGAAAAAATATTCTGGTGGAGGGGAGGAAGAATTCTAATTAACAAAATTCTGTTAAGCTAAAAAAAGTGCTTCATCTTTCTATCTTGGTCAACAGGAACTGCAGAAATGTAGATGATCTAGCATGTTATTCTATTAAACCCCCTACTAGGTTGCATCTTAGATGAGGTTTATGACATCTTGTATCATAAAGACAGAAATGATAAATTGTGCAATATGTCATTCTCATTTAGGATAGGTAGAACAACTTAGATTGAGAAAACATTTTTAGTGTAATACAATAAGAAGGAAAAAATGCAATAATATATAATTTTGTGGAATCCATGCTGTTCTCTGAACTTGGTTGTTTGCTTGCAAGTATTACCCAACTAGGTAACATCATCAGTGCACCAAGGACTCTGCAGTTTAACCCGAAGCTGCATATATTCTTTTCTATTAGAATATGTAATTCTCATGAAGATGCAGAAAACAACCAGTGAATCACCTTATGTAAAATAAGCTGCTTTATCTAACATTTCAGTATAATAGAGCTGGTTGAATATGGGGAATATAAATCCAATAAAAAAACTGTTCCACTACAAAATCCTCATCTAAAATACATTTGGGAATTTATTTATACATTTTGAGGATTGATGATTTAATATTTGAAGTTACAGCCTGATTTGTTATAGCCAACATTGTTCAATTATCTGATTTTCCTTTAGATTATATTAAACAGAATAGCCAGTATACAACAGAAATAAAATATGCTGTATTACAAAATTACCAGTGAACTGAAAGACAATCCAAGCTAGTATTTGCTAATATATAACAGCTGTATAAAGTACCACACCCACTAACTCTTTTCCAACATTTAGGGGAACAAAAGAATTAAAAAACACTTGGAAACAAATTGGTGATCTGATCTTCTTGATAACAAGAAATATACTTTTTTATTACAGAACATAACATGACAGCAGAATCCTACAATGTAGCAATGTAGTGGCAATAATGCACAACTCTTTTTAATAGAATTACTTGAACTGTAAACTAACACAATACAATATTAGTGCAAAGTGTCAATTACTGAATATCCATGAATAAATATTTTTTCTGTAATATTGTGAAAATGTTTGAGATACTCCAATTTTAAATTTTGCTTCTAGACTCTTATTTCTGACCCAGAAACAGTTGTTTCATTTGTTCTATAACTATTATTTTTATTTAGACTATTATGTCCCACTTTTCAAAGACAAAGCTGCAAAAGCAGGCCAGTGATACAAATATTTCACGGTAAAAGTTAATAGCAAAAATAATTAATATTGCACTCACTTAAAAGTAGGCAAACTGAACTTTGCTCTTCTGTCTTGGGAGGTAATTCCATTATTTAGGTGTCATACAATGTGCCAATTTTTTTCCTCATCAGTCATAATCCAGCCAGCCAAAGGTGACAAAGCCCAAGATATGAGCATTCTGCTGACCCAACCATTACTCTATCACAGCATTTCAAACCAATAGGACTTTTCAGGCTGTCCTCAAAAATAATTTCGTATAGAAGTACTGTTATGATTAACTTGCAAGTGCTGAATGCTTGATCAAGACAGACCTTTAAAAGGGATATACTTATCAAATATATTGAGATTCTACCAATTGAAAATGTGAAACAAATATGTATGGAATGCAGACATAATATCTTAGAGAAGTTGATTTGAATCAGAATATATAGTACATTCTTCTGAATGTCCTTAAGAACTATGAATACCATTTTTAGCTGTAGTTTGAAAAAATGCCCTCTCAGAAAACAAGATTTATTATTATGTCATCAAGAAACAACTGCTATGTCAATTAGTTCCTAATGGAAAAACCATTCTTGCCTACATTTATGTATTAGCTTATATCATATAAGACCTGATCTTGTTATATAAACTTGGTTGTAGACAAACTAAAAGCTAAGAGCACAGAGATATGGCTTTCATTCAACATCAGTAAACAATTCATTTTACTTTCCGGGCAATAACAAATTTGTTTATGAATAATAATGAAAAGGTCAGTTTAAAAATTTTTAATTATAGTGTTTTCATTAAATGTACTTTTATATAAAAAGCTATTTTTAAAGCAGTACTTATTTGTCAATTAAATGTACCAATTGACTTCAGATAATCAATAATCTTTGATTATAGTCTTTTTCTTTCAGATAAAGGGAAGAACTATACCTTCAGCTAGGTCCCTAATTTTGAGAAAAATGGAAAAGAGCAATTATCACAGAAAGATTGCATGATGAAGAGTATATGTTCGTCCCTGAGTCTTTCTCCATCTCTTAGTGGTAAACAGGAGAAAGCTGTATACTACGAAGATCAGAGATATAAAACCAATAAATGATAAACAATGCAAACCCAAAATGGTATACAAAAAAGGTAATAATGTACATGGCTATTTGCATCAATCCAATTTTTCATGGCTTTCAGCAGCTGCCTAGACGAATCTTGGTTTCCATAAGGAGATTCTATTATTAAAGGCAAACACAAAAAAAATTTTCTAGGAGGCAGATCAATCCTCTTTCTTCTTCTAGGATTGGAGCTAAATATTTTACACAGGTTGCTAAAGAGAAAATAGCAGCAGCAAAAAAAAAAAAAAATCCTCACAACATCCTTGGAACAAGGGTGCATGCAAAGGTCATACAAAACCTTTCATACCAACCATCATAAACAGCTGGAGGTATCTGCTGTATTCTTAATTGTGTCAAAGAATTCCTGCCAAATAAACTAGGGAATACATTTCAAATAATTTCCCATTTGTTTTTTTTTTATTATTGAAGACTACAGACAGGTTACACTATGTTCCCTGGATTTTATATTTTTGTTTTTATGCAGAATTATCAAGTAAAGGGGGAAAAAATAAAGGAAAACCATACGATGGAATCAGATGGATCAAAATTTCAAGCCACTGTATATTCATTAATCTATTGAGATAAAGTAGTAATCGTCACTTCTTTCTTGTTGCACTTTGCATCTGTGATAATATATCCATGTCCCTGGAAATAAGCCCAACTGAAAATATTAAATCACACATTAAATTATGCATAAAACTGCATAATAAATAATAGAGTTGGAGGGAGAGTGCCACCAAGTATTTTAGAAAATGAAATAAATTTAAAATGTTTAAATGATATTTATAAATAATTAATAAAGGTACCTTGTTATGGTTTTTGGACTTGTGTTCTCCGAGATAGGTGAGAACAATGCCGGAGGTTCAACTATACAGGACAGGTCTCCTCAGAGGACTAAGAATGCCTCTCCCAAAAACAATATGGTGATACATAATCTACCAAAGCCCATACCAGATTGATCATTGCCAGGTCAACAAGGAATTCCTGAACATTTGGTAGTAAATGGGCTACAGGACTCAGGTTTGTTAGCTAAACAACTAAGGACAGTAGCTGCAAAACTATTGGAATTAAAATTGTTTACCCATCAACGTGTATAAAGATTGAAAAAAAGATAATTATCTGTCATTATTAAACAAGGCCAATAAGAAGAAGGTATCTGAAAAGAAAGCACCAGTTCTGGAAAGAACATCATCCACAATCAGAAATAACAGATACAAGATCAATGCTGATTTTATAATATGAAATAAAGTATTTACAGAAGGAGAATTGGAAGTACTGCAGTATATACCCAGAGCAAAAAAAAAAAAAAAAAATCAGAAGTCTTGATAGAAGTACTCAGACTGTAACTGCAAGCTGGGGAAATCAGCAGAAGAAGAAGCCAGCATCGCTACTGAATCATTTTCATTCTCAAACCAAGCATCCTCTTCTCTGCCGTCTCCTCAGAAAGAGCAAAGCCTTCTAACTAAAAAAGAAAAGGAATTGAAACAAAGAATAACTGAACATCTAGAACAGCACAAAGACAACAGAATTTCAGCTTGTTCCAAAGAAACAGCTAGCACAAATACTAAAAGATGCCAATACTGTAATACCAAATATAAGCACCAATTTACTGCAGGAAACAAACCAAGTAATGTAGAGCATATCTGCAGTTATAACTGAATATCTAGGATGCAAAATAGCCAAACAGTGCACCACCAAAATGAAAAATCAGACTGGAAAATAAGATCCGCAAGCTAAGATCAGATACAAGCAAGCTAAAACAAATGAAAGAAAAGGAGATAAATAAGAATTGAAAAAATGAAATGAAAGGACTAATAATAACAGCAGAAATAGCAGAAAAAAGGGCAAGAAAAATCAAGAATTGGTCAGCACTAGATGAAGATGAGCTACATGTTTTTTTGGTCAAAACATCTAACTGGTCTATACTAGCGCATTGCCAAGTAGTTTAACGATATACTGCAAAGAGGTGAAATTTGAAATTGATTAGCATCTGGTAAAACCTACCTGATAATAAAAGATCCAACAAAAGGGCAGCACCAGACAACTACAGGCCAGTTATATGCTTATCTACAACTTTCAAATTGCTAACTTGTGTGGTAGCTGATGCAGTCTAAGAGCATCTAATTGAAAACAAGCTCTTCCCACCTGAGCAGAAAGGAAACTGCCCAACAGCAGAGGAACAACATCAACAAAAAATCAGCTCCTAATTGACAAGATAATTTTGGAAAACTGCAAGAGAAGGAAAACCAACTTGAATGTAGCATAGATTGATTCCCAAAAGGCATTCAACCCCCTCCCACATTATAACCAAATGTCTAGAAATAACAGGTATCAGTAGAAACATCAGAAGTTTTGTGAAAAGATCATTGGCACAATAGAAGATGCAGTTGCTGGTCAATGGTGATAGACTGAGAAAGGTTGATATCAAAAGAGGAATCTTTCAAGGAGGCTCACTACCACCACTACTGTTTGTCATTGCACTGATTCCTTTGTCAAAATACTAAACAAGTCAGACCATAGCTATCAAACATGCAAAATTCCATATAGACCACCTAGGCATTTAGCCTTCTTTGGAGGTCTTCCTCCAGGTACTCTCACCAAAGGGTTTTATACATTTTATGCTATATTTTTGTATCTTTAAAATTATTATTGTATCACTATTTACTTGTCATGCCATCCACCATGTCTTTTTTCCAACAGCAACTCCACTTGCAGTACACAAATTTGAGATATTTATCTTCTATTTATTTTCTTGAAATGGCACTGAAGTTCTCCTGTAGTAAATAAAGGGAAAAATGAAATTATTACTTAATGTAGAAGAATATAGAGTAAATAGGCAAATATTATATTCAAACGTATTCAAAATCTTATTGTAGTATATTTTACATAGATCTAGATACCTTATAGATTTACTACAGATAATGTAGAATTCTATTTATGATTTCTAGTGGAGAGATGGAATGTTTAAAATAACAAGTTAAGCTCATCTGTATCTATCATTATTCAGTTCTAAAACTCAGTGCGAGATATTGGTATTTCAATAAAAGGACATACATCCCACATACCTTATGGAGCATTTTCTCTTCTGCTCTCAGATCCACTTGAAAATCTTTGTTCTACATTGCCTTCAACTCAGATGGAATTAATGTGAATCAAATATAGAGCTCTTTCTTAAAAGAATTTATTGCAAGCAAAAGCTACTTCCTTGACTTTTAACAGCAAATGGAAACTGATCTAGGTATGAGTCATCTTCTTTTTTAGTATTGCTGATGGCAGAAAGATTTTTAACAGCTTCTGTTTGTTTGCTTCATTTATATTTTGCTTTTGATGCTTGCTTCTTTCTTAATTAAATGGCTATGTTTTATTGGTAAATATTAATTTTTAAACTGACTTGTATATGATTTTAATTTTTTGAATCAAAGACAGTTTCTCCACAGAAGAAAATTCCAAGATGTGGAGAAGAGGAGAGGTGCTATTTTGTGACCAATAGCTCTAACTTCTATTCACAATGAATGTTATTACCTAGGTTCTCAAATACCTTAGGGGTAGAGTGTAGAAGTTACACTTAGCATATTTCAGAGTTCATTTTTTTATTTTTGTTTCATAAAAGTAGGAAAGGTCAAAAAATTAATGGATTTGAGCAGGTGAAGAATTGAGCATTTGATTGAAAAATACTTGGCAATTTGCTGATTTCCAATTGTACCATCTCATTCACCACACAAAACCGTACAATTTAAATAGGAAGTTATATCTAAATTTAAATATTTACCTCAGCCATGAATTTTATTGATGATCTTGTGCTAAATATTTATCACTACCTATTTTAATCAACAGGATTCTTGCAAGAATTTTATGCAAAATGCTGGGATAGAAAAACAATGTATATAATCTGTAATTCCTTAGAAGAAACTTAAACGTAACAGTGGGGAAAAACAGTATTCCAAATGTGTCTATGGCAAAATCTAATCTGTACTTCATTTCATTTACAATTTAAAAAAATTAAATTTATTTTTAATGAACAATTATCATTATACCATTTATATCAGTGGTTCTCAACCTTTTTATACGGCGACCCCGGTCATAAGGACGCACCGCGCATGCGCGGTGTGCCGTGCATGCGTGGTGGGGCCCCATGCATGGTGTGCATGTGCAGCGCCATGTGAGCCGCGCATGCGTGGTGCCCCATGCGCGGCATGCATGCACAGCACCGCTCCCATGCGTGGCATGCATGCGCGGTGCTGCCCCATGCACAGCACGCATGCGCGGCGGTGCCCCCATGCGCAGCACGCATGCGCGGCGGCGTCCCCTGAGGGAAAAAATGGCGGATCGCTTTGTTTGGCGACCCCCGTAAAATGGTCGTTCGACCCCAAATGGGGTCGCGACCCAAAGTTTGAGAACCGCTGATTTATATACATGTATTCATCAATTTACAATCATTTGTTTAGTAACTGTTCAAAGTTACAGTGGCACACAAAAAAGTGACTTATGACTGTTTCTCACACTGCGATCACTGCAGCATCTCTGAGGTCATGTGAACCTTCAGATGCTTAGCAACTGGCATGTATTTATGATGGTTGCAGGGTCCCAGGATCATGTGATCGCTTTCTGATAAGTAAAGTTAATGAGTAAGTTTTCACTTAAAAATTTGTTAAGGAAATCTGGCTTCACCATTGACTTATCAGAAGTTGGTAACTTAACATCTACCTTAACAGCTGCAATGACTTTGCTTGTCAGAAGTCATTAACTTAACTGCAGTGATTAACTGTGGGAAGAAAGGTCATAAAGGGGGAAAAACTCACTTAACGACTGTCTTGCTTAGCAATGGCTCAGTTGTGGTTGTACGTTGAAGATTATCTGTATCTTCACATTTGGAAATCTTTGAATTAAAAGCTTCTGAGGGCAGCCTCAGAGCCTCAAGTTCATACAACTCTGATTGAAGAGTATAAATGAAAATACTGTTTTGTCTATTTCTTGAATAGTATCAGAAGCCACAGTCAAAAATAAAATATTAGATGACACAGTAAATGCATTCAATCCAGATATAGTTGGTCAGCCTACAAATTTGATGAATAAATCTTTTCTCAAACTAAATCCAAGGGTGCTTACCCACACAGACAAATTGTTAATTTTGATGCCATAAAAGATTTTCCCACCAGAGTAGTCAATGACACAGAGTAAGAAGTGTAAGTGTATGTCTTTATCTTATATTCTGGGTTGATTAAGGTATTCTTAGCAGCTATTTCATCTGTTAATATCACAGTAGCTTTAGAAGGCTGATGTCGCTTATTTATTCCGATTTCTTCTGATGGTCCAAAGTTACAATAACTTGTTTTCCGATGGGACTGCTTATTTATTTAAAGACTTTTTAAATGTGCACAATGGGAAGCACATAGTTAATGCTGTGACTTGTATAAACAATTCTTTCAGACAAGATCAATTTTCATTGTGTACAGGACAAACTGCTGAATATATGGGCACATGATTTGAAGTTGCCCAAAGCTCATTTTGAAATGCAAGATTTCAGATTTTACTATCCTTTACTATTCTTGTTCAAAGACAATAGTCTTTAATATGATACTCAATTATTGTACTGTATTTTGAAGGAATCTGATTATAGAGATACAGGAGAGTCAGAGTTTAACTATAGGTATGCAAACCTTAGATTTATATGCATTGTGCTGACTTAATTATTGGGGAGGGGCAAGTAATGAATATGTAGTAAGTAACCAACTACAGTTTCCTACAGTGTTTTAACCTGGCAAACTAATAAAAAAATACTGGCCAAATATGCTATCCCCAGTTTCCAACAATTTTACTGACAAGAAATTTTATTTAGAACTTCCTATTTAGTCTAACTCACAACTCCACATAGTTTGAATTAAAAGTGTACTGAAAGTGTAACATGTATTGAAATAATTAAATATTTATTAAAATGTGGTAACAGGTTCCAGAACATGACTCAAAATTGATTACAACAACCAATAATCATAAGCCATTTCCTACAGAAGCTTGAAGTCCACTCTTATTCAGTATTATATTTCAGGGTTCTTAGGAAATAAACTATAATACCAGTGGGGCAATTTCAAGTAAATAAGCAGAGCAACCAATGATAAATCTGAAAAGATTGTAAGCACTCAATTTGGTTTTTCATCCAAAATTCAAAGAATCAAAAGAAAACACATGTCTTTCTATTGAAGAAAACTAGTCTCTTCTACATATCTGTGTATGTGTTAAATATGTAATAGCTAATAGAACAATCAATAAGTGCTAACTAATATGCTATGATATCAATTTTATCTCTTATTTGTGCACTTCATGTTAGGTAAATATTTAGTAACATTGCACATTTTATGTTCAGAGTACAGATTCCAGAAAAAATGTAATTTCCATGCTTTGAAGCATCATATATATCCACCCTATATCCATGTTGATTTAAAATGCAGTCCATCCAGTGAGGACTGGAGTCGCAGTAGAATCCTGCTCATGCTGACTCAAAAATAAATTCCACCTTTTTATTATTATTAATAAGGGTTATTCCTGAATAAACCTTTCTGGGCTTTTAGTTTTAGTCAAGCGAACTAACGTTGGCTATTTGACCGTGTCATTCATTGTTTCCCAAGTCAAAACACACTATGGAATAACGAGAAATTTATTTATTAAATTCGCTTGTCGCTCATCTCGCTGCAAGGCGACTTAAAAACAGCGGAAGACTATGGAATGTGTTTCCCCATCAATTGAAAAAGCAGCAAAGAGAGCAAATATAATACTTGGGCTTGAATTTTTTTTTTTAAAAAACTCAGTAAATAAAAAAAATGATGAAAGAGAATCCCTTTCCTACCTGCTTCTAATTTCTTCTGACTGCAGACAGAAGACAAAAGACCCCACGGCACGTCAAAAGAAAAAGAGAAAATGAACTCCTCATCGAGTCACGCCTGGCAGGTTACAAGCCTCTCAAGCCTTCTACCGGCGTCCCGGGGACTTACTAGTCCTTGGTCCTTTCGGCCCTCCCGGGCCTCTTCCAAGGATTAGCGTGTATGGCAAGGCCTCAAATTACCTTGGCAACCGTCTGATTTGAATACACTTGCTACATAGTCATGAGCCCGGAACACTCGAAGCCAATCGCTAGCCTGGGGGTCGATGGGCGTGGCGTGCTTGCGACAAATGCCGGCCTCTGTGCCAGGGTCCGTCCCTCAAGTTTACGGGAGGCACCAATCGCCGAGAAGAGCGTTATCCGCCGAAAGGCGAGAATCTTAAGCGCGAGGGAGCGGAATCGTGTGCCAGTCGGCCGCTCAGTTTCCCGCCTCTTTGTGGAGTCTTCCTGGTTGCGCGTGAAGGCCACCTAGCACAGGTGTCTGACGTATAAGTAAGGAACTTAAAGTAAGGGACGGGTTGGCGGCAGTTGCAATGATCCCTAAATAACCTCTTGGTTCAGGTATTTCCTCCGAAAGTCAGTCTGACGGGAGAGGTGTCCTCTCTCTTTTTCCCCAGTTGAAAGCATATTTTATAAAAGGAGCTCGTGCGGCCTTATCGCACAACCCCTCCTACTCTGCACCTCTGGCTCATGGTATTTTATTGCTTTATTACCACAAAGGAGCAGCGCATGAGCCTTGCAAAGTCAAAAGTAAGCAAACGTGCCAAGTTACTGTGATACATGAAGTAGGGCATTCCAGTAAGGAAATATACATTAAGGCAGCGGCTCCCAACGTTTTCTATACCCCGCATCCCTAGAACGCTTCTGATATATTCTTACAAAAGTTTGAAACAACGGCAACGAATTATGCATATACACTATAATTTTGAAAACCCAAGTTTTTGCACCCCCTGGAATATCACCTCGCACCCCTGGTTGGGAACGCCTGCATTAAGGTAGTCCCAAAGGTGCTTTTTCAAAGGGCAACTGGATTTTTTTTTTTTTTTTAAGCAGTTGCATTTTGAAAAAGCACCTTTGGGACAACTATGACCTGAATAACTCAGAATCTCCATAGACATCCATTAAAGTAGTCAAAATGTAATATACTAATAACTGTAACAATTTTCATCTCATAAGTATCTGTTCACTCTGATTCTGAAAAGATGGTCTTGAGGACATATGTGTATATAATAATGTAAATTGTTTTAAAACTTTCATATTAAACACTGGTAATTCTCATTATTCTTGCATACACTGCAGGAGTGAGGGAAAGCAAGAGAAGTTGGCTGGCAAGTTTTTTTGTTCAAATTTTTCTTTTCCACTTCATGAAATATTGGAAGAGAAAGCATCTGAGGGAGATTTTAAGAGAAACACTAGAGGCGAAGACCATTTTGAGTTTTGATCACAATTTTCTGAAATTTAATTTTTTTAAAGGAGAGAAAATTACATGAATGTGTAAACCATAAATAGATCTACACCCATACTTTCTTGCATTTGTCTGTCTGTCTGTCTGTCTGTCTGTCTGTCTATCTATCTATCTATCTTATTCGTCAGAATTGTTTCCACTATAGTGGATTCCTCTGGGATGTATTTTGTATAACTCTTTCAGAATGTTTATAAACAACATTGAATTTTTCTTTCTTCTCTCACTCATACTCTTTCTTGCAGCTATCAAAGACACAGCTGTAACTTGGCGCAGTTTCCCAAAGGAGTCATTTATGCTCAGAATTATTGTCATTGGGTAGTACAAAAGGGAGATGCCAAACCTTGTAGATCTGCAGCCGGTGCAGCTGTATGATGAGGAACATATTCCCTTCTGAGATACAACAAAGGACAAAAAAAAAAAAAATTATGCTCAGCAGCTGGAGTGCTAGATGAGTTTTGTAAGATATTAAATACCTACTTGATTAGTTGAAAATAGTAAGATAATGAGATAGCCTCCCACTTTCAATGCTTCACGTTCTGTAGCTATTGAGTTTTTGGATTTATTTTCATTTTTGCCAAACCTGGGTTGGTCATAGCAAAATCTGTTGTTGTTACCTTTTTTGTGTACATGCTACTGTTTTGGCTACCTAAGTATCTATTCATAGAATTAGCTTGCTACTAGTATATGTAGGACATCCATTTAAACTTCAAAGATTGATGGTGGAGTCTTATTCCTTGCAGTATAAAGAAAATCAGAAACTTCATATTTAGAAACACTCCCAATTCTTGATCAGGATTCTTGAGATCTAGCAGTATTTTAAATAGCATTTTTAAATTTATGATAATTGACCAATCAGTACTTCCTATACCCTTTTTAGGTGTCTACTAAACTATTGTGTAAACAACAATAATTCAGGATTTTTCAGAGATTTATCAGAAAGCAAAATGAAAACACTGCCATTTGCAAGTTTTGTCCATTTTTTAGGAAAGAAAGAAACAGAATTGACAAACAGAGCATCCTGATGGAAAAGACTTCCAGCATCATCTTTATGGAAAGGAGTAGGAATGCTTCTATACTTGGCATAAGTTCATTTGCCACCCTCTTTTAAAAATGCAATTTCATTATTTACCTTACGTTTTACAGAAAAATACAAAATGCAAAAAAAGGAAAATACATAACAACTACAAAAAATATAACTACTAAATATAACAAGAATAAAACAAATGAAACAAACACGGGTGGGGTGGGAACTAAATATGTTATATAGATTTCTAAATGTACCTTACGGAGAAAATTTTAAATGATTTTCTAACATTACAAAATATAAAGTATATGATACAGAAAAATATATTGAGCCATTTCTGATTAGCAGATAAAATTGTTTTTTTTTCAAAAACAAGTAAGTCTCTTGAATCTAAGAATAGCACTATTTTTCCAAACTAAAAATAATTATTTTAGCAACGCCCCAGGAAAATGCCAAATTGGGAAGGCTGCAGTAGATTGTGCCCCCTATCAGTACATGCAAATAAGTTTCTGTCATTTGAATTTTCTACCAAAATGTCTTTGGTGCCTTCCAATAAATGCTGTAAATAAATATACACCCTAAACACACTTCTTTGGATAAAACTAATGTACTGTTATGTTCAGACCTTATTTAATTCTAGACTGAGGCTGAATCCTTTGATAGATGTTGACTTAATGTGATCAATGTAACAAAATATTTATGTCCAAAAGCAATTTTTCTATTATGCTAAGGTAAAATTATAGTATATGTGATGTATCAGTTCAAGAAAAATAAATGCTAAAATTATTATGGTTTTATGGCTGTCTACTTACTTATGCCTATACCTTTAATTACTATGATCCATGTGAGTGTGTGTGCCTCTGTGTTGTATATATCTCTCTGTGTATAATCAAGGATGCAGTATTTCATGGCATGTTTTAATTAAAGCAACAAAAAAAATTAATCACAGAACTCATAATGTTAATGTTAGTGTTAATTTCTTATGTCTCGGTAGAACTTGCAATAGAGGAGTACATGAGCAATGGTTTCAATCTCCAAATCATAAGGGCAAATTTGTTTCAGATAAGGGAACTTTGAAATGTCCATCTACTAGGACCACTCTAATAATACATTCTGCTATACCCGAAAGAAAATCCTTCAGACTGGGAAAGATGAGAGATGGTAAATATCTGACCAGCACCTAAGGTTCCTTTCAAACCTACATTATGGCACCCTGTTAATTTCTTTTTAATAGTAATTTTATTAAAAATTTGAATTAAAAAGATAAAAACTAATACAAACCAAAAAAAAGGAATAAAAAGAAAAAATAGAAAATGCAGAAAACAATAGAAAAATAGAAAAATAAAAACACGCACTTACACACATACAGAAATTACTTCCCCCTTCATCACAACAAGTATAATTAATGTTGTAATTTCTTCCCATATCTCATCTCTTATCTATAAAAAAATTCTTAAACCACATTAGTCCTGAACAGGAAAAGTCCATTAAAGGTTACCAGAGATAATAGCAGATCTATTTTAGCCTTGATCAAATAAACCAACTTTATATTTTTCCTTTTATACTTAACAATCTTTAGTTCCTTCAAATAATATAAAAAATATTTTGCTACATTCTGTATTAGAAAGTCAAGTTTAAGTGTTCTTAATTGTAATCTTTAGTTCCTTCTGATTCCCTGTAATATTGAACCTTTGAAGTATTTCCCCCTCTAATATCCAACCTTAAAAGTCTCATCCTATTTAAAGAGAATTCAAAACAAAAGCATGTACTCACAGGAAGTATTATAATAAATTTTAAAACCTTATTTCAAATCCATCTGGACCCTTAGTCTGTTTGTTAATTTCCAAAATCAAGTTCTAGTCATCCTTTTGCTGTTTATTCCAAAATAAATGTTTTAAGTCCTTAAATGTGTAATATTTTTTTTAAATTACCCCATCTTTATTATTTTTATATATAACTCAATGCAGCAAGCGTATCTAATACTCTTTCCTCCTGTTTTCCCCACAGCAATAAATCTATGAGGTAAGTTAGGCTGAGAGAGGGGAACTGGGTCAAGGCCACACAACTGGCTTTTATGCCTAAGGCAGGGGTAGAACTTAATTCATCTGGTGTTGTAAAACCTATTGATCCAAAGATTCCTAATAGCTGAAAACAAATTAGCAAGCAATATCCAGAAGTGACTAGAAAAGCAAGTATGCAAACCCAGTGTCTTTTCTGAAGCTGCCAACTGCAGTTTCAGCAAAAAATTTATTCCCTTGTCTCCCAGAACTCTAAGCCCACAGGTCTTGTGGCCTCCTCACATGGAGCAATTGTCTGGAGCACTTTTTAGAGATCTCAAGTTCTTTCCTTGTCTAGAGAGGAATTATGAAGAGCTGGTCTACTTGCAAGCTCTCCCTCCACTTTCTTCAGTTTGCCATTTCTTTCCTGGAAATCTCTGCCTTTTGTTAATTTCCATATTCCATCAACTATTCTTTGATTATCCAAACTTTTCAACATGGTAGGCCAGACAGGAAACATGATCAGATGAGCTAATTCCACTTGTAAAAAGCTACATTAACATAATCTAAAGGTGCAATTCCCCCCCCCCCCCCAATATCCTTATAGCTAATAAACAGGCTGGAACTCTTCTGAGACTCTTGCCCTGCCCACTATTCAGCAATGGATTTTGCTATCTCTTATCTTGGCAGCATCCCAGTCTCCCAAGGTCTTTCCCACATACCATCACAGGAACAGGTACAATATTTATTTCACGTACTATGTCAGTGTTTCTCACCCTTGACAATTTTAAGGCATGTGGACTTCAACTCCCAGAATTCCACAGCCAGCAATGCTGGCTGTGGAATTCTGGGAGTTGAAGTCCACATGCCTTAAAATTGTCAAGGTTGAGAAACACTGTACTATGTGAAACTCATAATTCCATTCCAGTACACGCATATACCAAGTCAGAAACTTACATTTGAATCAAACAGTCCTTGTTTCTTTATACAGTAGTGGGATAATTCAGTTAATTCTCCTTGCAATGCCATAAGCTGCCCCACAATCCTCTCTGCCAGTAGGATGATTCAACAATTTGTTGCTGGAAACTATACAATGCTTTGTTTTCTTTAAAAAGATTGCTGGTAAATCACAGCATCATCATCAGATGAGCATCTTAACATATGTTTTATTAAAGACAGAGATCGGATCATCAGCTAAATTGAAAAAGTCATTTTCATGTACAGGAACTTGGATAATCAAAATCTGAAAATATGGTTCAGATTTTTCACAGCAGATATGTAATATCGAATGCTTAATTCTTTGCAAATGGTTACATGCAAAATCTGTTCTAGATATTAAGGCTTTAAGTCATGTGAGCATCTTACAGCAGGATAAAGCATTTTACAGCAGGATAAAGAAGCTAAACCCAAATATCAGAAATGGTACATACAGAACCAAATGCATCCCAGCAGATATACAATGTGATTCCTCTTTCTTTCTTGGTCACAGATTTATCAAACCTAATGCATATTTTGTAGGTGCAATGTTTTATCAGTTAAGGGAAGAATATATAATTCCCAGTTCAGTTTCAGTTCTTTATAGGAGACAGATTATGAATCACTTGTCTGTATCTGATCACTTTTGTATAATAAATAACTTTATGTACTTTATTTTTATTAGTTGTTGGACTTTTAGTTGACTCTTATCTCAGGTATATCCTGGTAAAGGCTCTTATTGACAAGAACCTGTTTTCTAAATGATGCAAAGCCACCAATCTCAGCTTTACTCACCATAGCAACCAGTATCTTATGATCAACATTATTCTATTTCATGGGCAGGGTTGCTATAGCAAAGTGCTTGTGTCATATTCTTAGGTGATAAAAGGAAGCACTTTACTTTTCACTAAAACACACATCCCAAAACGATCAGGTTTGATCCCAGAAATAGCTCATTATTAGACTACTTAAAACAACTTGTAAAGTATTGCCAGAAAAGTTTTACTGACGAACTATCTCCAAGAAGAGCTAGAGGGAAGTATGGATTTTCCTCCAAATCTTTGTTCCTCGTTAATAGCACATATTCAGGCCAATTAATAGGGAGGATGGTGAAATCATTCTCAGTGTTGCAGATTTGACCACAGAAGAGACTGCAGAAATTAAAGAAGCAGAATTTGGGGCTGAAGGAGCACTTGATTATAGGCTAACAGCAAAGATCTTCACATGACGAAATAGAGGAGCAGATCCTCCAATATGTGATAGCAAGCTCCTTTGGCTACTAGCTTGCTATTGATTGATTGGAGGATCTGCTCCTTCTCAATTTCTTCATGCGAAGATCTTTGCTGTTAGCCTATAACCAAGTGCTCCTTCAACTACAAATTCCTTTAATGGGTACTATGGTCCAAACATAGTATTAATTCATCATTTGTTTGCTTGTGGTTTGGCATGTTAGGGAAATACATACACTGATTTAGTAGGCATGGTTTACAGCAGGATGATAAAAGCAGTAGCTATTGTTCTACAGATCTGACTTTTTAAAGAAAAAAAAACTGAACTAGATTTCTACATGTGCACTTATGGCCCATTAAGAGTGATTGGCCCAAGACTGCTGCTCTAAAATATGCATGCTGCTTAGGCCCTAGCAATATGAGATCAGCTGGAACATTTTCTTTAATCTATTCCTCCTTCTCAGTGCTGCTGTAATGCCTGCAAATCAGCCAAAGGCCAGCTTTGGGGCAGCTTGTATTTTGTTTGTCAAACTGCACTGGAGAGTTCCTATATGACAGTCTGATTGCTCAACAAATGCAGTTAGGACACGGTTAGACTAGAAAGCAACAGGATGGTGTACGTGAAAGAACATCCTCTGAATGTTGCTCACCAAATATAATGTAGCATCTCTTGCCACTGAACTCTGAATGGCTTTGCTTACATGCTATTTTAAACCATAACTTATTTAGTAAATGGCTAGGTGTGCAGAACAGACTAAGCTGTAGTGCCCAAATCAAACAAACTATATTATGGTTTAAGACCCCACCCAGTAAACTTTTGGTTGAAATTTGGCCTTGGTTCCTAAGGATTGGGAGTCAGGGCACTGTTTGCAATGGTTTTGCTTCTTCCTGAATGGGCAGATTCAGTCCCTAAGTATGGAGGAGGAGAAATTAAGTCATTGATTACTTCAAAGTGGGATGACACAAGGTTCGTCTCTGTTGCTTAATGAATACTGATGGGAGAAGTCATTTGTTAGTGATGGTATAATCAGAACTCCAGAGCTGCATCTCCATCCCAGTCCAGACATGCACTGAAAATTCTAACCCAGTGCCTGGAGACTGTAAATATCTTTATGGAGAGAAAGAAACTAAGATTGAATCCCAACAAGACTGAGCTGTTGTTCATTCACTATTCCTAGCCAATTGGATCTGAGTTTACTCCAATGGTGACTTTGGATGGAGTAGCACTCTCCACAAAGGAGCCAGTCTGTGACTTGGGGGTCCTTCTAGACTCATGGCTAGATAAGTCAGTTGGCGCTGTTGTTAGGGGAGCCTGGCCCAGAATTGCTTGGTGTGGACTTTCCAGAAGTCCTGGAAATCTTGACTGAGATTTGTCATCTCCCAATTAGATTACTTCAATACACTCTACATCAGGGGTGTCAAACTGCTGGCCTGCAGGCTGGACACATCACCAGGAAACCACACCTACCCCATTGCCAGCAATGGGGAAAAAACTCCGATACGTGATGTCGTGAGTTTGACATGTCTGCTCTACATGAACTGTTTTTGAAGGGTACTCAAAAGATGCACTGGCTCCAGATGCAGCAGCTTGCTTGTAGATGGAATGCCATTACTTAAACATGAATTACTTTATACATGGTATCAATCTTGGGAGTTCTGCATTGCAAACCAGTGAGATCCCAGATACCATTCAAAGTGGTGGTTTTGACCCAAAGCTGTATATTGCTTGGCTCCTAAGAACCCACAGGATCATCTGCTTCCAATGGATCCTACCCACCCACTTTGGACCACCTGGTAAGAATACTAAGGGTTCCTTCCACGAGACATTTAGGCAAGAGCAAGTAATGTAGGGTTTTCTATAATAGTATCTTTCTTATGGAATAGGCTCCTACCAGAAAACTGGATGGCAACATTGTTTCTGAATTGCAGGAAAGCCATCAAAATAAAGCTGTTCAGAGTGGTTAAGATCAATAATTGGGATCCCTGCTATATCACATAACAATGCTGAAGAAATTAATGGTGTTAATGTACTGCTATATTTACTTTAATTTTGATATTTTTATGACTACTTTTTTGTACACAAGTCTATGTATAGTACAGTGATATAAAATATAGTAAATGTACATTTATTTGCAGAAATTTGGGCATATCACAATGCTAAGCACTATTTTATATGAATAAAAAACTAAAGAGAAAAATGTTCAATTTAAAGGAGCATTTTTAAAGCTATTTTATTTTGATCTTGTTTTATTCTTTGCAATGTTTGTACAGTATTTGGTTTCACAGCAGGAAGTTTGTGTTTCCTCACTTATTCTGTACAGTCTGGATAAAGTCTACGAAAAAGATAATTTACATTTTTTTCAGGGTATGCACAGTACTGTTTTTATTTGACCACACACTGGCCACTCAATTCCAAGCCAATCTTCAAAGCCAAAATCTTATAAATGTCCCTCACTTTGGAGAACGTTTAACTTTCAAGAACCATCGTTTGCAATGTTTCCTTACTAGTCTAATTAGCAGATCCGTGAGTAAGAAGGATGCAAGTTTACAATCTTCTACCGGAACTCTAGTGCCTGCCCAGGACAATGCGGCTCACACAACCGTTGGAGGGGATAATGGGACTTGTACTTCAGTTCTGGAGAGCGCCAGGTTGGGGAAAGCTGCCATTCCTTTGTGCGCTTTCCTATTCTTCCTCCCTTCTGCCTTTTCCAAACAGGCGAGCGCGGATTCCCACATCCTACTGACTTCACAGCCAGCAATTCTCTGCGCAGGCAGGGAAAGAATAACAGAGAAGAGGCCCCAACGGTAGGAGCAGCAGCAGCAGCAGCAGAGCGGACACAGCGGCACAGCCGAGCTACGCACAAAAAGGGGTCCTAAAAAATGAGGAAGGAAATGGGGGGAGTGCTGCTGAGTGAGGCCTCGCTCAGAAGAGAACTAAACCTGGATGGAATATTTACCTCGGAAGGAAGGGAGGGCGCTCATCTCCTCATCCCGGCAGAGGAGGAGGAGGCTTTATTTGCCTGGAGGAAGCAGCAGACTCTAAAAATAAGCCTCGCGAGGGGCGATTCCCTTCTTCCAGCTCGCTACACCCATTTCCTCCCTCCTCCTCCAGCCCCTCGCCGCCCTCCGAAAGCCCAGGCCGGAGCAGAAGCAGCAACACAGCAGCGGGCGGGGCCGAGGGAGAAGGCTGCTCTGGGAGTGATTGACGTGTCTCACAGCCGACCACGAGGTCGAAGGAGTGGGGGAGCCGCAGCCCGGCGCCCGAAGGTTAAGCAGGAGCGCCTATCAGCTGCTCCGGGAGGTTGAGAGTGACGAGTGGGCGGCGAGCGGCGTTTGGGCGTGTGCCGCCCGCTGCCTGGGGCTGGCTTTGCGCGCACACATTGTCCAAGCCGCCGTCACGGCAGCACCCGGGCGGAGCGGGTGCCTCAATGCTGGGTGCCAATGCGGGGAGGGCGCTGCAAACACGGGGCTCCTCCGCCGGCTAGGTGGAAAGTTCGCCGCTGCATCGGACCAACGGAGCATTGACTAAGAACAGCCAGTCTTCGGTGGAGGGGGACGCGGAGTCTCTTCTCTTTCCAGTGACCGCGCAAACTTTGCATTTCCTCGCACGCTTCCTTCTTTTTTAAAATAATAATAATAATAAAAATCTCTAGGAAAAGGCGGCTTTGCTTTTCTGGTTTGCAAAGAAAACCTCGCAGGCTATAACTAGTAAGTAGAGCTTCCTCCTCCAATTCTTAATGCTGTTTTTGGGCTAGAAGCACGTTCTCTGAAGCTTGATTCGGCTCACCTGTGTAAGTAATTCCTTAGCAGCACCCGGAAAGGCGGCAACGAAGCGCCTGCGGATCTGTGGGCGTTCTCCGGTTCAGCTTGTAGCCGTTGGGGAATATTCAAGGTGCGGACCGTAATAGCCAGAGGTCCTGCAGTGGTTCACACGGCGCGCCCCAGGGTAGCCGCGTACGGAGCTGTTAGTTGCATTTGGGCTTTTATGAGTCAAAATGGGGGAGGGAAGGCGGGTTGTAGAACGTCTCTTTCCCTGGATCTTGGCTGAAGCCGCAGCAGTTGTAAGCCGAATCTCTGAAGTGGGGTGTAAAGGCCAGCCTCACCCTCCCTCTCCGTAGGTTATCGGCATCATCCCCACCACCCTCATTGCTACCGTAAGTAGGAGAGAATTGGAGGGATGTCAGTTTGGGAGGTGGCGCTTCCCTCGGCCAAAAGCAACGTGGGAGGCGGTCGTCGGCGTACAAGAAGGGAAGACACCGTGATTGCGTCTGTCAGGGGAACAGGCTCGTGTGCGAGAAGAGGGCTATTATGGGGTGTGTCTGATTGTCAGTCGAGGGACGTTAGGGAGGTCGCAATGAGGCTGAAGGGTGACTTGGATTCTGCCAGGCGTGTGGGTTTCATTCTGGAGCTTTGGGCTTCTCCTTGTTAATCGTCCACTTGTGAAATCCAAATGCTAAAGTGCAGTTCTACGCAGGGATGGCTCCACTGCTTAAGAAAGCCCTGCGTGGAACGCTGTGCAAAGGGGCGAGGCGTGTCCAAGAATGGTGTGTGACAACACGCTCTCCGGTTTCCCCCCCTCCCCGCGCTTTCCCGGTCTAGCAGCCGCCGCCGCCTCATAGGCGCTAATATTAGGCTGTGGACCGGCACATCTTGGCGCGAGGAAGTTCACAGGCTCAGCGTTTTTCTAGAGCTGGGAATTTTTGCTGCCCTGGAGAATCGGATGGGTTTTAGGGCTCGGGAACGGGAGGGTTGACCACCACCTGCTTGCCTGTCTCTGTTCCCAGCTATATTGTGACTGTGCTTTCTGTAAACACTTCCTGTCAGCGCCAGGGATTGGGGGGGGGGTAACGCCTGAATAATAGGAGTGCCAGTGGTTGCATCTTCTAGAAGCAACCAATATTAATTGTGATACTTTCTTTATCCACCGGTTTTCCTTTTCCAGTGGTACTCTCTTTGAGCCTTTTGCCAAAACTGTAGGTAGTTGTGGGTTTTTGATTGCACTTTTCTTTTTCCTGTCATGCAGTTTAGGGAGTGGTCTGAGAGAATAGTGAAGTAAGTTTTGTTCCCAGCTGCTGATGCAGCAGGCAGATTAAGATCCTTGTTTGGACATGTACACACACGAATAATCTGCATTATATAGTTTTGGAAGACTTTGAAAGGAAATGGCCATGAGCTGGAGTGTTTAACATGGAATGGTCCTTTCTGCTCCTTTGGGATTCTTAATCCTTTCCTCTGATCTTCTGTTACTTCCCAGCCTATAGTAGCCTTTTGTTATGATTGGGTACTGATTGAGGAGGGGTTAACATGGCTTCCTTCCTTGCTAGTTGATGCCACTCCCAGGTTTTCAAACTGTCACTTGAAAATAGGTCCTGGGAATGCTTCCTCTGGGTAAATGGGAGAGAAATCTCCAGCTGCTTAAACTGCCAGGGGCTTCAATAATTTTGTGCTTCATGGCTATGAATGTTGTCTTCCCCCTATCGTGTAAGCTGGCTTGTTGTATGGGTGTATGTATTTGCTGTATTTTAAAACAGGTTGGTAATACTTGAGTGTTTTAAGCATGTTTTCATCTTTCCTTGAGCTAAACTGGAGGGGACTGTGTTTATTTCCTTGGGAAGCAGGTGGGAGAGGCTCCCATGCTGTTGCTTAAAGACAAGTCACTCTAGGCAGCAGGATCAATCCTCTGACCAAGGCATGCACTGGCTCTCATTGGCTCTGTCTCCTAAATCAGAGTCCACCTGTGAGCCCCACCCCTGGAAACAGGTTTCAGTTCCACTTATGTCATGATGTTCACCCTGCACACTTAGCTGTGTAGTAAACCATCAGTCACATGAAATTCTGGAAAGGGCTTCCTCTGCGAATGTTAAATGAGCCATCCTTTAGCAGCAGTGTTGGATAAAGGCTCAGGAAAAATGAAGCTATGCATTTTTTTTCTTCCTAGTCCCCCCCCCCCCACAAATGCAGGATCCCCTTTTTTTCAAATCAACCTACTATTGATTCTTTGGTTGCTACAGGGATTGAATGATCGGCTTGTCATCTGCATCTGACATCATGGGCTAAGAGAATGACTGGTCCAGAGTCACCCAGGCAGATTTCATGCCTAAAGTGGAACTAGAACTAGTCTCCTGGGTTCTAGCTTAGTGCCTTAACCACTAGACCAGACTGGGTCTCATATCCCTAAATGTGCATATGCATGTTAATATTCCCACAGTTCTCCTATATTGAGTCCCTATGTGCATCCATTAAGTGCAAGAAATGAGTTTGTGAATGGCAAACCCACTTAACTAATTTGTGAACACCATCTTTCTGTTGATGTCACTTAGAAATAATTATCAGAGAATGAAAAAAGCAGGTTAAAAACCAGTTGAAAATAAGGTGTTCTTTGATAATTGAGTAGAATTGGTCATTATTTTGCTACAATTTCACGTGGTCAAACTCCTTGGCATCATGAAGGATGCCAAGGTTGGAAGAGTCTTGCTTCTGTATAAAAAGCACCGCTTTACACTTTTAAATCCTGTCCTTTAACCCCAATTGGTAATTGAAATTTCTTGATGATGAAAGAAGGTAAATCCATGGCTGTAGTTGAACTGAACCCTAACTTGACTTTCCTCAATAGTGAACATTTTTCTTTTCTGTAGTAAAATATAGGTAAGGCTATTGTTACTAATTTTATTTTTGTGCTGCTCTTCCTCCCCCAAAAGCATATATTGATATTCGAACTTAAGATAGAAAGCCTGTTCATTTTAACAGAAAAGCAATAAAAGGATTTTTTTTTAAAAAAAAAGTGAGGTGGTGTTAACATTTACTTTTCATAACTTTATATGATGGACATTATAGGGAGTTCCGCCTTAATATTACGTATCAAGAATTGTTTTATTGGAAGTTAGTGTGAATGATTAGGCCTCAGATGAGGGCATATGAACTTATTAAATTCCATAGGCACTAAAATACTTGTATTTATTTGATGTTTTTATTGTTTCAAAAATTTTAGTGTTTTAGTTGTAATATATTTTTTTGAATTGTAAGCTACCCAGAATCATTGTCTCAGATGGGCAGTTATAGAAATTTAATAACTAAATGAAAAGTTTGAATAATGAAAATTTCTTCAAAAGAAATGCTAGGAAATGAATATTTATGAATAAAAGAATAAATGTGTGGCTACATATTTACTGAGTTTTTCAAAATATAAAAAGTGCATGCTCCCAAGCCCTAAACTGACTATTGAACTTAGGCTAAATAATAAAACCCAGCCATTGTGGGTTATAGTTCAGCATGATAACTCAACTAAAACATTATTATTATTATTATTATTGGTTTTATCATAGAGAATAAAATACAAAACAATAAAACAAAATGAAACAAAACAAAAGCATACATTCAACCCTAAAACAATAAAAAAGAAAAGAATAGAGTACAAAAAAAGAAGAAAAAGTGGTCAATTAAATTTCACATTTAACAAGTAGGACTCAGCCTAGCTGGTGCTGAAAGAAAAGAAAAAGCAGTAAATTCTCCTTGCCTTTCACACACACACACACACACACACACACACAAAAGAAGAAAAAGCAGTCAACAGGTTGAGCTAAACATTGCACTAATCTTCAAATCCCTCTGTTAACGATCTGTTATTATATTTAGCACATAGAAAGTCCACAAACAGTTTCCAGTCTCTTATAGAGCTGTCTAGTCCATTATCTCTAATCAAAGCAGTTAATTTTGCCATTTCTGCTAGTTCAGCCAATTTCAAAATTCATTCTTCAACAGTCGGCATCTCTTTTTCTTTCCATTGTTTGCAAGTACAATCTACGCAGCCGTCATCACGTGAAGGAATATCACCCCAAATTGTTTTTCAGTTGGCTTGTCCATCATGCCTAAAAGAAAAGCTTCAGGTTTCATTAATATTTATATCTTAAACATTTTTGCATTGTTGTTTATACGGTATATTTTCACGTATTTGCAAGACCATCACATATAATAAAATGAACCTGGATTTTGATTACATTGCCAGCTCTTATTAGAAATCCTTTTACACATTTTCACTTGTCTATCTGGGGTCAAGTACCAACAATACATCATTTTGTAAAAGTTTTTTTCAAACTATAATTTAATGTGAATTTTAGTCCATTCGTCCAGACATTCTCCCATTTATCTAGCATTATATTATACCGAAAATATTTGACCATTTTACCATACAGTCTTTAACGTATTCATCTTCTAGGTTCATCATAAGTAACATTTTATATACTTTAGAAATCAAGTGGTCATCTCTAGAACATAAATTAATGTCTAATTCAGATTTAGTTCCTGTGTAAACAAAACTTTTTTTTATCAAATTTAAATCTTTTAAAAATACTATAATAATTACACCAATCACAACAAATCCTTCACTCACTAGTTGTTCTCTTGTCTTTATCTCAAATCCCTTTTTTTCAAGTCTTCGTATGTCATCCATTTACATTCCGAAATCATCGCTGTTCTATGTAGTGCTTCATGAGGTGATAACCAAAGTGGCACTTTATCAGCTAATCTTCTTTCATACTTCCACCATGCACATGCAATCGATTGCCTAGGGCCTAGGACAGTGGTGGTGAACCTATGGCATGCGTGCCAGAGGTGGCACTCAGAGCCCTCTCTGTTGGCACGCACACCACCGCCACCAGCAGCAGGTCCATCAAACCACCAATGCCGCCTGGAACAGGAGCCCCGCCCAGCACAAAGGAGGCGAAGCAGCCAACTAAAGCTCGAGTAGAGGTGGTAAAGCAGAGGTCATCAACCATTGTCGATTGGTGGACTGGAAGAAAAGGGAGGAAAGGAAGCATTTTACGTGCGTGCATGCGCACATGGGGCCATGAGCACGCACACACTGCAAATGGGGTGGGGCTAGTCCTTACTCACTAGCCCTGCCCCATTCCTGCGTGGTGCAGCACTTTGTATCTGTACCCTGTGGTGCTGCAGCGGCCGTTTTTGCGCCTTGGAGCATGGTGGTCCATTTTTGCATCCTCAGTTTTTGCATGCCAGAGGTGGCACTCAGAGGCGCCTCCATGCCCCCCCCCCCGAGGACACCACAATGCTGATGCGGCCCTGGCACTTTGCGATAAATAAGTAGGTTTTGGGTTGCAGTTTGGGTACTCGGTCTCTAACCCTGGCACTTTGCGATAAATAAGTAGGTTTTGGGTTGCAGTTTGGGTACTTGGTCTCTAAAAGGTTCGCCATCACTGACCTAGGAGGATGGATCTTAAAACCAGGGTTAACTTTTACTTTGTCGTACCACAGATAGGCATGCCAATCAAATCTCAAATCAAAACCTTCAAGGTCTAATAGCCTTGATTTTTCTAAAGTTATCCAATCTTTTAACCATACCAGACAAATGTTCTTAATTAGCTGGAGCTTTTATGGAAGTGAGAAACCATGAAAGGGAAAGGAAAGCTCATGGACATCAGAGAAACCATTCCATGGATAACATAGGGGATGAAAAATCATGTACAACTTTTCAATCAACTTTTCTTTGGTATAATTGGTTAAAATATTGATCACAATATTTTACACACAATTATTACTCTGCAGAAAAATAAATAAATTAAGCTATCATGGATCAGATGAAAGATTTACCTAGTTTAGTGTTCTATTCTTACAGTTGCCAGATCATTTTTTATGAAGAGTTCTAGAGCAGGTATGGTTGTAAGAGGACCTGTGTGGCCAATGGTGGGATTCAAATATGTGAACAACTGGTTCTCTGTGTGGATGCCACTTCCGGAAGTCCATTCTGGGCCTGAGCCACAAAAAATTAGCTACCAGTTCTGCTGAAGTGGTGCGAACTGGCTGAATCCCACCATAGGTGGGCTGAATCTCCTGTCATAGGTAGGGAAGCCATGCAGTTTCCCATATTGATGGTACTACATAGTTTGTAAGGAATTTCAAAATTTTGCTTCCTGTATGTGAAGACATTGTTCTTCTGTCTATTGTGAATTTCTCGCCTTTCAGCTTCACTGGAAAAGATGAAGTGTATTTTTATTCTGAGTGGAGAAGAGAAGCATGACATTAAACTTTCTTGCAATGTTCTTTTATTTGCCTTTATTTAGGCTTTTGCTTTAATCTGTTGATTTTGGTTGCCATTTTCTAGCACCCATATACTTTAAAAAGTGCATTGATCAGACCTTTCTGTAGTATTCATTGCATAGTTGTGCTATATATATCACAAAAAGGCATCATTATATTGCTTTCCTAGTTATCATCAAAATGTAATACAGGTAGTCAACTTACAGCTGTTCATTTAGTGACCATTCAAAGTTACAAAGACACTGAAAAAAGTGACATAACCATTTTTACTGTTAACGACCATTGCAGCATCCCCATATGCTTGGCAACTGACTCTTATTTATAGTAATAGTAATAGTAGTAAAGTTGGAAGGGACCTTGGAGGTCATCTAGTCCAACCCCCTGCTCAGGCAGGAAACCCTACACCATTTCGGACAAATGGCTGTCCAGTCTCTTCTTAAAAACTTCCAGTGTTGGATCATTTACTGCTTCTGGAGGCAAGCTGTTCCACTGATTAATTGTTCTCACTGTCAGGAAGTTTCTCCTTAGTTCTAGGTTGCTTCTCTCCTTGATTAGTTTCCACCCGTTTCTTCTTGTCCTGCCTTCAGGTGCTTTGGAAAATAGCTTAATTCCCTCTTCTTTATGGCAGCCCCTGAGATATTGGAATACTGCTATCATGTCCCCCCTTGTCCTTCTCTTCGTTAAACTAGACATACCCAATTCTCGCAACCGTTCCTTATATGTTTTAGACTCCAGTCCCCTAATCATCTTTGTTGCTCTTATCTGTACTCTTTCTAGAGTCTCAACATCTTTTTTACATCGTGGTGACCAAAACTGGATGCAGTATTCCAAGAGTGGCCTTACCAAGGCATTAAAGAGTGGTATTAATACTTCACGTGATCTTGATTCTATCCCTCTGTTAATGCAGCCTAGCACTGTGTTGGCCTTTTTGGCAGCTGCAGCACACTGCTGTCTCATATTTAGGTGATTGTCTACTAGGACTCTGAGGTCCCTCTCACAGTTACTACTATTGAGCATGGTGCCACCTATGCTGTACTTGTGCATTTGGTTTTTCTTGCCTAAATGTAGAACCTTGCTTTTTTCACCATTAAATTTCATTTTGTTAGTTAGTGCCCAGTGTTCAAGTCTGTCCAGATCCTTCTTTATCTTAAGCCTGTCTTCTGGAGTGTTGGCTATTCCTGCCAGCTTGGTGTCGTCTGCAAATTTGATGAGTTCCCCATCTATCCCTTCATCCAAATCGTTGATGAAGATGTTGAAGAGCACTGGGCCCAGAACAGAGTCCTGGGGCACCCCACTACACACTTCCCTCCATATAGATGCAGTTCCATTGAGGACCACTCGCTGAGTACGGCCAGTCAGCCAGCTATGGATCCATCTGGTGGTGATTCTGTCTACCCCACATTTTTCTATCTTATCAAGTAGTGGGTTGTGATCTACTTTGTCAAATGCCTTACTGAAGTCCAAGTAAATTATTTATGATGGTTGCAGAGTCCTGGGGCCATATGATCACCTTCTGACAAGGAGTCAATGGGGAAGACAGATTCACTTAAAAACAGTGGCAAGAAAGGTTGTAAAACGGGGCAAAACTCACAAATGTCTCACTTAGAAATTTTGGGCTCAATTCTGGTCATGTCGAGGACTACATGTATGCCATTTTCAGAATAGTGGCACATGGATTTGATGGTTTCATCAGATTCATCCACTATTATCCTCGGAACCTGATCAATCAGCAGTCAAATTCATAAATAAATTTTATTTTTTTACCACATTGGACAAGCTTGTTTGTACTGAATTGGTTGTGCCATTTTAAGACAATTGCAAGTAGTCATCAACTTATCACTATTTATTTAGTGGTCACTCAAAGTTATGACCGTGCTGAAAAAAGTGACAACCAATCTTCACACTTGTGACCATTGTAGTGTCCCTGTGGTCACCTGATTCAAAATTCAGGTACTTGGCATCCAGCCAAGTATTTACAATGATTGCAGTGTCCCAGGATCCTGTGGTTGCCATTTGTGATCTCCCTAGTGGGCTTCCAAGAAGCAAAATCAATGGGGAAAGCTGGATTTGTTTAATGATCGTGTGATTCACTTAACAAGTATGGTGATACGCTTAATGACCGCAGCCAAAAAAAAACCTGGGTATGACTCGCTGATCACCTTGCATAGCAATTGAGGTTCTGGTCCCAATGTGGTTGTAAGTTGAGAAGTAACTGATCAAAGGGAGAAGCAACCTGGAATTAAGGAGAAATTTCCTAACAGTGAGGACAACTAACCAGTGGAACAGCTTGCCCTCAGAAATTGTGGGCGCTCCATCACTGGAGGTTTTAAGAAGAGGCTAGAGAGTTACTTGTCTGAGATGGTATAGGAGGTTCTCCTGCTAGAGCAGGGGGCTGGACTAGAAGACCTCCAAAGTCCCTTCCAGCTTCTCTTCTCTTCCTCTTCTCTTCTCTTCTCTTCTCTTCTCTTCTCTTCTCTTCTCTTCTCTTCTCTTCTCTTCCTCTTCTCTTCTCTTCTCTTCTCTTCTCTTCCTATTCTATAAATATAAAGCTCTTTCGGTTACTTTTGCTTTTTTCTCACACAATTTAGCATCACAAACGTATCCATTTCCTTACTCAACCTTTAATTCCAGATTATTTAAGAATAACAGTAGATGTGTGCTATTTACAGCCCCTCTTATGAATTATTTGTTATTTTTTCTCCTCACTTGTTCATTAAATGGTTGGGCCTATAATAGACATGAACAATGATACTATCAACATTGCATCTGCTTATAAGCCTTGGATAACTAGACTTTATCAAGAACCTTGTAATAATCAAATACTTTTTTATAATTATGTTTACATTCTTGTCCACATCCTTAAAGAGCTGTATCAAAATTGTGATGGTCTGCTTGTCAGGAATTGCAAAGAGACACTTACGCTGCCTCATGTTGATTATTCATTATCAGAACTTGCTTTTCTGTATATTTCTGTTGGAAAAAACTTTTAGATTATATTATATTAAACATTGTACATCCTTGCAGCATAAAGGCAAATCTTAAGGATATATCACATTTTTTGTTAGATGAGCAATTTCATTTCACGGGTATATTCTGTACTTAGCAATTTGTTTTCTGTAAGAGCTGGAATTTTATTTCTTGCTATTACTAACATATTACTAACTCAGACTCCCTCAAAATATCTATTCAGGCATAGATGACTCTACAGTTACAAAAATGTTATCCAGCTTCTCTATAACATCCAGCATCTCTGTAACTGGTTTCCTATTTCTGATATATTGAAATATGGCTCTTAGCATTATTTCAGATTTTGTTCTCAAAATTTATTTATCTTGTTACATTTTGGATTTTCCTTGTATAACTTTGTTTTTTTTCTTTAAACAAAAGGATAAGGAAAATGATAATAATTTAGATAATTTTTTTCATTTTCTAAAAGAACATATTCTTTTCTCTAATAAATCTCTCCACATTGTTTCTTAGTTGGAGTTTTTGTGTTTTTGTAATACTTTTATGATCTGTAATTCAAATTCTACCTGCGCTTTTGTCATTGTAATTTTGAGTATTCTTGAGATACTTGGTTCTGCAATAGTGGCGAATATCTGTAGCTCGAATGTAGGATGAGGGTTTGTTCTCCGAGCTTGTGGGTTGGTTTCCGAATGTTTCATTACCAGGCTAGGTAACATCTTTATCACCGTTTAGAAACCAACACGCAAGCTCGGAGAACAAACCTTCACCTCATACTTGGTTCTTTTGATTTTTCCTTTCCATTTCCTTTTTTTCTAGCAAGCTCCTTATTTTATAGTAACATCCTCTTTTTGAAGCCAGATATGACTGCTACATAACATGTAATATTAAATTTAATAGCATTGTGGCTACAGTTTCTCATAGGTTCAATAACTCCTGGATTGTACATGTCAGTGTGTTATTCTAGTATAATATAATGTTGATAATGGGTCAAATATTAATCCAATGAATACATGGCATAAGTCACTAGTGTGGAACTCTTCTGCAGTCAAGATAAAAATACAAAATTATCAAATCAAGTTCAATTGTTGATGACTTTGTAAACATATCCAACTAATTTTTTTTTTTATTTTTGGCAGAATGCAGAGGTGGTTCAGGGCCTTCTCCATGGATATCTTTTTGACTTTACAATCTGCTTAAATAAACTTGTATAACAAGTTAAGCTAAAAGTACATCTGTCTTATATGTAAATCAGCCCAGTAACTGAATCTCACACCCTAACTAAGTGTCCAGAAAAAAGATCATTACTGGAGGCTGGATAACACAATTTGTATGAACAGTTCTGAAGCAGAGTGAGTTCTAGTTTTTAGTTCTATAAAAAAAAAAAGTCTATCAGTAACTGATATGTACAGTTTTATGGGAAGGTTGGAGCCCACCTCTCACCTGCCAGCAGGACTATGCAAAAAAGGGTCAGCCCTTTATCCTTCAGTTGCCCTTATCGTCACACAGCCTTGTTTGTTTTCACACTGACTGTTTTGTAAATGAATGATAAAGGAACAACTGGGGAGGGAATTTCCCCAAAGACAGAAGGGGAATCATAGGAGGTAGAGTAAGGAAAAAGTTGGAGCTGGTAGGAAATTACTCATTCTGCATCATATGAATAAAGCATCCAAGCTGTACTCTATAGGAAGTACAGAAACCCAGTAGCATCATGAAGACAAACATGTAGTGCTGATTGCAGCCTAGCACTGCTCTTGTGCAAGTCGTAGGAGCTACTTGAAATTGCAGTGGTTCTTGGCATAGTTCCACTGATTTAGGCAGTGGATTTTTTCATTTCTGTTACTGCAACTTGAAATCACGCATGCTAGAATCAATAATCTCTAATCAAAATTATCCTCACTGAAATGTTTTTCCAGTCTTAAAAATAAAGCAGAATCAAATAAAGCAAAACCAAATATTGGAGATTGCAAAAACACCCGGCAAAAGTAAAGATTCCAGCAGGCTGTATGCAGCTGTCTTGTTTACAAAGAGGATGGGGCAGGATGTAGTATTTATATAAACCCAGCTCTTCATTTGCTTGATAATACTTAAGTTATGCAAAGTCTCGGGCTTAGGCTTTAGTCCAGTGGTTCTCAACCTGTGGGTCGGGACCCCATTTGGGGTCGAACGACCATTTCACGGGGGTCACCAAACAACGCAGTCCGCCATTTTTTTCCCCTTGTCCTTAGCTGTGCTACTCCCTTTTATTCTATTGGCTTTTGAAAGCCAATAGAATAGACTCTCTTGAATAGAGTCTAATTCTATTGGCTTTCAAAAGCCAATAGGACTTGTCCAGGCTGTCTCTGCCCTGCTGAGCCTGCCAAAAGTCCCATTCTGCAAATGGTGCTGCACCAGTTGAGTAGTCCTCGACTTACGACCGGTTGAGTAGTCCTTGACTTACGACCGGTTGGGGGTCGCGGCATTAAAAAGGTTGAGAACCACTGCTTTAGTCAAATCTTTTCTCTAGCACAAGAGATGGAGAATCCACCAATGTGTTTTCTCTGTCTTCCTGCCCAATCAGATCAAGTCAGCCAAACCTGCCACACCCGTCCTGGACTAGGATCTCCCAGTTTCAACTTGATCTTTGCCCAGGACAGACGTGCAAGTTGGCTCATAGGCAGGTTGATCACATAGGCTGGGCTTAGTGCTGCCTCAGTCTGGCTGCTGGGTTTTCCCCTCTCCTTCACTCTTGGACAGAATGGAGGCTTCCATTCTCCCTTCCCTCCTACAGACAGCGCTGGGATCAGCGCTGTAGAAGCACCCCCCTTCCTCTCCCTCCCAGGCCTCCTCCTTCACTGGAGATTGCGGCTACAGCTCCGGCGGCCGCGTGACACCTGAATCGGTCGTTTTTTGGCTCCAGCGGCTCCGTTCTTTCCCCACAGGGGCCACTTTCTTTACTATCGTCTTCTTTTCTATCTTGTGGCCAGCATTTGAGAGCCATTACGCTCTCATTTCTTCCATCGTCTCCTATCTCTCTCCCTTGGTGCGGGCCGGAACTACGAGGAGTCACTGGGAAACTGGCCCCATTTGCCGCGGCTGCCATTTTGCAGCCGCGTGGACACCGCCGTCTCCCGTCCGAAGCATCAGGGAAACGGGGGGGGAAGGGAAGGGGGGAATTCTCCTCGGCTGCTGCTGCCACGCTTGAGCTTCAAGGGGACCCTGGATTGGTGGGGAGGGATGGCTTAGCCCTCCCTCATGTTCTATAAAAGTGGAACAGGAGTACTAGTGTAGGCCGCGGCCGCCATCTTGGACGGCCTTCACGACTGCAGTGATCCATAGGCCTGAACAGCACTTTACCTTTGGGGGAATACAGAGGGGTCCCTCCTGGCAGCGCTTGGGAGGTACTCCTCAGGGTGAACGGCCAATTCAGGTCACACACACCTCACCTCCCGGGAAGATTTTTTTCTGCATCCCTGCATAGGCTATTGGACCCAAATTTAGGCCCCAATCTGGTGTTCTCCCTTCCTGGCCACCATTCGGATTCGGACTGTGGTTTTTTTCACGCAAGCTCTTGCCGCCCCACAGATCCCCCCGCCACACAAACTGTGTTGCAATTTATTACCTTGCTGGCCTTGGCACACTACGCATCTTATGAGCAAGCTGGCTGTCGTCACCCAGGTGACTTTGCTGTGCCCGTAATCAGGACCGGGCCCTAGGATTCCTACCGGTCTGGTGGCCAGGGGGGCAGGGTGGTCATTTCTATTCCCTGCCCTTGATTTTATCCGCCAATTGATCCACCACCTGAGTTACCTCTCAGTGTCCCTGAGGTAACTCTCACCAGGATGGCGGACAACACAGCCTCCCAACCCAGTGACGCCTCTCCTCCTTCCTCAGGCCAGAAGCAGTGCAGGTCCTCCAACCAGGAGGCGGCAGGTAGGATCTCGGCCAAGGCCAAGGCCATCTCTGGGAGGAAGAACTCCAAATTGGCAGAGAAACAGGCCAGCAGGAGACACCAAGCTTTGGAGAAGGAGTTCTCCAAAGCACAGAAGCAGGCCAGGGCTGAGGCTGAACTTTTCCTTCGATTTAAAACCACTGGGTCCCGCAACCTCTGCCCAGGGAGTCTGGTCGCCAGTGGGACTTCCCACTTCTCTTACTCCACCGGGCCAGATCAGGGCATCGCCACCCCCCAATCACTACCTGTACCGTGGGCCCATCGCCCGGCTCCAGAAGCAACTTTTACCTCCACGGCTGCGGAACTAAGGGTAGTCGAGTCTGATTACCCTTCCCCCTGAGGATCGCCTTCAGGCCTTAATTGCTCAGGCGGTGGACCAAGCTCTCGCAGCCAGGTCATGTTACATGCCCAGGGCTGATTCAGTGATTTCCCTTCCGCTTCCCCAGTCAACACCAGTGGGATACCACGGGCCTCCCTCCCCGTCCCGATCTTCATACAGCAGGGCCTCATCACCTCCAGAGTATGACCAACCATTAGACGCCCTGTGGTCAGAGGAGGAGGAGGACTCCCCTCTGGATCCGCTGCCATTTGGTGGGCTTTTCAATCCCTCTCTTTTTCTACCCTTACTTCGTAAGGCCAGCTCTATGGCCCACATCGGCCCTGATCGGACTCCCACAGCAACACCTGCACCTGATTCAGACGCGGACCCGGTCTTCATCAAACCGGTAGTAACTCAGCACCACGTACCTTGCCCCTCTTTATTCCTCAATGCGGTCTGGAAACAGTGGGTCTCCCCTGGCACCTTCCCCTCCCAGGTGGGAACGACAAGAAACTTTTCAGCGTTGCTCCAGATTTGGCAGATGCACTGGAGGTGCCTACAGTGGATGAGCCCTTGGATCCTCTCCTGTCCTCAACCAAGATCTCAGGAGATATGTCTGAGGCACTGAAGGTGGAGGACCAGAGATGGGAACTGACGTTCCACAGGACTCACCAGGTGGCGGCGTGGGCTATCAGGGCTGCCACTTCAGCTTCCTTTTTCACTAGGTCCTCCCTTCTTTAGCTCCATCAGCTCCAAGCCAGGATCCCCCTGCAGGATGTTCATACACATCAGGACCTGAGCAAGCTAGTGGCGGCAGTGGAATTCGTTTCTGATGCAACACTACACATGGCCAGGTTTTCCTCCAGGACCATGGCATCTAACGTAACAGCACGTTACATACTTTGGTTAAAGCACTGGCATGCTGACGCTAAATCCAAATGGTGCCTGGCAGCAGCCCCGTACCAGGGTGGTAAGCTATTTGGGGAAGCCTTATCACTATACCTGACCGAGGACAAGGACAAACAGAAGGTACTTACCCATCTCACTAGGGCTGACAGATGGGCCAACCCTTACGCCCACAGGCAGTCCTTTCGGTCAGGAGCTAGCCCCAGCAACACACAACCGTACCGTCCCTTCACGGCCAGGCAGGATCGCCCAGCCGACAGGTCGGGTTCCAGGCCCAGACAGTTCCAGGGCAAATTGCCCTTTCGAGGGGGGGGCACCCATTCAGATGGTCCAAATGACTCTTGGACAATCTCTCCCATAGGGGGCAGGTTGTCCCTCTTTGCTCACCAGTGGGAGGTCACCACCACAGACACCTGAGTTCTAAACACTATTCACCATGGCCTGTCCCTGGAGTTCATCTCCAGTCCACCAGGGCATCTCATTTTTTGCCCTCAACCCAAAAATCCCGTAAAGAGGGGCCTCATGCAAGAAGCCATTCGTCACCTCCTAGACATAAGGGCCATAGAACTGGTGCTGGCAGGTCAAAGGGGCCGGGGATTCTACTCCATCTTCGTGGTCCCCAAGGCCTCGGGAGGATGGAGGGCGATCCTAGATATCAAAGGTCTCAACTATCATCTTGCATATCAAAAATTCAAGATGCACACGCTCCAGTCCATCTTGAGCAGCGTGACAAGGGGAGACTTTCTAATGTCCATAGACCTTACAGAAGCTTATCTCTACATTCCCATCTCTCTAGACCACTGCTGGTTCCTAAGATTCAATTATATGGGCCATCATTATCAATACAGGGCACTCCCGTTCGGCCTATCTTCGGCTCTGAGGGTGTTTACCAAGATCCTGGCGGTAGTCACCGCTCACCTGAGACTGGTGCCGGTCCGTGTCCAATGCTACCTGGACGACATTCTAATCCAATTGTCGTCATTCCCGGCTGCCCAGTCAGACCTCAGGCTGGTGATAAAGGTCCTCCAGGACCACGGGTTCTCGGTAATCTTTCAAAAGAGCCAGGCAATTCCCTCAACCAGGCTATTGCACCTAGGAGCCATCATAGATACAGTAGAATGCCGGGTCTACATGTCCCAGGAACATTGGGACAGTATTCGGGAGTTGGTCCTCAAAATATGCCGGGACCGGACCGTGATGTTGGCCATCCTTTCCCAGTTACTGGGAAAGATGATATCATGCATAGCGATTATTCCATGGGCCAGATTGCATTCCAGGAACCTCCAGTGGTTCCTGTTCCCCTTCCAAAGGTTGGGCACCAGCTCTTCCAACCGAAGGGAAGGGTCCCTCCTCAGACCTTGTGATCTCTCAAGTGGTGGTTCTCTCCAGCCATGGCCAGAGGGTCCTCCTTCAAGGAGCCCGTTTGGCTCACGCTCACGACGGATGCCAGTCTGTTCGGTTTGGGAGCGCACCTTCAGTCACAGTGGGCTCAAGGATGGTGGTCCCAGTCAGACCTGAGGCACAACATCAACTGGTTGAAGCTCAGGGGCATACACCTGGCTCTCCGCCACTTCTGCAACAGGCTTGTGAGGCATCATGTGCTGGTCCTCACAGACAACGTGGTGGCAAAGGCCCATGTGAACTGGCAAGGGGATACCCGATCCCGGACCCTCATGACTGAGGCCCAACTGCTGGACTCCTGGGCAGAGACCAACCTCGCTCCATCAAAGCTGACCACATCTCGGGGGAAGTGAACCGACAGGCAGACTTCCTGAGCAGGTCAACAGTGGATCACTCGGAATGAAGTCTACACCCGGACCTCTTCAGGGAGATTTCAGACAGGTTTGGCACGCTGATCGTAGACCTGTTCGCCTCCCCGGCGAACACCCAATTGCTGAGGTTCTTCTCCTGTTTTCCGTCCCCAGGGGTGGAGAGGGCAGATGCTCTTCGGGGCCTGTGACCGGAGGGCCTGCTGTATGCCTTTCCTCCTCTCCCCTTCTTCCGGCGGTCGTCCGCAAGCTCCTGCAAGAGAGGGCAGAGATTATTCTTGTGGCCCCGTACTGGCCACGGAGACCGTGGTTTGCTGACCTAGTGAGCCTTTCCAGATCTCACCCGTGGAGGATCCCTCTGGGTCGCGTCTCACTCAGCCAGGGGGGGTCTGCATCATCCGGAGCCCCAATGGCTTCAGTTGGCCACCTGGCACTTGAGCACCAGATCCTGTCCCAGGAGTCCTGCTCACCAGACGTCATTTCTATATCCAGGCCTCACGAAGGCCTGCTACCAACCGCATCTACGATGCAACGTGGAGGAATTTTTGTCAGTGGTGCACCAAGCATCACCTGTCTATATCAGATTTGACAATTCCAAGGATCTTGGACTATCTACTAGAGGGTCAAGATAGGGGCTTAGCGCCGAATACATTACGCAGACAGGTTGCAGCTCTCTCCACCTTGCTTGTCTGTAACACCGCAGTGTCCCTGGGTCAGCACCTATTAATATGCTCATTCCTTAAGGATGCCACAAACACTAAGCCCCCTGTTGTGCATAGGTATCCCTCTTGGGAGCTGCCGCGGGTTCTACAGACCCTCACCAGGCTGCCATTTGAACCCTTTAAGACATGTGATTTGCGGTCCTTGTCCCTCAAGGTTGCCTTCCTGGTGGCAATCACTTCAGCAAGGCAGATATCTGAGTTGGCGGCACTTTCCATTAGGGAGGACTTATGCATCTTTCACCGGGACCGGGTGGTCCTTCGGTTAGACCCTACCTTTATCCCTAAGATTAACTCTCTATTACACAGGGCTCAGGAAATTGTGCTTCCAGATTTCTGCCCCAATCCATCTCATGACCTGGAACGGCAATGGCATTCCCTGGACGTCCGCAGGGCACTCCATTGTTACATCAAACGGACGGCTGCTTTCCACAACTCTGAGGCCCTCTTCGTCTCCTTCCATCTTTTCTCCAGGGGTCGGAGGGTGTCCGCCTCTACGATTGGAAGGTGGATCAGGGCTTGCATCGCTGGGGCGTACCAGTCCGATTCCTTGCCGGTTTCACGTCGTGTCACAGCCCACTCGATGTGCAGTGTGGCTACATCTGTGGCTTGGGCCACTCAGGCATCCCTAGAGGACGTTTGTCGGGTGGCCACGTGGTCTTCACCCTCGCCGTTCATACGACATTACAAGCTGGACAAGTATGCCTCTGTAGAGGCCTCCTTTGGCAGGAGGGTTCTCCAACAGGTGGTACCTCGAGGCGTCACACCGGACCTGTCTGCTTCCCTCCCTTAGGGACAATAGGCTTTGGTATGTCACATTGGAGAAGGGGCGTTGTCTTACCTGAACACCTTTTCTCAGCGCGGAGATGGAGAATCCACTCCCTCCCTCTCAGGTCCTTTAGCCTAGAGTTAGGTCCTGTGAGCCAACACATCATACTGTCAGTCAGTAGCTTCGCCCAAGTCGAGACTGGGAGGTCCTAGTCCAGGACGGGCGTGGCAGGTTTGGCTGACTTGATCTGATTGGACAGGAAGACAGAAAATCCATTGGTGGATTCTTCATCTCCGTGCTGAGAAAAGGCGTTCAGGTAAGACAACGCCTCTTTTGTTGAAGACCAATAAACAAAGAAAAAAAAAAGAGACAGAAGAGCTTAAAACTTATGAATAAAACTTATTGTCTGAGCAATATTTATAACCCCAATAATACATAACAACCTTCCACAATCTTACTCCTAGTTAGGTTTGACTACAACTTCCCCCTTACTAACTGGGGGTTATGGGAGTTATAATATCAACATATCTGAAAGAAAACGGTTTGGGAGCAGATATTTTGATATTCATATTAAAAAAGACAACAGGCAAGGAATTCTCTATAGGGTAGTCTTACATAAACCTTCATTTTGAAAGGATTAAGTATCTCCCAATATATTAAATCTTTGCTGAGGAATATAGGATTTTTATAATGATACTGCAAAATACTGAGAATCATATGAAAATATTTACAAGCAAATATAATACATAAGAAATGGGTCATTACTCAAGAAAATCAATAATCCACATTAACTGAAGGTATAATTCCAGAAAAACCTTTTTTTTAAAAAAAAAAAAACCCTAAATATTCAGTAATCTGAACAGAATAATAAGAACTGGGCAATACAGAAGCTTACAGAATTGTTTTCATAAATGCTAGAATGGACATTTCATTTGCTTTCTCAGCATGAACAGATATTACACACAATAGAAACAAAACATGCTAAAATATGATTTTTAGAATATTTGAGAACAGTGTTTTAGACATGTTCGGGAATTCAGGATATCTGCCCATGAAATTTTTCCAACAGTTCAGAAATATCCCAGGCCTGTGTGTCCCCATAACATTGACTCAGAATGAGAGTTGAGTTATTTCTGTATTTCTGGTTCTGCAGCAGGACTGGATCAAAGAAGCTAATACTCTTCATTGCAGTTTTGCAGAGCTTGTGTTATTCCACTTATGTCAATTCTCTCACATGCCTTCTGATCCTCAACTTCAACTTCAACTTCACAGTTTTTAAAAGAGGAAAAGTGACTTGGTGACTTGTAGTGTGGTTCTCATAGGAATTGCTCAGATTTTTTTCTCTTTTTTTATGCATACGATCAGAGAAATTCCAGCCAGGCAATAAACTAACAATGTGAGTGATGGAGTCTTAGCCATTTATTTTGTTCCCTCTTAGTGGACTGGATGAAGTGTATCATTCATTTCAAGACCAGCAAAATTTAACCAGGACTATGACTGACTGACTTTTTCTTTTTCTTTTTGCACTCTGCTTCAGTTATTTGAAGTTAACAGGACTGAAGATAATCACAGGTTTGCTTCAAAGAGCTTTTAGGGTTAGGGAATAAAAATGCTGGAGGTGCAGGTACATCTTCAGAAATAAACTACTGAATATCTACTAAACCATATCCAGTTCAAAATGTAGCACAAGATTTTTGTAATATGTTTTAATGTTCTTCATAAGTTGAAGGAAAATTTTAAGAACTGTAACCTAATTCATCTCAAAGGATTTGTGAGTCCTGAATGTCTGGAGAATACCAATTTGCCACTCTTGTGTTAGAGTTATAGAGCAATACCTTCATAATATAGTATCATGCTAACTGAGCACATATGATAAAAGATTCTTATTGATATCAAGAACTTCCCAGTAGAATCTGCCAGTTTGGGTATGTTGAGGCTAAATACAGAATTCCTCACCGTTAGCCATACTGAGTAGGAGGGCTGTTATACTCCCAAAACATCAGGGGAACAGCACGATGGCCAAGACTAATGTATTGTGCAGCTGGGAGGCAGAAAGGAAACGATGACTTTGCATCTTTGATAGTGAAGTAGCAATGCTGAACAATATCCTTGTATTCTGTGCCACATCTGTAATGTAGCCATAAAATAAGTAATATTTATAACTAAATAGAATCAAGAAATATTGTGTACAAGTAGTCCTCAACTTACAATTAGTTGTGTAGCGACCGTATGAAGTTATAGTGGACCCTTCAGTAGCTACTTTCGGCCCAGTTCCAGATCCCAACGGCTGCCCACTTCACATGGTCACATGACTGCATTTTGAGTGCTTGGAAGCCTGCTCATCTTTGTGGCCAGTCTTGTCATTTTATGGTGAAGTGACCACAATTTACAATGTGTTTTTGTGGTTTTCTGGCCTTTTCAGTTGGTTTCCAGCAAAAAAAAAATGCTCATACCGTAGGAATAAATTGATTTGCTTAATGACTGTGGCATTTGCTTAATGACTGCCACAAAAAAGTAATAAAATCAGGTCTGGTCATGTCAGTATTTTGTGTTATGACCACCATGATTTACAATGGAAATTCCAGGCTCTGTTATGGACTACCTATAATTTTCTGTTTTTAAAAAGCAGAAAAAGTGATGAGATTTTAAAAGATAATTTCATGAAACACTAGGAAAGAAAGAACTTTGCAGAAATAGATTTAATGTGGGTTATGATATAAATGAGTAAATGATATAATTGAATGATGGTTATAACAAATAAGTAAATGGCTAAAATATATAGTGGTTATTTGACAAAATTTTAATGTTTGCACTAAAAATAATGGAAATTATTCATTGTGATTTACCGCTTAGAAGCAAAGCAAAAGAATATTATATATGTGTTTTTGCATCAATACTGACTACTAGCAACTGCCTGGACTAATCTCTGTAGTTTTCATGGCAAGATTTCAGAAATGGTTTGTTATTTATTGCCTGTTTTCCTAGGACTTAGAAAGAATGATCAGCCTAAAGTCATGGGCAGCTTTCATACCTAAGGTGGGAGTAGAATTCAGTCTCCTGTTTTATAGCCTTAACCACTACAACCATTTTGGTTCCGTATAAAATAGATGAAGTGAAATAAAATATGTTTCTGACATTTAATCATCTCTAGTTTATCATAATGCCATACTACATGAATCACTATACTAAGTTAATGTTTCCTGTTTCCATTCTGTCATATAACCATAGTTTGAAAGGTTGTTGGTTTTAGAATTGTAACAGAGATTTTTATTTCACACTATGATTGCAGCGCTGTGTAAAATTACCTGAAAATAAGCACATTCAAACATAGTAGTGTGCCATACATTTGGGTAGCCACACATAAGTTTTGTTCTGTGACTATTCATATTTTCAAGAAGCTCAGTTTGGTGGTAGCATCTTCTCAACCTTGGTTGATCTGAAAAAACTAAACAGTGGTGAACCTGGTTAGTGCTCAAATGGGATACTATTCAGAAAGTTTGGGCTAGACTAAAAAGGGAAAGGAAAAAATTCTGACCTTTTTGGGCAAAAAAATAGCATCAAGTACTTATTATAATCAAATAAGCTACATGAAAGTGTCTATGACTTCACCAAGAGCCGAGCTAACTTGGAGAGATCATATAGGCTTGCAAGAAAGCAGTGTTTGTTCACTCAAATCAGTCATGAAAATTGTGAGGAAGGAAAAAAGGGAATGGAATAATTGATTGTGACAGGAAAGAGACATTATGGATACAGAAAAGTTCCATCTTGCTTTAGATTCCTGGGTATCAAATTCTCTTCTGTATGAACGTGTCTATGATATCATTCTACTCTGGGAGGAGAGATTCCAAAAATAGCTTTTTCTGGCAGCATCAGGTTACATCTGAAAGCAGTAGCTTTCCTCCAGGAAAGAAGAATGTTTCTAAAAACTGCTAAATGCAATAACAATAGAAATAAATGGCCAGGATTTCTGAGAATTAATGTTTATCCAGCCAGCCATTTCCATCTGACTGCCTTGTCTTATCCCTAAAAATATGACTTATCAAGGTAGCTTTTTCAGCTAAGACATCTTGTCATCCAGTCACACATGCCAAATCACATTTCCTAGTGCAGGACAATCTGCACACAACCATCCTTCTGTTTGTTCCCAGGATTATCTGTGTCCCACTTCTTTTCTGCCTAAGTTCATGGTGGCTTCTGATAATCACCCAACCACCAGATTCAGAACTTTATGGCCATCGTAGGTTTCTCTGCAGCTTCTTGGAATCTAGTATTAAATTGAGAAGGGGAAAACTCAAAGGCAACATAGCTAACCATGTAAGAAAATTATGGAAGCAAGAATATCTAATGTAGAAATAACTTCAAGAGTGAGGCAGTATTTATATATATTGGCTAGCAGAAAAGCAGAGCTTTGCATTTACTTTTAATGTATCTATGGTAAAATATGGAACCAAGGATTAAGAAGATTAGAGACAGATGGGGCACAGGTACTATATAAATCTATATGTAAAGGTTGAGACAGGAGAAATCCCAAGCAGTCATAAATAAAAAAGTAAAATGGTGACCTCAGTCCATGTAGTTTTCTTGAAATAATTACATATCTTGTCCTTTGCCTTCCTCAGATGTTTGTTGATTTCCTACTCTAGCTATAAGAGTGCTTCTAATAACAATAAAAGCAGTTGTCCAAATGTCTGTGGAATAGCATTTTTAAGTTGTTGGCTCTCTTAGAATATACTAAATCCTGAGAATAAGCAGTTAGTATTGTCTCTGCAGTAAATCTGTTATGTGGCAGTGACTACATATGTTATACAGAAAGCCCTGGTTTTGCCTTTGTATTGGAGAAAGCTTTCAAACTATGCAGAAGAAAAGTCCCTCTTCTTCATGTTTGCTCAGCAGGCTTAATTAAGTTGAGGGATTTGCATGCCATGCAACCCTTAAATCAATCATTGTTGGTGTTAGAGTGGGGTAATTTCAATCAAAATAGCTCCAAGATTTGGTTACTTTCCCCATGTTATCCAAATGAACACAGAGTAAGTTTAGGTACTGGTTCTCTCTTTTTTACTTATTATGGTTTTTTTTTTACTTTTCACACATACATTCAACTATGGTTGGAGGTTGCAATATCTGTCTTGAATTATAGTTGTATCTAATGAATTAAAATTCTACTCAAATGAATAAATGAGACAATTGTGTTCCAGGCACTAGGGCTGTTGAGCATTTCAGAAATCATTTGGAAAAGAAGCTTCAGAGTTCAAATGTTACACCTCTCCACAACTCTTTAAAGCAGCTACATCTTTTCCCATGGTTGAATAAATGACTGTCCTCCATAACTGATATATAAATCATGGCAGAGCCTTCAAAACATCATCTCAACCCTCAAACAAGCTGATGACATGAGATTGGGTGAATCTGGAGTCAATCTCATACTAGTGCAAAGTTTTCTTCTGATGGTAACCAAAGTCTAAATCAGTGGTTCTCAACCTTTTTAATGCCGTGATCCCCAACCGGTCGTAAGTTGAGGACTACTCAATCGGTCGTAAGTCGAGGACTACTCAACTGGTACAGCACCGTTTGCAGAATGGAACTTTTGGCGGGCTCAGCAGGGCAGAGACAGCCTGGACAATTCCTATTGGCTTTTGAAAGCCAATAGAATTAGACTCTATTCAAGCTAAGGAAAAGGGGAAAAAATGGCGGACTGCGTTGTTTGGCGACCCCTGTGAAATGGTCGTTCGACCCCAAATGGGGTCCCGACCCACAGATTGAGAACCACTGGTCTAAATGATGGGGTCCATATTGTAAGCTTAGCATTATTGGTTCTTCCAAGGTTCCTGAAACTATTTTTTAAAAAACTTTTTATTTATAATACAGTTAAAACAAAAATGGACACAGTGTAACATTCCCGTATAAATATTTCTAACAATTTGTTCCTCTTCATACATATAATTCTTAATCTCTATATATACATACATATATATTTTTCTATACAATACAATATCTAATTTATTTCTCTATATACTAACATACAATTATATATGTTTCTATCTTAACACTAACTTATAACCCGAACAGTCCTCCTTGATTCACACCAATAGTAAAATTTGTCCCAGATTTCAAAATAATCTGACTCTGTCTTGTCCTTCGTTTCCATTGTGAGCCTATCTGTATCTGCACACGATAGAATTTTGTATAGAATCTCTTCTTCTGTTGGAGTTTCTTTATTCCTCCAGTTTTGTGCATACGCCAGTCTAGCAGCCATGAAGATGTGTACCATCAAATAAAATATCCCTTTATCGTATTGCTGTGTAATGCCTAATAAGAAGAGTTCTGGTTTTAACTCAATCTCCATCATTAATATTTCTTCCAGCCAATTTTTTATCTTGTTCCAAAAGTCACGGGCTTTTGAGCACTCCCACCACATACGGTAATAGGTCCCTACTGCCAATTTACATTTCCAGCATATGGAAGAAAAATTTGGACCCATTTTAGCTAACCTTGTGGATGGGAGGTGCCATCAATAGGAAGTAAGCTTCCTATTTCTTACCCATAATTCTTGCCAGATGTGCAGATCAAAGTTGAGATCAAAGTCCCTGCTCCACATTAACATGGTTTCTTTTACCTGTTCCTCATACATTGCCTGATCTAACAAAAAATGATATAGTTTTTTAATCATTTTGTCCTCGGTTCCTAATAATATTTTGTCCAGCCCTGTCGGCTCTATTTTTATGCCTAACTCTTTTTTATCTTTCCAATATCTTGCCTGTAGTTGAAGATATGCCCACCATTCTAATTCTATCCCTTTGTGTTGAAGGGTTTTCCTGGATTTCAATCCCCCTTTCTCGTCTACTACATTTTTATATGTTATAATTTTCCCTAATTGTATAAACTTTGGATGTATATGCATTTCTAACATAGAAATCCAGCTGGGGACTTGTATATGATTTGGTTGCCAAGTTTTAACCCATACGTCAATTAGAGCTCGTCTTGATATAATGCCTTCGAAAATATTTGTGTGTTTTATATTTCTGATCCCATAGCATAGCATGCCATCCTGCCTGTAAATCATAACCTTCCAAACATAATAGTCTCCTATTCTTCAATAATATCCAATCCCGCACCCATAATAATACTATGGCCTGATAATATTTTTCCAGGTCAGGGAGGCCAAGCCCACCCCTTTCCTTTGCATCCTGCAATAATTTTAATTTAATCCTTGCTTTTTTTCCTTGCCAAATAAATTTGTGTATGGTTTTATTAAAGTTTTGAAAGAATTTCTTATCTAATTTTATGGGTATACATTGGAACAAAAATAAAATTTTAGGTAGCACATTCATTTTGATTATGGCAATTCTATCCATAAAAGAGAGTTGCAAGTTGGTCCAAGTATCTAAATCAATTTTATTTATTTATTTTATTTATTTTTAATTTTAATTTTTCCTTTTTCTCTTTACAAACAAACAAAATACACAATACATTTTTTCTTTTTCTCTTAACATTACTATGTCCTATATCTCTTACTTTTATTTACATTTATTTACATTACTTCTCATAATTTTTATTCCTCAATTCTAACCAGTTATAATACATATTCTATATCTCGTAGTATTCTATAGCTTCTTTGTCTTTTATTTCTAAGGTAAGTTTATTCATCTTTGCACAATCTAATATCTTACTTATAATCATTACATTTGTTGGTATATTCTCCCTTTTCCAACATTGTGCATATGCAATGCGTGCTGCAGTTATAATATGTATAATGATGTATTGGAATCGTTTCTCAATTTTTGGGTCAATTATGCCTAATAGAAATATTTCAGGTTTAAGTTCAATTTGTTCTTTTGTTATTTCCTGTAACCATCTCCTTATCTGCTCCCAATAGGTCTTTGCTTTGGGGCATTGCCACCACATGTGATAGAATGTTCCTTCCTTGTTTTTACATTTCCAACAATCCGGATTCATATTTTTATATATTTTCACCAATCTCGCCGATGCTAAATGCCATCTGTAGAACATTTTGTATTGGTTTTCTTTGTATGCAGTTGACAACATTAATTTATCATTTCTGTTCCATGTTCTTTCCCATTCATCTAACCCAGTGGTTCTCAACCTGTGGGTTGGGACCCCATTTGGGGTCGAATAACCATTTCATGGGGGTCGCCAAACAATGCAGTCCGCCATTTTTTCCCCTTTTCCTTAGCTGTGCTACTCCCTTTTATTCTATTGGCTTTTGAAAGCCAATAGAATAGACTCTCTTGAATAGAGTCTAATTCTATTGGCTTTCAAAAGCCAATAGGAATTGTCCAGGCTGTCTCTGCCCTGCTGAGCCCGCCAAAAGTCCCATTCTGCAAACAGTGCTGCACCAGTTGAGTAGTCCTCGACTTACAACCGGTTGAGTAGTCCTCGACTTATGACCGGTTGGGGGTCGCGGCATTAAAAAGGTTGAGAACCACTGATCTAAGCTATATTTCTGCCTATATTTTGGGCCCATGCTATCATTGGGCCCTTTACTATTTCTTCTTCCAATTCAATTTCTAATAGGAGTTTATAGGTTTTCGTTAAAAATTTTCCTCCCTTATTTATCAATATTTTATCCAATTGTTGTAATGTCCGACTTATCTCATACTCTTCCATATCTTTGTTATATTTTGATTTTATCTGTGTATATGGCCATCAATCATTAGTTATTCCCTGTTCTTTTAATTCATCTCTTGATCTTAGCTTCCTTTGGTTATTTAATAGTTCTTTATCATCTTTGTTTTATCTAGTGTGTTTGGGTGAATCATTGCCTCCATTGGTGAGATCCAAATTGGAATTTTTGTGTAGTATTTTTTTTTAACTTTTTCCCATGTCCAAATTTATGCATCCCTTATCTGATGTCGGAAGAAATATGTGTGAGTTTTCTTGTCTTTTCCAGCTTGTAGATCATTTCCCGTATCCAAATTAATGCATCCCTTATCTGATGTCGGAAGAAATATGTGTGAGTTTTCTTGTCTTTTCCAGCTTGTAGATCATGACCTTCAATTGTTAAGATCCTTTTGTTTTCTAAGTTTATCCAGTCACTGATCCAAAACAGTCCCGCTGCTTGGTAATAAATTTCCCATTTTGGGAGCCCAAGGCCACCTCTACTTCTACTATCCTGTAATGCTTTAACCTTTATTCGTGCTTTTTTGCCTAACCATATACATTTATTAATCATTTTATTTAATTCATCAAAAAAAATTCCCCGATTTTATTGGAACTGTTTGAAAGAGGTATAATAATTTTGGTAATACATTCATTTTAATCGCCAAAATCCTTCCTAACAATGATAATTGTAGTTTCCCCCAAATCTCTAAGTCTTTTTGTATTGGTAGTATCAATTTTTTGTAATTATCTTCTTTTATTAAGGAACATCTTATGGTGAGCCAAATTCCTAAATATTTGATCTTTTTTACAATTTGCAACCCCAAATTTTCTTCTAATCCCCTTTTTTGTTTTTTGGTTAAATTTTTAACTAATATTTTAGTCTTTTCTTTGTTTATTTTTAGTCCCGCCACCATTCCATATTTTTCTATTTCATTCATTAAAATATAACCTCTTTCTAATGGTTCCTCTATAAAAAACACCAGATCATCTGCGAATGCCTGTATCTTGTATTCTTCTATTTTAACCTTTAATCCTTTTATCTCTTTATTATTTCTGATTTGAGTTAGTAGCACTTCTAACGTTAGAATGAAAAGTAGAGGTGACATTGGACATCCCTGTCTTACTCTTTTGTTAATTTCTATCTTCTCTGTATTCATCCCATTTATTATTATTCTAGCCTTTTGTATTCTATATATTGACTTTATCATTTGTTCAAACTTCTCACCAAATTTCATATTTTATATTAATTGGAACATAAATTGCCAATTAAGGTTATCAAATGCCTTCTGAGCATCTAAGAATATTAATGCGGCCTGTTTTTCGGGGTGTGCTTCATAGTATTTTAAGTCAATTTTAATCTGTTCCATTAACTTATCATAATTGTCTCTTTTAGGTGTAACACATCTAGTAGTTAATTGTACCCCTAAATATCTTATTTTATTCATGATCTGAATGCCTATTCTGTCAACTAATTCATTTTTCTGTATTTTAGTCAAATTCTTAATGAGCATTTTGGTTTTTTCTTTGTTTATCTTTAGGCCTGCTACTTCCCCATATTCACTCAATACTTCCATCAATCTTGTCCCTGATTGTAGTGGCTCTTCGATTATAAAGATAAGATCATCTGCAAGGGCTTGCGTTTTAAACGTTTCTTTCTTAATCTCTGATCCTTTGATCTGTCCATCTTTCCGAATCACTCTGATTAGTACCTCCAAGGGTAGTATAAACAATAATGGCAATAACGGACAACCTTGCCTTGTACCTTTTTTAATTTGGAAGCTATCGGTTGTTTCTCCATTAATTATTACTTTTGCTGCCTGTTTAAAATAAGCTGATTTGAACATATTTATAAAATCTTCCCCAAAATCCATATACAACAATTGATTAAACATAAAATCCCATTTCACGTTATCGAATGCTTTTTGTGCATCGAGGAAAATTAAACCCAATTGCTTTTCATTGTTTACCTTATAATACTCCAATACATCCAGAACAGTCCTGACATTGTTTCTTATGTATCTTTTAGGTAAGAAGCCATTTTGATCTGAATATATAAAATCTGCTAGGAATCTTTCAAGTCTTTGAGCCATTATGGCCATAAAAATCTTATAGTCCGAGTTTAATAATGAGATGGGTCTATAGTTCTTAATATGCGTCAAGTCCGAATTTTCCTTAGGTATCAGGGTGATGAGAGCTTCTTCCCATGAGGCTGATATTTTAGCCTTTATTAAGACCTCATTAAATAGTTCCAACAATATTGGGCTTAAAGATTCTTGTATGATTTTATACATTTCTACAGGTAAACCATCTGGCCCTGGGGCTTTGTTATTTTTTTGTTTCTTAATTGCCTCCAAGAGTTCTAATGATGTTATCTCTTTGTTCAACAGATTTTTAAATTCTTCTGGCACTTTCGGTAAATCGGCTGTTTGTAAATACTTTAGAATATCATCATTATTTCTCCATTCATCATCTTTGTATAAGTTCTTATAGAACTCATATGCCACTAATTTTTTTCCTTCATTCTGGTGTACCATATCACCTTCTGCATTATAAAGTCTACTAATCCTCTGCTTGTTATTATGTTTTTTTATTTTGTAGGCTAGCCATCTCCCCGGTTTATTAGCGTTTTCAAATTTTTTTTTGTTTAGTACGTTTTATCTGCTGTCCTAATTCTTCCTTCCCAATAATATTCATCTTATGTTTAATTAGATCTATCTGTTGTTTCAAATCACGTCTTTGTGGTTCCTTTTGTAAATTTTCCTTGGCTCTACTTAGTTCTTCTTCTAAATTTCTTTGTCGTTATGTTTTAATTTTGTTTTCCCTGGCCATATAAGAAATCGCAACCACTCTCATATAAGCTTTGGCTGTATCCCATAAATTTTGGCAATTCGTATCTTCCTTTTTGTTTGTCTTAAAAAACAGGTCCATTTGTTCTTCCAATTTCAATTTGAATTCTTCATGTTTTAAAATTGCTCTTTTCAAGGTCCATCTCCTCATTCTTTTTTGCCCTTTCCATCTGATTCTAATTGGGTTGTGATCAGCCCAGGAGTTCGTATCAATTACAATGTCCTCTACCTCCAAATTTAAATCTGCTGACATCCACACCATATCAATTCTGGACCATGATTGGTGACGTCCTGAGTAGTATGTAAACTGTTTTTTCCCTAAATTCCTCTCTCTCCAGGTATCCTGCATATTAAGCTCTTCTACCATTTTTAGGAATGTATCAGGTAACGTTCCTCTAGTTTTTTTTCTACTCTTTCCACATTTATAGTCTAGGTGTCTATCCACGATTACATTATAGTCTCCCATTATACAAATGTTGTCATATTCTAATTTATTAATAATACTATGTAGTTTTTTGTAGAATTGTTTCTGCTCCTCATTCAGGGCATAAATTCCCACAAGGGCAATTTTTGTTTTATTTAGGGTTACTTCTATTATTAAGATTCTACCCTCTTCATCTTTATAAATTTGATTTGCCAAAATTTCCTGTTTAATATATGCTACAACTCCTCCTTTCTTGTATTGTGAAAGTGCTGCGAACATGTTTCCCAATTTAGGGCAATTTAATAGATATTGATATTGTTTTTTTATATGAACTACTTGTAGCATAATTATATCTAAGTTCATCTTATTGAGTTTGTTTAGGAATTTTTTCCTTTTTATTGGGGAGCTGAGACCATTAACATTGATGGATATGGATTCAACACCTTTTTCCCCCTCTTTATCTATATTTGGATCTCGTTATTATTGTCAGTCTAGACTCTTGAGTTTGTAAATCTTTTTCTCTTTCCACTAGCGATCTTGTCAGTCTAGCCTCTTTAATTTCTTTAAGTCTATTCTCATCATGTTTCCCTTCATTTTTTCCATTATCAATATCCTCTCTAATCTCAACTTGCTTACCTTTAGGTTGTATTTCCTTTCCTTCAGTGACCTGGGTTAGTATCTCTCCTTCCTCTCTTACCTCTCTTTCAACTAGGTCTTCCTCACTGCCAAAGTTTTTTCTATAAAATTCCTCTGCTTTATCTATTGAGTCTAAATGGAACCTTTTCTCCTGCCACGTGACCAGAATCCCTTCCGGGGTCAACTATCTAAAATTAATATTTTTTCTCATCAATTTAAAAGTTATTTGTTGATAGGCCTTCTTAAGTCTCTCACTCTTCTAGGTACAATCAGTTGTTTACCTCGGTACTCCAGTGAATCATCTCTGGCCCTGAATAATATTTCGTCTCTGATCGATTTCTTAATAAATCTAATGTGTACTTCTCTGGGGAGATTATGCTGTCTTGTGTAGTTCGTGTGGATTCTGTAAATCTCATCTATCTCACTAGCCATCTCTGCTGGATCTCACCATAGGTTAAAATCCTCTGTTTTGATTTTTATTTATATTTGAAGCATCTAGAAATATCAAAATCCTCCCCTTTTTTTTGGCTTTCATCTCTCACACTAAAATGTTCCTCTCCCGAAGAGCTTTTGAAGGTGTGTGAGTTTTTGTAAAGTATTGGACAGTTTTATATACTTTTTATTATGCATGACAATGAGTTATCAGTACTTCAGTAAAAGTTATATAGCCAGGTGGATATATAGTACTTCAGTAAAAGATATATAGCCAATTGTTTCTTTGTGGCCTGAGAAAGAAATGGAATTTCGAGAGTATGGTGAAATGAGGGGGGGGGAGATTCTTGCTTGTCTACTCACAAAATGTCTACTGTTGTGATGTGAGCCTTTATAGTCTGGCCACATGAACTGTTCCAATTACTGTTCTAATCTACTAATATGAAGAGCTGTATACATTCCTCCTACAAACTCAGTGCAAAATTCCTGACAGTATTCAATTTTAATGTCACAGAAGAAGTGGATCAGATTGAAGGATAGTGAATCACCCGATAATTTAAATCTGGAATACTCCAGTCTGTGTTCAAGACTGTGTTGGTTTGGGACTTGGATAGCTATAAAGCAGATCCTTTCTATAGATCAGTGGTGGTGAACCTATGGCACTAGTGCCAGAGGGGGCACTCAGAGCCCTCTCTGTAGGCACGCACACTGTCGCCCCAGCCCCACCTCCCCCATAGCCTCCTCCTCACCAACAGCCCCCCCAGAAAAGAGTCACCCACAAGTACGGCCCGTGTGGAGCTTCACAGCCAAGCACATGGCAGCTGGGCAGCAGATGATGCTGCAGGGTGCGGGTGGAGGGCATGGCCACCATGGCACTGCAAGGCCACCTGAGTGATCTGCGGTGTGCCGTGGATGACCCTACGGGTGGGCGAGGTGAGGGCGGAGCAGAGTGGGCAGGCGGAGTGGGGGTGGGCCGGTTTTTGGGCACTCGGTCTCTAAAAGGTTCGTCATCACTGCTATCGGTGAAGCTCCTGGGTGATTTTGGTTCAAACTTACAAGATTGTTCTGAGAATAAAAGTAGGGGAGACCTTTGCCCATAGTAAAAATGGCAATAATACCAATAGGAATAATATGGTGTAAAAGCTTGTAATTAGATAAGATAGGTTACCTTGATTGCAGCTCTGCAATCTGTTATATTGACCACTAAGGGGAACACTGGTTTCATCGTATTTGGGATTCCTCAAACCTGGGTGATTATGTTCCATTAAGTTGGTATTGACTTTTAGTCACTAAAAGTCAACACCAACTTCATACTGGAGGCAGATATCCCACCCTAGCAGTGGCTTGGTCAGGTTAAATCTGGTTCCAATTAGGATCAAGTTACATATTTTATAGAGCAAAGAGACTGCCTTATGAAGGAGAACCATTTCCCCCCCTTAGCAGTAACTATCTCTCTTTGTGTGAAAGCAATAACAGACATGTTAAACATGATGTAAGAAAATCCTTCCCTGCCCTGATCCAAAATATATAGTATCATAATCCCTGAATATTCTTAATATTGTAACTAGAATTTGGGTAGGGTACGCTATGTGACTTCCTAATACTAGGTGTTTTGTGCATCTGAAATACAAAAATTAATATGTTTTTTAATTTTATGGGCCATATGGAAAAATAATACAAACATATTCCCATGTTGTTAAAAAGGGCTTAGGACTTGAGTAGGAAATGATTAATTAGAGACAATAAAATCAGTATAGCAATTGGCATAGATCATTTTTCAGATAATGATCTCCCATGAAATGTTATACACTAGATCAGTGGTTCTTAACCTTTTTGAACGAATCGCCCCCTTGAGCCAATGAGGAAGTTGTCATCGCCCCCCTCCCCCAACATAACCTCTCAATCACAACATAGGAAATAATTCTTCAATTTATGCAAAGACTTTTTTTGTTTTCTTTAAAATTGTCATCAGGACATATGATGCAAATAATTTATTTCCAGTCTTTTCCCCATATCTCAACTGTGTGAAAAATTTTGGTGCCACCTGTCACTTTATTCCCAAACTTCATGATACATGTATTTCATTATTATCTTATTTATTCAAGACACTTAAATGTAATGACCACTGAAAACACTGGGAGCCGCAAAACTCTTTTGACATCTAAAATGAAGATAACACTGCATATATCCTTTTTTACCTTTATTATATATATATCTTCAGCGTTATCTTTATTTTAGATGTCAAAAGGGTCTCTCTCTCTCCCTCCCTCCCTCCCTCCCTCTCCCTCTTTCTGCCCTTGGAATGCCAGTCCTCTTCCCCCACTCTGTGTGTGTGTGTGTGTGTGTGTGTGTGTGTGTGTGTATAAGAGAGAGAGAGAGAGAGGGAGGTCTGTCGTGCTGGAGGAGCTGGGGCTGCTCCGCACCATGTGGCACTCCCAGCGATCCGTGACCCACCAGCGTCGCCCAGGGAGTGATGCCCCCGCCAGCTGCCGCCCCAGCCAGGACTGCTGCTGGTTGGAAAATTCCTCCCCCTCCCTTTCTCTCCCCCCCATCTTCGGCTCACCTCACATTCTTCGCCAACAAAGCAGCCGGGACTCTGGCACACCTTCCTGGCCAGCTGGGCCAACGGTCCCACAGCTGGGGATCGCAGAGGCTGCTCTCCCTCGGGGCTTGCAGGAAGGCTGGCCTGCTCAGCTGAGGCTCTGGCAGGCTGCTCCCAGTGGGGATCCCGGGCCTTCCCCACGCAGTTCCCCGGCCATGTGCACCTCGGATGGGGCCAGCCAGGGAAAGGGACTTCCTGGCAGTGCTTCTCCCAGGGGGCGGGGCACCCGGGCGCAGGGCCAATCAGCAGCCCTGTGAGGGGGCAAATCTGCATGAGAGAGAGAGAGAGAGAGAGAGAAGCACAAATGCCTCTGTCTCTGTCTCTCTCTGCAAATGGCGGAGGCTCAGAGCTGCAGGGGAAGGCTCAAATTGTTCCCAAAATGTCTCGCTCCATCGCCCCCATATTGCCCCCTTTTTGTTCCTTCGCCCCTGCTTCGCCCCTTTTCGTTCCATCGCCCCCCTGAAAAATGAAATCGCCCCCTGGGGGGCGATATCGCCCAGGCTAAGAACCACTGCACTAGATGACTATTAATTCCCTAAATGCTGGAGTAAGTTTTCCTAGAAATGCCTATTGCAACTTATTTAGAAACCTGTCCTTTAAATTGGCATAATATTACTGTTTTCTGCCAAGCACACCACAGTCTAGTCTGTTCTCATCTTAAGTGAGTTTTAATTGAAACATAGTGTGGTTTCATAAAGGGATGAACTTCCATAATACAAAATATTGTTTTCTGTGTTGCATTTACCAGAGCAGCACAATACAGTACTGTAATAGCATTAGCATAACACAGTTATAGCTTCCTTCTAGGTTTTCCCTGTCAGTATGAGGAGGTGGTGGTGAGAGGGCATTCTGATGAATATGTGGTCAGTCAGCAAGTTGGATTCCGACTGCAGAGTTTCTGTGACAAAGGAAAGTTCTAGGTTGGTTTGATTGAAAACATTTTTAGTTCAGAAGCATGCAAGGTTGAAATGGGAAAATTCCAGGAGTACAATTATGGAGGAATACATTCCATCGGTGTGACCTTTAGTTTAGCATTAGCCTGTGTGAATGAAGGAAGGAAAGCAGTTCCCTGGACTTACTCAAAACCCTACTTTTTTCTTCCCAAGCCATTGGAGAGAAATTACATGAAGGGGCTCAGGATTGTGTCAGCAGGATAGCTCCAATTCCAGAACAGAATGGACCCATCTTGATGTGGGGACAAAGGTGGTCAGAAGAAAAAGGAAATTCAAAAATGGACCAAATCCAGCAAAGGGGTGTGTGTGGAGAAAAAAAAAATCCCTCAATTCAATCGTACCCAAAAGGCTGTTGCTGCCAAATGCTGCTCCTTTAGTCTCTCTTCTCTCCTGGTTAGATGACCCAGGTGGAGCTGCTATTAAGAGAGTGGAAAACATTCTAGGAACTTTGCTGTGTGTGCTTTCACTACGTTGTTTATTTACTCAAAATATGGTTTTGCAATATTAAGCAAGTTTAAAAATTTTGGGGGAGACATTGGATTCTGTTTGTCAATATAGATATAAATCATTACTTAGATTGTAAGCAGTTGTGTTAAGTGAAATTTTAAGTATTAAGAGTTCCCAATGTGTATAAATTATGCTTTATATTATTAGAAGGGTACCATGTTGTAGTTAAGATTTTTTGCATCTTAGACTGAACATTTATTTTTGGTATTGAAAGGCTTAGAACATTCATCACTATTGATTCATACTGAACACTTGGAATTGATGTCTAGTTTATTCAGGTTGCTTGTTTGGTTATAGAATTTGTATATTGATATTTCATTAAATATTTTTTTAAACAGTAAATGTCCAATCAGCAATGCCTACTTAAAAAAAATAAAATATTAGCTAGTACAGATGAGAACCTTTATATCATTTGTAATTTTTTACAGTAAATATGCAGAACGTTAGTCTCTGGGATTTTTCTTTTCTGATTAAAGCCAAATTGTATTTATTATTTAAATATTCATTTATATAGAACCAAATGGTGAATAGAAATAAAAATGACATAAACCAAGTCCTTTTGGCCAGAGTTTATGCAAAATAGAAAGTATATTCAGATCTTACATCAAAAGTGCTAATATATATCGTTTCCCCAATAAAATCTTGTGGCTGGATTCATGCTACATGATTTGCTTAAAATTTGTTTCATGAATAACTATATAATTGGAGGCATTTTTACAACTTCCTAAGCATATTTTATAAATTATTATGGCTGAATTCACTCAATATGCTGAGCCAAATTTCACTGAATCCTATTCTTGCTTTAGTTTCTATAAGCAGAATTAAAGCATGCTATATTTAAATCCTAAATCTTTGTTGCCAAATATCTTTGATATCAAAGTGGGCACTTAAAATCCTGACATTTTAGTGATTTCTCCCACAATTTCTAAAAATACAGAAATCTGATAGAGGAAAATATTTAAATACATGAGGCATGTACAAACTATGGAGTAGCTGGGGTGGGTGATAAACTCAGGAAGTATCTGTGATTGTTATATCAAAAATAACGAAGCATTGCAACGAAGGAGAAAATTGACAAAAATGTGGGGATTGATAACTTAAAATAATTTTTCTAAACATTGTTAAAGGCTGGCTTCACACCTATTTGGCTGTAATTTGTTTTTTGTTTTAGCTGTTACTGTGGTTTACTATGGCGCCATATTTACGCCATTAAATATTATCTAATTATCAATTTATCTAATGCCTATGTGCACGTGCTTAATCCAGTGCAAATATAATTTTCTCAATCTTTTTACTTCAATTGCCTCTGTTATATCTGCTTTAGGACATATAGTTGAAATTCCAACAATCCAGAGCTTTTCTGAAATCTGTTTTTCTAAATCAGAATGCCAAATTGGTAAAAATTTTAATATTATCAAGTTTATAAGCTTCAAGATTTCTAATCTTGACATAGGGCAGCTCAACAAATACGCAGCTGGAATGAGTGAAAAGTTAAACATTGGCTTTTAGTCCATGAATAGATGCTCTATTCTATTCCAAATCTTATAGTGACAATATAGTAAGCAGAGAGTATAATGATATAAGTTTCAGTTCTGTTATTTTTGAGTGGTGAAGAAGTAAGCAAACAAGGAAACTCTTATTTCTCAGTATAGTACGCATATAATCTTGCCTGGAGGCTCTCTTTGTCCTCTTCCCTGCTTGGAATGCAGGTATAGGTGAGTGCATGCCACACATGGATCCTTTCATCTAAGGTAGAGTGTAATCTTAAACTTCTTTGTGGAATGTGGGCAGCATCGGCTTTAATTTGTTCTTTAGGTAATCATGTAACCTAGGCAGGTTTTTAAGGATTGTCTGAGCTCATTTTAAAGTCTACCTCCCTCAGGGTTAACAATTCCTGTAGACGCAGATCTGCAATGCTTTCAAACCATTGCAGTGCAGTGCTGCAATATTTAAATTCCTAGTTCAGAATTAACTCATGAATCTATGTATTTCTCATGGATTAGCGAAGACTGAACAAAGGGAAGCAGTCAGCACAACTTTGAATTTTCTGTGATAGTGGACTTTCTTGTTGAACTGTGGATTCCAGCAAAAGGATGTAGTCTAATGATTTTTGGAGTCTGCTTCAGCAAATTGCTTTTGTATATGTTTATAAATAAATAATTAAACTATTAAAACTATTTGCCAATCCAATTACTTTGGGAAAGCTTCTTGCTGCTTATCTGCATGAAATATTACTGGAGGAGGCCTGCCAACCTTACATTTTGGCACTGACTATGGTTGAATTACTCATTATTCTCCACGTGAGAAACTTGTTTTGGAATTATTCTCCAAATTCCATTATTTTTAGTTGTTGAGTCATAAATTGCCAGGAAACATTATCAAAGGCCTTTTGAGCATCTAGAGATACTAACGCCAATTGTTTCCCTGAATGCATTTTATAATATTCCAATATGTCCATTATAACTCTTGAATTATTTTTTATTTGTCTCTTTGGTAGAAATCCATTTTGATCTGGATGTATACATTCAGTTAGAAATCTTTTCAGTCTCTCTGCTATTATTGAAGTAAAGATTTTATAGTCCACATTTAGTAATGATGTCGGTCTGTAATTTTTTATCTGTGTCAGGTCTGAGTCCTCTTTTGGTATCAAAGTAATATTTGCTTCTGTCTATGTGTTCGGGATTTTAGCCTCCAATAAAAGTTCATTACACACATCTTTCAACGGTACACTTAATGTATCTTATAGACATTTGTACAACTCTGCCGGGAGCCCATCTGATCCCGTGGTTTTTTTTTGTTGTTGTTGTTGTTTTGTCTTCTTATAGCCTCTGTCAGTTCCATCATTGTTATTTTCTCATTTAACATAGTTTTAAAGTTTTCTGAAATTTTTGGTAAATTATTTTTTTCCATATTTTGAATTGTTTTCTCCTATGAAATTTCTTCTATATCATACACTACAGTTTCTCATAATATTCATTGATTATCTTTTTTATTACTTAATTTTTAAATTGTAAACAGCCTTTTTCATCTAATAAGTTATTTATCAAATTTTTCTCCTTCTGTTTTTTTAAGTTTGTAAGCTAGCCATCTTCCTAGTTTATTTGCATTTTCAGAAAAGTTTTGTTTTGCTCTTTTAATTTGCTGGGCCAGTTTTTCTGATTCTATTAAATTTAATTTATGTTTTACTAGTTCCATTTGTCTTTTCAGTATTTTTTTTTTGTGGATTTATTTATAATTCTAATTCTAGTTTTTTTAATTCTTCCCTTAACGTATATATTGTTGTCTTTTTTTCTTTGTTTGTTTTCACCATGTATGTTATAGCTATATCTTTGACCAAGTGACAAAATTAGTGGACCAGATGAATGCTGTGGATATAATTTACTTGGACTTCAGTAAGGCATTTGACAAAGTAGATCACAACCTACTACTTGATAAGATAGAAAAATGCGGGTTAGACAGCATCACCACCAGATGGATCCGTAGCTGGCTAACCAGCCATACTCAGCGTGTAGTCCTCAATGGAACCACATCTATATGGAGGGAAGTGTGTAGTGGGTTGCCCCAGGGCTCTGTTCTGGGCCAGTGCTCTTCAACATCTTCAGCAACAATTTGGACAAGGGGATAGATGGGGAACTCATCAAATTTGCAGACGACACCAAGCTGGCAGGAATAGCCAACACTCCAGAAGACAGGCTTAGGATACAGGAGGATCTGGACAGACTTGAACACTGAGCGCTATCTAACAAAATGAAATTCAGTGGTGAAAAAAGTAAGGTTCTACATTTAGGCAAGAAAAACCAAATGTACAGGTATAGTATAGGGGGTACCTTGCTCAATAGTAGTAACTGTGAGAGGGACCTTGGAGTCCTAGTGGATAATCATTTAAATATGATCCAGCAGTGTATTGCAGCTGCCAAAAAGGCCAACACAGTGCTAAGCTGCATTAACAGAGGGATAGAATCAAGATCACGTGAAGTATTAACACCCCTGTACAATGCCTTGGTAAGGCCACACTTGGAATACTGCATCCAGTTTTGGTCACTACGATGTAAAAAAGATGTTGCGACTGTAGAAAGAGTACAGAGAAGATCAACAAAGATGATTAGGGGACTGGAGGCTAAAACATATAAGGAACGGTTGCTGGAATTGGGTATGTCTAGTTTAATGAAGAGAAGGACGAGGGGTGACATAATAGCAGTGTTCAAATATCTCAGGGGCTGCCTCAAAGAAGAGGGAGTCGAGCTATTCTCCAAAGCACCTGAAGGCAGGACAAAAAGCAATGGATGGAAACTAACCAAAGAGAGAACCAACCTAGAACTAAGGAGGAATTTTCTGACAGTTAGAACAACTGAACAGTGGAACAGCCTGCCTCTAGAAGCTGTGAATGCTCCAACGCTGAAAGTTTTTAAGAAGAAACTGGACAGCCATTTGTCCGAAATGGTATAGGGTTACCTGCCTGAGCAGGGGGTTGGACTTGATGACCTCCAAGGTCTCTTCCAACTTTATTGTTGTTGTTATTATCATCATCATCATCATCATTATCATCATCATCTTTAGCTGTATCCCACAGGTGTCAAACTCTCCATGTCACATGACGTGTCGCGACATATCATGACTTTTTTTGCATTGCCGGAGCTGGGATGGGTGCGGCCTCCGTATGATGCAACCATCCCTTATTCTCTTAGGAACCTGCTTCAACCACAATTTCTTTGTTTTTATATTGTAATGGGTCATTCCTAACTCTTCTCAGCATCTCATCTCTTACTGTTTTCTTTAGAAATCTTACATGAACTTCTCTAGGCAATTTGTTTCCTTGCATAGCTTGAATTCATTTGAAACATTTCATCCACTTTCATCTGTATCTCCACTCTATCTGTATTTAGAACCTCCGCCAGTAGATTGATGATCACTTCTGCTATATCTTCCTCTTTATCTTCAGGTATATTTTCTCCATTTCCAAGGGTGCAACTGTTTTGGAATTATTCTTCAGACTCCAAAGTAGTGACTCAGATGTGGGGGCTGAACTACTTTATAGGGGTGCCTTTTATTTTATTTTATTTTATTATTTTATTTTATATTTATTATTTATTTTTTAGTATTCTGCTTTTGGATGTGTGAGGAATGCCATATGTATAGTTTTAATTCAGAAATCAGAGTTAGTGGGCATACACTTTTTCTGAGGTTTTTATTGTTTGGAAGTTATAAAACCATTCTTTTGTGTGTTCACCATTTGACACATAAAGTTGGAAAGAGTGAAAGATATTGCAAGTAGAATCACTATACATTAAGTGGGAGTAAATTATATCAAAGATGTAATGGATTTTTGTATGTTAAAGTTTTATTGAAATGGTTTTATTGTGCCTTAGGTTTTAAATTGTTTATTTTGAACAAAATTTGGGATGGAGCTGGTGTTCATTTTAATAAGTGTGCTTCTCTCTTCCTTTTCTCTCTATATTGTTTTCCATTATGACTCAAGAGCTACAATTAATTCTGAGTTATTTTATTCCATTTAAAAACTTGCTTATTATGCATGTTCCTACAAGTTATATGCACCCACATTGTATTTAAAGATAGTCAACGTAAAACTATAAGCTTGATTTCAGACAAACACAAAAACTTTATTGTGAATACAAGTGATTTGGGTATAGTAGTGTTTCACCCTGGCATTGTATTCCTTATCTCAGTGGTGGCAAACCTATGGCACAGGTGCCAGAGGCGGCACTCAGCGCCCTCTCTGTGGGCACACGTGCCGTTGCTCCAGCCTTGCCTCCCCCCGCAACTCCCTCATCAGCAGCCCCCCTGGAGGAGAGTTGCCCCCGAGTGGAGCAGTGTAGCCAAGGACATGGCAGCCAGGCAGCGTAGACAATACTCTGCCCTCACGCCCCATCATGCACAGTTGATGCTGCGGGGTGCGGGCAGAGGGCATGGCCGCCATGGTGCTGCTGGGCGATCTGCGGCAGGCCCTGGAGGCGATGAGTGGACCTGTGGGGTGGGGGCGGAGCGGGGCCGGGGCCAGTTTTTGGGCACTCGGTCTCTAAAAGGTTCGCCATCACTGCCTTATCCCATCCCATCTCCATCACTTCCATAGTATTGTTCTCTGGAGATTTTCAAAGGCATAGGAATAATAGAAGTTAAAGTTGTCTTTTACCTACAGGCATGTTATGTAGCAGAGTTTAATGTTACAAAACACTAGACCAACCCATAATATATAAAACGAATATTCATGCAGCATCACTCTTGATTTCTCAATAACCAATTATGTATTTGCATAGATTAAATGCAGTCTTGCACTAGACATATAAAATCTATTTGTGCCTATTGTGGGAACACATTTCATTTAGCCATTCCTTTTTATCTATTTAATAACATTTAATGGAGAATCTCTTGCTTCATTTATAAAACCACAGTGGTGAAATAGATACATCAATTCAATAAAGTTTATGTCCTGATTGTTAAAAAAAAATCTTCAAAACGTTATATAATTAGTGTAAACTTACAATTACAGTAATTTTTAAATTATCCAAGCACCTTTGATGATGCTTTCCTGTAGCTATCCCATGTTACTTGAAAATGTGGGTGTATCTTTTTTGGTGGGGAGAGTTGTTACTTATAGAAGATTCTCAAAACTACCCTCTTAATCTCCTTTCGGAATATTTAAAACTGATCCACAGTCAGTCTGGTTTTTGGGCTGTCTAGTTTCATATTACTTACTTGCCTCTGCAGAATTTTTTGATGTTCCTAAATAGGGATATTCATAAAATGGTAAATATATTTTGTTTCAATCCTACAATGAACGATCATGCTCCTGAAGTTCTACAAAACCATTTTGGATTGACTGCAGTTCAACAAAAGGCCAACTTTGAACATTTGGGTTGTTGTTCAAATCTGAAGAACTCCCACAGTGATATATAATGATGGGTAAAGTAAGACTGGTATATATCATCCCATCACTTACCTCCATATGGCCTATATTCCCACCTCTTCTGGATCTCAACACTTTCTGTTCCATCTGCCTCCTCCTCCTTCTCCTCCTCCTCCTCCTCCCTTCAGCCACTGCTGACATCCCATTGTAACATTGCCAACTCTTTAGTCTTCCCAGAATTTCTCATTCCCCTAATTTTATTCACCATCATTATACATATTACCCTGCCCCTCTGTTTCTTACTCCAGTGATCTCAGGAAACTGGGTCTCAGTTTCTGTGATCCAGTGATCTCAGTCCTCTGACTCCCTTCTTGCCAGCAACTTCCATTCCCTCAGCAACCATCACTAAGAAAACTTGATTCCCCCACACACACTTTTGTGGTCCCTCTCCTGGGCTCATTTCTGACCAATGTAATTATCTTTTGGAATGTATCCTGAATACAAGCACCCTGTTTCATTCTGTTTACCAAGAAAAATATCTGAAATACTCTGTCATGCCACAGACAATAACAGTAAGGAGTTGCATCCATCCAGTACACCCAATTCTGCTTCTGAAGATTCTGTACAAAGAGGGAATGACCAGAAAGAAACAGAGGCCATTGGGGAATGTGGAAAATAGTAAGACCTTTCCTATAAATGGTCTCTCTTTTCTGGATCTTATGTTTTCTCCTATCAATGTAATTTCCTTTATTCCTCCGCGATTCTTTTTCATTCAAGTTCTTTCTCCCTTCACTCAGGGCTCACACCCAGGGCCTCCTCACCCTCAACATGCTTTCTTAGTTCTGTTCTTTCAAAAGTTCTGGATGTTGGAATTGAACATAAAAATGAATGTGGGCTAAAAAAAAAAGTTAAAGGCATCTTTGTTCTTGGTTACCAAACAAGTGGCTTGCCATTGTTTTTTTCCAGTACATTCTTCTTATTTCCTTAGATAGCCCATAGCATTGGAGTTCTGTTGTGTTAATTGGGTCCAATGTAGTCCAGTGGGTACCCCAATGCTTCACCTGCTGAGTTTTTTAAAAAAACACACACATATGCGTGTTTTCTAAGAAAACAAAATGCCAACAAAGTAATAGAAATGGAAGACTATTAACATTTGTTTGTTTGTAAAATTTATGGGATGCCCATCTTACCATGAGGCAATGCTAGGAGACAACATGGAAATTTATGATCTGTTGTTGAATTAGGCCTCTCTTCCAAATTCTGGTTTAATAGCATATATTTGGGTGATATCTCTCTTCTGAGTGATGTCGCAATCTTGTGCATTAATATAGCATACATGTAGAAAGGGATTACAACAGTCTGAGTAACAAATGAATTTGTGTACAAGTGCATCTTTCAAGGTTAAAACATGTATATAATAGAAAACATCTTAGTCAATGATGATAGAGGACAATGAGTTAAAGAGGTTGATTATAAATCCATTCTAGCAGTTCAGTGCTGGTTGAAAGCACCTCAACCAAAGATGATTGTGGAGTGTCTACTTAGGACTCAAATAAGACCTATTTTACTTTACGGGTTAATATTTTTAAGTTGTTCATAGTTAGCATTCCATTCTACTTATTTGAGAAGATAGTCCCAGTCACTTACAAAGTAGATTTTAAAACTGCAACAAGCAGATAAGTGGAAAAGCAAAAGGAATAATACAAAGGGAGCAGAACATGCTCAGCCTTAAATTTTAAATTAAAATATAATAGAGTAGAACATCTAAATCCCTGGGTATACTTGTGTCTTCACCCGATAAGGGAAATGACTTGATATAGTTATTCTACTTTACACGAATGTTCTAGAATCTGGGACTCTAAATTAAAAAAAAAATAATCCTGTCTCTTAGCAAGCTCTGCTGGAGATGAAGAACAGAATATGACTAATGTTGGTCTTTCAAGGAAAAACGTAGTATTTGAGCAGAGTCACGTGGGAAATTCATATCTGCATTCAAGATGTATAATAGCTAATGCACTAGTACACAAGTCTTGTTTGAACACTTTCCTTACATATTGTTTGATACAGTGTTTAATCTGAGGTATACAGATATATATATATAGTATGTGTAATTTCCACATAGTAGGAATATCTCTCCTGCTTGCTTAACTTGGACGCCTGAATCCTGAATAGAACAGCAATAGAACATAATTTAAATTGCGTCTTCGTACATTTTGCTGTGCTTAATGTTTCTATGTTCCATAATTATTTACTTTGTTTTTTCAATAAAAGTAGTATATCCATATAAATGCATTGCAGTGGAATCAACAAAGGATTTCATGGCATCTTAAAAGTGTGACATATTTAATATTGCATAAAACTTCATGAATTTTATTCCATTGTAGTCCACAATAGCCATAGTATAATGAATTATTTCTTTTCAAGGGTAATTGAACTAAAATTACACTATGTCTTCCTGGAGCATTTAGAAATAGACAGGAATTATTTTTCTGACTTCAGTTAGAGTGTGCATGTACGTGTGTGTATATGTGTATGGTGCTGACTCACAGAATTGAGCGGAGTGAAGTCCCCTGATTGATTTCCATTCTGAGCGTGCTGGCTGGCTTTATACAGTAGTCTTTCTGGAGCCAAATTGAGGTACAGATATTCTGCTGCTATGAGAAGAATGGATCCACATGTAAACAAATACAGTCCAGGAGCTGGGAGGCTGAATAATTGTGCCTGTCTATTTATGGAATGTGAAAATCTAAGTTCACCCTCTAAGTCCAACATATCAGATTCTGCTTAATGGATTGCCTGGTTAATTAACCTGAGTCTTTGTCAATATACCGCAAGAAGAGAGGTAGCATCTTTGAAGGGGAGTATTGTTGTTGTTTATAGACTTTTTACTCTATTGTATTTAATTCTAGAGTTTTTAGCCAAGCCAGGGGAAAGAAAAGAGTAATTGTGGCTAAGGGACATCCCAAAGTTTATGAGTCTTTGGCTTTTTAAAAATCTTTCTGCCAAGACAAAGATGAACTTTTTCAACCTGGTTTCTTCCAAATGTTTTAGATCAGTAATGGCGAACCTTTTAGAGGCCGAGTGCCCAAACTGCAACCCAAAACCCACTTATGTATCATCGAGTGTCAGGTGGGCGTGACCCATTGGGTGGGTGTGGCCCATTGGGTGGGCATGGCCCATTGGGTGGGCATGGCCCATTGGGTGGGCATGGCTGCGGTGGTAACAGCAGACTGGGTGGGACTAAAAAGTTCAATCAATCAATTCCAACTTTGAGAGGTCTTTTTTTTCCTGTGAGAAATTGAAATTGATTGAACCTTTTTTTTTCCCCACATGGAGGCCTAAAGCGAAAAGGTTTTATAAAACCCAGCTGAAGGCCTAGGACTGGGGTGACGGCATGCGTGCCCAGAGAGAGGGCTCTGCGTGCCACCTGTGGCACGCGTGCCATAGGTTTGCCACCACTGTTTTAGATTATAAATCTCAGAAGGCACAGATATTAGTCATTCTTGCTAGGGATTGTAATCCAAATGTATTTGAAAGACATTAGGTTAGGAAAACTGATTTAAACAACTCCCTTTTACAGGAAATTAGCCTATTTATTTATTTATATGCTGCTGTTAGCATTTTTATAAATAAGGCGGCAAACGTATCCAACACACTTTCCTCCTCCTATTTTCCCCATGACAACAACCGTCTGAGGTAGGTAGTGCTGAGAGAGAGTGACTGGCCCAAAGTGATCTTTCATGGCTTGGACTCAGTGTCTCCTGTTTACCATTATACCAAAATGAATTAATTCCTTATGGGCTCCTTTTTCTTCACCCTAATTAAGGATTTAACTAATTGCAACATATTTTCTATTTTCAGAAAACATGTTTCTTATAATTGATAGTTATACTTCAAAATGGAATGAGAATAGATATTATTTGAATTATTCACTTATTGTGTGTTACCAAGCAGTTTATACCAATTGTTGTTTGGAAAGGAAATGTTAACAGGTTAACAGCCAACTGTTTAACCTAGCAGTGGCGTTTGCAGGGGATGGGTGATGTGGTGGTCATACTTGCAGTCAGAAGCATTATGATGGAAGCCCATTTCTACACCAGGCTTAATATTACACGTGTCCCCTAAAGAGGAGGGCTTGTGGCATGATGTACCCATGCCACTTTTGTCATTTTGATGCTGCTGAGCCCAGCTATAGAAATTAAAGTGTGACAGTCTGTGGAGTGTTAATGTCTCCTTTTTAACTGCCTTGGTCACATGCTTCCTGGGCTGCTTCTTAGAAATACAGCTGACCTGCTGCTGCTATGCTAGCCCCCCTCCCCCTTCTCCTAATGTTTGTGTTGTATCTTCAGGATAATTGGTAGGAGGGGTTGAACTGTTTGGGAGATTATTTAGCCACTCTGGGGTGGGGTGACAAACTGCCACTCTCCTTGGGAGGCCCTGCCATGAAGTGGTTGACCAACTGCTGAGAAGTCAGAGTCAAGCAGTGGCCATGCTCAAATGATACCAATGGCTTTCATGTTGAACAAAGCCAATGGTTCCCTTTCTCTGTTGTTATTATCTCATTTTAGGGGATTAAGTTATTGTGAGTGAAATCAGATTAGCTCCAGGAATTGAATCTATCTTGGGAGGCACAGCAACACAAAGAGAATTTTCAGGGCATATGAATTCTTCTTCATTCTTGTGAATTAAATCTGTCTGAAGACTCTTCGGCCTTCTTTTCTTGAAGTTTCTTTTGAAGCTATTTGCTTTTACAAAGAAACAAATACCACTTCATTGCCTTTTTAAAAAAATTAAAAAATTGTGTCTAATTGTGTGACCAAAACTTGATTTCCACTTAATTCTCAGATCCAGAGAAACTCTTACTTGCATTAAGTTGTCTATGGAACTGTCTCCAAACTGCTGAAATAATGCAATTATTCTATTGCTGAGTTCTTTCTGTTTGCAGTGGGCAAGTTAGCATTGCTTGATGCTCAGTGTCTAATGGTTTCATTCAGTCCTTTGTATGAGTGGAAATGTAGGACATGGTGCCTGAAAGTAAGACAGGGCCGACACACATTTTTTACCCAATGGTCAGTTTTCAGGTACCATGCACCTGGGAGGACTCTTTTTGGAAGAGTACAAACACTCCTACCCACCAGTTAGTTTTCAAGCACTTCACACTCAAGAAGGACTCTCTAAACATAGTATGGGCACTCCCTTTTCTATTTTGACTTGGCAGGGGACTAGGCCAGCAATTGCCCAGACAGAAGCCCACTCACTCAGCTTTTTACAGCCTGTCAATTTACCTTGTTTTCCAAGGTCTCCCAATCATGGCTCAACATGAGCTCATAGGAGTTGGGGTGTGGCTGAGTATGACAAGGGATGTAGATGCAGGGCAGCAACACACACTCATTCACTGGGCATACAAACACAAATTTGTGAGGTAGTTACCCACTGGGTCATCCAGTTCAAGCTGCTTGGCCCCAAATCAAAAACTCCCTTTACTATGTGCCATGGCAGGCATTGCTCAGGGCAGCACACTCCAGACAAATGGTCTGGTGCCAGCTACATGAAGTTTCACATTCGCCAAGTTAGTCTCTGAGTCCCTTAGTGGTTGCCAATTGTTAGAAGAAAAGGTTCTAGGTTAGAATTCAAGCTGGGTCACTAATAAACACGCTAGGCAACTGCTTGAAAAGGAAGATTTATTCACTGGCTTAACATAGAGAATAGCAATTGAAGATATGCTACCAAATTAATAGATGAGAGTGGTAATACTTACAGCAACAATGGACTGTAAACGTGAAGTTATAGACTTTGATTTGAAGCATGTTAGATGCATAAATAAAAGTATTCCTGCCTGGAGGTATGTGAAAACTGGGGAGAAAAATCTTTTCTTGCCCTGTGGGGTGTCTTATGCAGATGTTTGCTTGGATTTTTGGATTTTTGTGAGGGGTCTACAATTAGGGTGCAGATATTTTCCTTATCTTGGAGGCATTCTGTTTTATGTTTGCTGGTACTGAAGAAGCACATTTAATCAATTGTAGCCCTGGTATCAGTGTCGACAGAGAAAGTTTAATTGGCTTGTTTGTATCTTTATTTTGAGGCTTGCCTGCAGATCAGAGGTGGCCGGGGCTGCTGTGGACCTGGCCAAAGGGGGAGGGGGCTCTACAGAGATTTTTATTTTTCAGCACTACTAAAAGCTGTTTTGGCTGTATTATGACATAAGTATGTATCCAAGATTGCATGCTGGTATTTATAAGACCAAAGCAAAAGGTTGTGTCATTTGACAGTCTTAATTTACTCCATAATAAAGTACTTTTTGTTTCTCATTTGCAGTAGTCTGTCTTCTTTCGTGGATCACTTTGTGTTCCAAAGGGACCTCACTGTGGCTCACATGGGTGGAAAATACTTTGTACATGAATAAAATTCTAATTGTACCATGGACTCTAGTTAATATGTGATCCAAAGAACCAGTTTGTTGATATGTGTGTGAAACATGGCTAAATAGGAAAATAGCTCTTTCTGTTTACCTTTTTAAGAGTTCACTTTACTTTGTTGACGTAAACTGCTAAGAGCCAGCTGCAATGAGAATTGCCTTAGTTACAGGAAATCTAACATCTCTTCTTCTTCCTCAACCATTAATTGTTTGGTTACCAACTCATCCGCAGTGCTATCCATCTTTCTGGAATTCTTCTCTCTTCAGTCTTTTCCAGGTAGTGGAAGACAGATTTAGCTCCTCCAAGAAGAAAATCACAGGAGAAAATTATAGAATCCCACTTGGTAGCAAGGGTTTTGGGATCTCAGATCAGAGCAAATCTTTTTCATATTTCTGGTTCCAGAAAGTGGTGAAAAGCTGTTTGCAAGAACATTTAGATAGGAATAAGAGTTGTTGCAAGCATAAATATTTAGTAGATCTTTAGGGAATAAATAAGGACCTGTAGTGGATCTGACATAGAAAAACAACTTTTCAGAGTAGCATATTTAAGAAATTAAATTGGTTAAAATGATTGCTCAGGTGCCTCTGCCATGTTTGGAATGTTAATTCATAATTTGGAAGAACAGATAAGAATAGATACACGACTGGTTTGGATTGGTCCTTTCCAAATTCATTTTGAGCATTGTAAGTTGATTATAGGGTTGAATTGTAAGAGATGTATTACTTGCTTCTCAATCTGGTCATTCTTATTAATTTCTGTTCCTTTTGTAATAAGCTATGGATGTAATGGGAGTAATTGGGAAACAGTAGTCCCCTTCTCAGAATGAACTATGTCCCCTCCTTAATGTATTTCCTTTGTTTTCCAAGGGAATCTTGATCTCATAGAAAAGCAGACTAGTTTCCTCTAACTAGTGGTGTAGAAGAATGAGTCCTATATAAATAAAATATTGTGCTAGTTCTCTCTGACGTTGACCTGTACTTACTCAAAATGAAAGAGTATTGCTAAGTATTAATAAATTAAAAAGCTAATAAATAAAATACATTTATTAAACAAAAAGCAAAGTATTGATTAATAATTGAGTATTATCAAGTATTATTATCATTAAGTTGTCTCACTTACTTTGGCCATGTCATGCGGAGGAATTATATTTGGAAGAGTTAGCGGTAAAGGAAACCAGGCTATCAAAGAACATGTTGGCTAGACACTGTCAAAGCCAGGGGTCTTCAAACTCGGCCCTTTTATGACTCATGGACTTCAACTCCCAGAATTCCTCAGCCAGGCACACTGTTTGAAGACTCCTGATCAAAGTTGACACCAGCCAGAGCATAGAAAAACTCAAAGATGTAGTGCAGATCAGAAGATAGAATCATCAAGAGCTGGACATGACTGAATGGATATCATCATCATCGTCGTTGTTAATTCATAGCAGATTTTATTCCTTACATTCATTTATGTCATCTCAAACACTTTGTATATTCCTTTTTGAGAAAAATGTATTGGTGCTGTTGTTATTATTATTATTATTAAAATTTCAATTGCTAATCCTCCCAATTCAAAGACTTCTCTGGGCAGATTACATTAACTTGTTCTGGCATGATTTCTTCAGTCATGAAAAACGTCAGTTGGGAAATGTAAGATTCCCATTCTAACTATGATTTGGAAACTGAGGATTATGCCAAGAAAGAAAGGTGAAGGGAACAGATAAACGGAACAATAAATATATATTATTTTTAAATAAAACCTTACACGTTATGATTTATACCCAGGCCTTTTTTAGAGTCAGTCTTCTTGAAGAAAGATCTTCAATTCTCAGAGCCAGTATTGAGGAGGACAGGTTGAAGCGTAAATGGATAGCCCACCTTTACACCTGGACCTGCAATTTAGGTGAAAAATATGGCTGTGTGGGAGCAAGACTATTTTAAGAAGCACGCATACTGGTTCTGCAACTCTTTGGATCTGTAATTTGAGCAAGTTGTAAGCTCTCCATTGACTTATGCAACAGTTCTTAAATGCTTATGGTATTCTGAGATCCTACTGGGTGTAGTGTATACCAAGAAAATAAAAAGGGAAACAGAAATCACCTGGCTGATGATATTTTCAGGCTTTCCTCATAATGTTTGACATTAGTAGCCCTGGATGTAGTTTCTGTAGCTACTCTTTATTATGCTTTAAATTGCAAACTACTGTTCTCTTCTAGCTCTACCTTTATGCCATGTTCCTTCATATAGCATATAGCACAAAATAAATATATGTCTGGTGGGGGGAGGAGACGGAGAGGACAATTTTGGTGGCATCAGGATGCATCATAGAATTTCTGTAATTATAGCAATGCTTTTGTAGTTCCTCTGATTGTGGAAATTGCTGCAAGCTGTATCTATGATTGCTTCTCATGTTATCCACATATATGAAAGGAGAAGAAACAGCATTTGGAGCAATTTGTTAATAGTCTACAAATTTGTTACCCTTTAAAAGCCTTTTTTTTTTTTACATTTAGAATGTCTAGGAAATTTATCCAATTGTTTCCAGATTTGGAAAATATTCTTTATGAGCAGAGAGAAATGGGAGATAAATTCCAGCATGAAAAGAGGAGCAGGCATTTTATTTCACTTGCAGCAGCTTCATATTTCCATGTATCCTTTATCTTAGTTGCATCAGCCACATAAGTTTAAGTAAGGCATAGGTGCAGGAGGAGAACTTCATAGCTCAACCTGGCACTGTGTTCACTGCATCAGGCCAGCAATAGATTTTAAGTACTGATTAACTAGTCCTGAATAATGAATAGCTCCTTTCCCCAGATAGTGCGCATTTTGCCTGCCTTGTATTATTTTACACAATGCTTTACAGAGGGCTCTGTTCCCCTTTACAGCTTCTGGATATTGTGGTTACCCTGTCTACATAATGAAAAGAATCTAAGGATGTACTTATCTGCAGCTACAACTCTGACTTTGATTTCTTTGCTGTATTCCTGGTTGATATTGCTGTTTTTTTGCAAGATAGCATGAATGACAATCCTTTGGGATATGGGGAGAAACACTTTGCCTGATCGTTATGATATTCATATACTTTTTTTTTAATATAGTTTCCAGGCACCTGTGTCGTGAGCAGACCCTGAGCTGGGGTAGCCCAGAAGATGACAGAGTACAAACTGGTGGTTGTTGGAGCAGGAGGCGTTGGGAAAAGTGCATTGACTATTCAGCTGATTCAGAATCATTTTGTTGATGAATACGATCCTACCATAGAGGTGAGGAATCTGCTCTTTTCTCCACAAAGTTGTCTCCTTCTCTCTTAGCCTTAATGTTTGTATGTATTCAATCCATGTTTATAATCTGAATTTAATCATTCTTTCCACCAGAAATGTAAGTGAAGAATGAGAAACAGACTGATATTCTCTTTCCTAACATGATAATAGGTGATCCAAAGAAAAATAAAACCTAATAGACACATTAAACTAGACAACTTTCTACAACCTGATCCTCTCCGCATGCTTTGGATTACAGTTGCCATTTCAGGGTCATGCTGGTTGTGGGTAATGGGAAATTGCAGTCCAGTTCCTCTGAAAGGCACTCACTAGCTTTGGCATTCTATCATTTTGCTGTGAGCATCATTTATTATTCTTGAGATTTTTTGTTAATGGTTAAGATGGTCCTATGGACTTTAGAAATCCAAGCCAGCTTTGTTATATACTCTAATTTATGTCTTATGTTGTATTAATCTACATGGTCTGTTAAGTATGAATTGGATTATCTTGAAATTCCATTACATGACTTTGCAGAGGAATGTTCTCCTGTTGAGGAAATGTTTAAATTCCCCCACCATATGCGCTTTCTCCCTCTCTTCTCCCTCTCCCTCCCTCCCTCTCTCTCTGTCTCTCTCTCACACATACACACACACAAAGTTTATAAATTAGGGACCATGTGCTATACCTGTATCATAGGACTGATCCGTGATAGATCAGGAAAGCTGAGCAGCCTAGCAATATATAATAATGCATGCATCTAGCTTCTCTTTTGGAAATGTAAATAGTTTAAAAATAGAACTATAGTTTTCCAAAAAAACACATTTATTTTCACCAAGAAGAGTGCATGTTCTGGATGATTTTTACTAGGGTCCAAACACAAAAAAGGAACTTGTTGCCAGCTAGCTTGATATTTCAGTCTGATAGAGGCAAATCATAATGCTTTATATGGGCTTTCTAACGGCAGTCTATTTAATGGGTCTTAATTGAGAAAACAAGCTATACAATGTACCCCCTTTCCTTGAATGAAATCCATGTATGCAGTTGGTAAATACTTAAGGGAAACTGTGGAGTTGCATGCTCACCGACAGTTTTAGTGACTTAAGCCTTTCTTGATCAGCTCTTTTATCCATCAGAATGAATAATGGGGCTGCTTTGCAAAACAATAACATATAATTTTACCCTCCTTTTGCAGTGACAGCAGTGGTGTGCCATCAGCATGAGAGAACTTGCAGTATTCTAGAAGAAAATGGGTTGGCATAATAATCTATTGTATTATTTATTTATTTATTTATTTATGAGACTTATATACCGCTTTAAGTGCAAGTACTCTCTAAGCGGTGTACACCAGTAAGCAATGTATATTTACATTGCTCCCAACAATCTGGGTTCTCATTTTACCTACCTCGGAAGGATGGAAGGCTGAGTCAACCTTGAGCCGGTGAGATTTGAACCGCTGACCTGCTGAACACAGTCAGCTAAAGTGGCTTGCAGTACTGCACCCTAACTGCTGTGCCACCTCGGCTCAATATGATTGCTTTTTCTTAAGGTGAAAGTAGGAGAAAGATACTGAAAGGGAATAAATACATTATCTAAGAACTCCAGGATCTGGATGTTTCAAACTTCTCACTGTGCCCATGCCATCAACAAATGCTGGGGTTTCCATGCTGACTTCCCTTCTCACTTTGTGATTCTTTTAGTAAATGTTGGAATAAGACAGTACTAAAATGTTATATAATCCCCTACCCCAAATTGGGCAAGACCAAGGAAATGGGAAGTATGATATTTCAGTAAGGTATGGGATGAATACAAAGTCTTGGAAACTATCACAGGAATTTCCCAGCCTTATTTATAGTGAGTTAATTAAGATGGAGTATGTTCAATACTTTGAAATGCTTCTTCCTGAACTTCTTTCCACATTGACTAAGTTTACGAGATAACCTGTCTACTGACTCCTGTGCTATCTGGTGTTTGTATATGTGGAGGAGCAAGAAGGGGTTGCAGCCAGCTATAGAAATCCTATAGATTTGTCTCACCAGGCATCCTATCCTACAAAATAGAATAGGGACCTTGTTGGTAGACTAGGTTGGTGGACTAGAAATAGATTCTGTTCTCTATTCTCAGAGAATCTCAGAACAATTATACTGGCATCTACGCTAATTTTGCCTGGTTCAGGATTCTAGGGTTACCATGGTAACCCTGGGGTTTGCTCAGAACATCATCGGTCCCAGACTCTTTGCAGGGCATAGTTTAGGCCAGTAGTTCTCAACCTGTGGGTCGGGACCCCATTTGGGGTCGAACAACCATTTCACGGGGGTCACCAAACAACGTAGTCCGCCATTTTTTTTCCCGTTTTCCTTAGCTGTGCTACTCCCTTTTATTCTATTGGCTTTTGAAACCCAATAGAATAGATTCTCTTGAATAGAGTCTAATTCTATTGGCTTTCAAAAGCCAGTAGGAATTGTCCAGGTTGTCTCTGCCCTGCTGAGCCCGCCAAAAGTCCCATTCTGCAAACGGTGCTGCACCAGTTGAGTAGTCCTTGACTTACGACCGGTTGAGTAGTCCTCGACTTATGACCGGTTGAGTAGTCCTCGACTTACGACCGGTTGAGTAGTCCTCGTCTTACGACCGGTTGAGTAGTCCTCGACTTACGACCGGTTGGGGGGTCGCGGCATTAAAAAGGTTGAGAACCACTGGTTTAGGCCTTTAAAAATATTGTCACAAACCAAACATAGAAGTTAAAACAGAACAACACCTGCCCATCCAATAAAAACCTATTCATGCCTGACGTAGGTATACCCAAGGATTCAAACCAATTCAAAAGTTTCTACTTTCTATAGTATTAAATTTGGCAAGATTTCTAGAGATTTCTTAATCCTTGTCATTTAATAAGTAGCGCGTAACTACCATATGAGAGTTGTCTCAACAGTTTGTAAACAGAGGAAAGATTAGCACTGTCTTCCTAAACTGATATAGGACATTCCAAAAATCTGTAAGCTACCATGTCAGTTTTAAAGTCTGAGCAGATATGCGAATGTTCTTAGTAAGGAGTGTCATTGTATTTGCCCAACAATCCCATTCAAATGAACTAATATCAAGGCCTTTCTGTGAGATAAATGGTAAAGATTTTTGGGGATTTAAAAAGAAGGGTGTGTGAGCTTATTGTAGCAGTGATGGCAAGTGTTGATTCTCTCTTGGTAAATCAAAATCTAAATTTCCATGCTTGAGCTCTTTCTGGGCTTCACTGAAGCTTAGCATTGATGCAGACTGGAATCATCTATTATTTACTTATTTCAAGAAGATTGATACCTGTCTTTCAAAACCAATTGTGCTAAAGATTTGCATGCCCCTTGCCTTCATTTGTTTAAGCCAGTACTTCAATCAGCAAAGTCATAATTGAGTCTTGAATGAAATATAGCCAGGTTCTAGCGGAAGAAGCATGTTAGTGACAGAGCGCGGAACTCAAGGTAAGGGCAGCCAAAATTTAGATTGTACAGCTTCTAACGCAGAGGTGTCTTTATAAGTGCAACCTGTCTCACAATAGAACTGCACTTTGCAGGTTTACTTCTTGATCTGATTTGGGGTAGAGTGGGAGTGGCAGGGAACCAGTGGTTCATGCATGTCACCTCTTGTCATGAATGGCTCACTTCCTGATAAGATGTGAGCTGGCTATGGCTGACCTCTGACGTGAACTAGAAATCCAAATTCTTGTAGCTTCTCTTGAGCTTGTCAGGTGCCATGTGAGCAGAGTTTATAGGTTCATTGTCAATTGCTGTGATCCAAGAAAGCAGAAAGATGGGAGGAGAAGTCACTTGTGCTTTGGATTTTTTTTCCCCATTGGAGAATTTAGAGTCTAATGCAAATCTGGGCATTTGACAGGCCCCAGGCCATACCTGGCCTTTTAACTGTCCCTGTCTGGCTTTCATGAGGTCAGCCAGAAATTAGAAATCAAATAGATATAAGTGTGTTCTATGCACACAATACAACTGCCTTGCTGTTATTTTGAAGTGACTTGTTATTCTTTTTTTCAGTTTACATATGTGCGTGCATGCCTATGCACCATCGGGGCCCTCTTCTTTCAGGCTTCCACAACAGTCCCATGTGGCCCTTGGGAAAATTAATTGCCCACCCTTGGTCTAATGCAGTGTTTCCCAAACTTGACAATTTTAAGGCATGTGGACTTCAACTCCCAGAATTCCACAGCCAGCGTTGCTGGCTGTGGAATTTTGGGAGTTGAAGTCCTCATGCCTTAAAATTGTCAAGTTTGGGAAACACTGGTCTAATGAGACAACGGCAAACAAAGTGCAAAGGAGACAATCACCTTGGGGCAGGCAGAAAGTGGAGCTCCGCCTTGTCAGTACTTCACCACATGCCTCCATTCTCTTCTTTGCATTAAAAGTATGGTGTAGAGAAGCAGAGAATGACTGAGGGCACAAGAGACAAAAGAAGGGTTACTGCTGCCTTTGTTGGGTCAGCTCTGGGGCTGCTGAGTTTCTCTCTTTCGTCTTCTCAATTGCAATGTTTGAAGAGGTAGTGGTGGGGAGACTTTGTGGGTTCAAGTCAGCTGCCAAATGGGGAAGATACTGCATGTAAGTCTTCCCCGCTCTTCCACCAACCCACCCTCAGTTGCTGCAGTCTGGGAGACAGCCTTGGTGCCTCAGATCTCTCACAGTTTGGGGTCTCATCTGAGAGGTTTGTCTCCAGGCCCGAGAGCTCTGTGGACATTATTGGTGAGGGTTGCCTCAGATGTTTTCTTGTCTTTTTATCCACTGAATTCTTCAAGTGATAATCAGACCCCCTTTTATAGACTGGGATGGTATGACCCAGGCATCCAGATCTGCAGCAGAGCCTGTCTGTGTTTGAGGCAGGGTTGTGATGGTGGTAGCTTTTCAAAATGCAGCTGCATGTGACAAATAATTCTGCGCAAGATCTGCTATATTTAGAATGTGAACAAGAGGTGGATAATATGTAACTGCAGCAGGAAAAGTAATACTAGAAAGATTATTCCTTTTTTTGGCAACCTTTAGTATTGTAGTTAGTTTGAGGCACAGCTGAGACTTTTGAAGGAGCTTCTCAACCAATTTTCTGTCAACAGCACAGGTTAAAACCATCATTCCTTTATCCCTGTGCACTTAATTGGAATTCTATTTTTATTTTTTTACATCTGTTTCTACCCACTAATTCCTTGGGTAGAGTATACAAAGTGTTTCTTACCCCCTTCCAGCTTCTCTAAGGAAGCCTGACAATTTCACAACTCCCTCTTTATCGGAGGGAGAATCCTTCTTATTCTCTTGTAGTTAGTTTCACAGGCTTACAGACAAACCCCCAACATGATTCTTCTGGTTTATAAAAGTAGCTCACTCTTTCACCTCAAAAAGTGCTCCGAGGAAAACCAATTGTATTGTGCCCTTGTAATACTTTTTGATTGCTAAACCAGATCTATTATAGAAATATGGAAAAGGGAGATTTTTGAGGGGAAATAGCACACATACTGTGTTGGAACCTGCATCCTGACGGGATGATGTCAGGCTGTGTGAATTAATCCCAAGAGAGCGTGATCATCTCATCCTTATGAACTGGCCCTTATTGTTGTGAAACTCTCTGATTAGGTTTTAAAGGATAAGACAACTATTTTGTTATTTATGGAAGCCTTCAAATTTTTGATATCTTGATATCACTTTAAAAATAGGTGTTTAGAAGAAAATGTCATTGTGCTTAGGTATGGCTCTTACCAGTAGTTGCAAGGTTGTGTTTCATGCCTGCTTTTTTTTTACTTTAGAGCATCTTTCAACAGTCTCTGGTGTCTCTTTCAAATTTGCCTACAAAGAAAGAGGTAGAAAGGTTACATTTGCAACATCCCATTGCTGCATTTTTCTGTCCTTGGTGGAGGCAGATAAGCTGGTGAAAGGGATAAGCTGTCTAGAGAAGATCTCTCTCTCTCTCTCTCTCTCTCTCTCTCTCTCTCTCTCTCTCTCTCTCTCTCTCTCTCTCTCTCTCTCCCTCCCTCCCTCCCTCCCTCCCTCCCTCTCCTCACACACTTGCACATCCTGCAGCCTCTGTGGCTTAAATCTCTGGTTTTGTCATTTTAAAGTGCAGAACAGTAGCCTGTATTGTTCTCAGGAAGGTCAGTTGGGAGTAGTGTAATAAAATCTGATCAGTAAAATTAAATGAGAAAATTGGGGAGGGGGCCTGAATGGCTTTTGTTGGTTGCTTGGCTCAGTTGAATCTGGCTGTCTTCCCCTCTTCACAATTGCCAAGCTGAAGCCACCATCTTCAAGGACTAGTGCTATGCGTCAGTTTTCCAGATGTGTGTGGCTCCTGTTGTTTGGCAGATGAGGTCAAAAAAAGAATTTTTCTATTGCAATTAAATGGAGGTAATAATGTAAGCTAGTACAGATCAATTTGCCTAGTAGGTATTTTTGCTTTTAATCCAATCTCTTTATTTTCCAAGCCCATGGTAGAGTTAGAAAATAATATTATCTCGGTTTGCAGCTTTTGAGCATTTCTAAAAGTTTCAGTGTAGTTTTTTCCAAAGCTGAGACGTGTTGGATTTTAATATACTAATTTGCAGCCTGCATTGTTTTGGGGAATTGTAGGTGCTGGAGTCCAAGACAGCTAGAAGGCACTGAGTTAGGGAAATCTGTCTTAATTGTTCATCTAGGTCCCCAACCTTTTGGGCACCAGGGACCGGTTCCATGGACCAGAAGGTGCATGGTTTTGTGTGCTGCCTGCATCTTGCCGATGGAGCTTTGCTTGTTTGTGCGGACCAGTTGCTGGCATGCCGTGGCCCGGTACTGGTCCGCGGACTGGGGGTTGGGGACCCTGACATGTGGAATTATGTAATTTTAAAGGAGCACACCTTCTACTTCAAATATAGCGTAGAATATTTTGAGATCTTGAATTTGTATCGAGCTAACGAAACAGCAACGTTCCCCGTCTGTGTAAAATTGCTCTTCCTCACACTGGATGGCAGTAATTACCTTGCTTTCATCTGGAATCAGAGATTATTTTTTTGTTTTCTTTTGGTTTTAAAGTATTCTCGACAAATGTTTTTTGATCCAAAAAGTGCCACAACAGAAAAAAACCCCATTGTTTATGACTAGAAACTGAATGTGAAGCTATGCTGTTATTATAGGAATAGTTGAAATGGATATGGTTTAATGATTACAAACCGTGTTTTGAACACAGGAAATAAAAAAAAAACCTTTAGACAGTTTTGTAGAAAAATGTTTTTTTGTTCAGGCCTTAGAATTTTAGTAATAAGCTTTCCCTTTTTTTTTTTCAAATTGACAAGTTGATATAAATAAGAATGTATTACAGGAAGTCCTTGACTTATGATCACAATTGTGCCCAAAATTTCTGTTGCTGAGACATTTTTAAAGTGAGTTTTGCCCCATTTCATGACCTTGCTTGCCACAGTTGTTAAGAGAATCATTGCAGATGTTAAGTTAGTAACACGGTTGGTCAGTGAATCTGGCTTCCCCATTGACTTTGCTTGTCAGAAAGTCACAAAAGGTGCTCACGTGATCCCAGGACACTGAAACTATCATAAATATGAGTCAGTTGCCAAGCATTTGAATTTTGTTTACATGACCTTGGGGATGCTGCAACAGTCGTAAGTGTGAAAAATGGTCATAGGTCACTTTTTTCAGTGCCATTGTAACTTGGAATGGTCACTAAAAGAACTGTTGTAAGTTGAGAGGATTACCTGGATATAACTGAGAAATGAGGCTGTCTCCTATAAATTGATGATCTGCTAATGAGGCATATCTTGAAATTATTGTACTGTATCTTGCATTGAATACGTCAGTATTTCAGATGCATGGCCAGAGACCCAAGATTTTATTCCATAAGAAAAGAAAAATAAGTGGACTGTTTTCTAGTGATCTACCGGTATTTTTTTAATCCCTTTGTATCGTATGAAAACTTTGAAAATATCCATTTGAGTCTTTTAAAGGCTAATAGCTGCCCCTGCTAAACGATTGAAAACTACATGCTGCATAGATGCTGCTTTAAAGGAAAAATCCTATGTGACATCTATATTTGATCTATTGTTAAAATGTTCACATACTATCATTAACTAACAATGAACCAACTGTGAGTATATCTGTAGAAGCTGTGAAGCGGCTTCACAGATGCATTCAATTGTTAATGGAAATTCTTACCTTGACTTGATATATTTTGATTGAAAAATTCAGGGGACTCATCCCCCACTCCATTCCTATATTAGAAGATATACTTATCCTCTTTTTGTCAGAATGGGGATGTTTCCAGTTATCAAATTCCAACTTTCCTTCCCCCCCCCATTGTTTTTTATTGTTCTTATTTGATGTAAGCCACTCAGAGTCACTTTGGAGCCTCTAAATCTCATACATAAATAAATACTAGTTCTAATGCAACTGCTCTTTCCACCAAATTGCTTCACAGACTTCCCCTTGGATAAAATTTGTTCTTTTTCTCCAATATTCAATATTTCCTCTGTCTAGATTCATCTTAGAAAAAGTTCTTGGCCCTCTTACATCATTGTTTATCACGCTTATCTAACTTCTTTGATATATTTACACAAATAATATCACTTTTTTGAATGTACTTTTGCGACACAATTTTTAATGCTTTTGGAAGACTGAGAATTTGCTATTTATTTTTTGAGGAAAATGGAACCAAATTTGCTTGGCCATTTCATATTCCTTCTACAGCAAACCGCAGAGAAGTACGTGTAAATGAAGATGGATACAAAGCAACCATTTTTATCATTCCTCTTTTCAAGCCAATCATCCTAATACATGATTGATGGAGACATAAAATGCCTTTTCCCCATAAAAGAGTCAGGTGGTAGCCATCTTGAAATCAGTATCCAACTAAGCAGCAGGTCAGTTGTTTTGTGTCCCGGATTGTCCTTTGGAATTTGTTTACCAAGAGGTACTACAAATCCCAGAACTCCATGGGAACTCTGGTTATTGTAGTTCCTGGGTGCGTAGAAGATCCCAGTTTTGAATAGGCTAAGAAAAATATATTTGGAATCTAAAGTATTTTTAGCCTTTGGATTTAAGCCATATGGATTACAAAAGTTTCCTGCTTTCTTTTTCTAAAAGGAACTTGGACATCAGGTCTTAAAGTTTTCTTAGAAGTCATTTATTGTCCCTGGTCTGTTTGTTTCTTAACATAAGAGCAGCAGCAACGTTTTATAATACGATGTACTATAACTCAGTTTGACAAGATCAAGACAGAGTGATTCTCGAGATTGCCTACATTGTTTTCCTGATCAAATTCCAAGAGTTTTGAAATTTTTTCTTCTGTTTTACATTAACCTTCATTTGACATGTCATCTGAAGTAAGTTTAATTGCTCTTCATTAATAATACTAGGTTATGGTTAAGTTACAGCAAGAATCTTCCTTGGGATGACTTTGAGGAGGAGCATGCAAAGAGGTCACTAGGGTTTAATTTTATTCTTTTAAACAATCATTTGGGATAGCATCTGAACACTTCATTCAGATGGCTCTGATTTACTTGTCTTTTTTTTTTATTGAAATTTTTCAAAAGTTTTACAAATAAAAATCCACCCCCCCCTCCCCAACCACCCCACCCCCCCCCGACTTCCCAGAACTGAATATAGGATTATTTAACAAATATTTTAAAAATAACATTTGCAATTTATAAAATAATTAATAATAATAATAAAAATCACAGTAATAATATATATAATAATAATATACATAACATAAACTTTAAAATGAATAATATATACTAAAAAAGAAAAAAATAAAAATAAAAAGAGAAGAGAGAGAGAGAAAGAAGAAAGAAGAAAGTAGACGAAGAATAAAGCATATATATAAAAAAAAAATATATATATGAATAATAATACATAAAAAATGTATATATATAAAAAAGAAAAAGAAGAAAGAAAGAAAGAAAAAACAATCATTACAAATTATAAAAAGGCTAAATAATATTTTTCCATATCCAAATTATGTTGTATAAAATTTATCCATTTTTCCCATACCGCAAAAAATTTTTCTTGAGATTGCTCCTTTAAGAAAGCCGAAATCTTTGCCATTTCTGCCAAATACGAAACTTTATGAAACCATTCTTGTAAAGTAGGCAAAGATTCCTTCTTCCAATATTGTCCTATTAACAACCTAGCGGCTGTAATCAAATTTAACATCAATATAACCTCCTTAGCATCACAGTCAATAACAATACCTAGTAAAAATAATTGCGGAGTAAATTTTACCCTCCTTTTAAAAATTCTTTGAATATTCCACCATATCTTAATCCAAAAAGCTTTTATATGCTTACACGTCCACCAAATATGGTAATAGGTAGCATCCAAATATCCACATCTCCAGCATTTCGGCTGTAGATTAGGGTACATAATGGACATTTTCTTTGGGTCAAGGTGCCATCTATAAAACCTCTTATAAAAATTCTCTCTTAAATTTTGCGCTTGTGTGAATTTAACATTTCTTATCCAAATAAGTTCCCAAATATCCATTGAAATCGTTTCACCAATATTCTGTGCCCATTTAATCATACAATCTTTAACTAGTTCAAGTTCTGAATCTAATTCCACTAAAACCCCATAAACTCTCTTAATATGGGTTGGCCTTGGATCTCTTACTTGTTTTAAAAAAATTTCATCTTCTCTAAGCCAGCCCATTTTACAATCCATCTTCCATCTATCCACTATTTGTCTATATTGGATCCATGAATAAGTTAAGTTTTCATGTGTTAATTCTTCCAAAGATTTTAACTGCCAGTCTTGGCCATCCCATCTTAATAACTGTACGTAAGAGACCTTGTCAATATTTACCCCTTTCCTTATACCTTCTATGGCATGCCGAGGTATAGCCCATAATGGTATTTTGAAGTCACTTTTATAATACTTTCTCCACACTCTTAGCAAAGAGTTTCTTATAATATGAAACTTAAAAACCCAATCCACTTTTTTATTAAATATTAAATAGGCATGCCATCCAAAAAATAGGTCCCAGCCTTCCAAATGAAGTATTTCTGTATTTGTTAAATTCACCCAGTCGCTAATCAATGTCAATACTACAGCATCATAATACAATTTCATATTTGTTACCTTGAGTCCACCTCTCTCACGAAAATCTTGCATTATTTTAAGTTTCACCCTTGGTTTTTTCCCTGCCCAAACAAATTTATTAATACCTTTTTGCCATTCATCTAAATTACGTTAGTTCTTTAAGATAGGTAACATTTGGAACAAAAAAATAAACTTTGGCAGGACATTCATTTTAATAACTGCAATTCTGCCCATAAGGGATAACTGTAAATTATTCCAGTTTTTTAAATCCTTCTGTACCTCCATCCACAGCTTTTCATAATTATTTTTATACAATTTTACATTAGAAGCAGATAATGTAACCCCCAAATATTTTACCTTATCAACAATTTCAAAGTCTGTTAAGTTAACTAGAGCCTGTTTATCACCATTAGTCATATTTTTAGCTAGTATTTTTGTCTTATTATTATTAATTTTAAAGCCAGAAACACGTCCATATTGTTGAATCAATTGTAATAATTTCACCACCGAAGAAACAGGTTGAGACAAAGTAACAACCAAGTCATCTGCCAAGGCTCTTAATTTATATTCTTTTTTATTAATTTCTATTCCTTTTATTTCTTGAGACTCCCGAATTTTAATCAACAAAATTTCCAGTGTTAAAACAAACAATAACGGAGACAACGGGCATCCCTGTCTTGTTCCTTGTTCTATTACAAAAGCCTCTGACAAACCCCCATTTACAATAATTTGAGCAGTCTGTTTTTGATATATATTGGATAATACTTGTAATATATTTTGTCCAAAATTCATCTCCTTGATAAAACACAGCATAAACTGCCAATTCACTTGATCAAAGGCTTTTTCAGCATCCAAAAATATCAAGCCTGCAGAGACTTGGTTATTCTTTTCTAAATACTCTAATAAATTAATAATTTGTCTAACGTTAGTCTTCATATACCTTCCAGTTATAAAACCCGATTGATCCCTATGTATAAACTGCTGCAAGATCCCCATAAGCCTGTTAGCTAAAAATTTTGCAAAAATTTTGTAATCCACATTTAAAAGAGATATAGGCCTATAATTTTTAGGCAAAGTAAGATCTTGACTATCTTTTGGAATCAATGATATAAATGCATTAAGCCAGGATGGAGGGATCTCTAACCCCTGTAATAAATTATTAAACAGTTCACACAACGGTTGAATCATCTCTTCTACTAAAGCTTTATAATAAATAGATGTCAACCCATCCGTAACCGGCGCTTTGCCCAATTTCAATTGTTTAATAGCTGTAACAATTTCTTCCTTAGTAATTAAACCGTTAATCTTTTTTTCCTGATCTTCTGTTAATTTAGGAAAGTTAACTTTGCCTAAATAATTATTTATATCTGTAATTTGAATATTAGTACCCTTATATAATTTTGATAGTATTCTAAAAAAGATTTCTTAATCAATTCTTTCTGATAAACCAATTTACCATTATAATTTATTTTATCTATATTCCTCTGTTTCTGTTTTTTTCTTAACTGATAAGCCAACCATCTCCCTGGTTTATTAGCATTACAAAAGGTATTTTGTTTCATAAATAGCAAATTAGTTGCAGCTTGATCAGCCATCAGCATGTTAAATTGTGTTTTTAACAATTTTAAAGCTCCTTTAACCTTTTCATCTAAGGGATTTGAAATTAAAAGTTTCTCTGTTAATTTAATCTCCTCTTCCAAGTCTTTCCGTTTCTGAGTCTGTTTCTGTCTATGCAAATTATTCATTTTTATCAAAATACCACGCATAAAAGCTTTACTTGCATCCCAGACCATGGACATTGATGTTCCCTTGTTCATATTTAAAGTAAAATATTCCTTTAAACATTCCTTTAATTTATGAACATTTTTTTCTTGTTTAAATAAATTCTCATTCACCCTCCAGGATCTCCTATCTTCCTTCTCGACAAACAGTTCCATCCAAACTGGACTATGATCGGACAATGTCCTAGGAAAAATTTTTACATTCTTCACCCTGGTGTATAAATCTGTTGTGATCAAAAAGAAATCAATTCTTGAGAAAGATTGGTGTCTATCTGAGAAAAACGTAAAATCCTTTTCTTCTTGATTACGTTCACGCCAATAGTCTCTCAATTCCCAATCTTCTTTCATATCAAAAAAGGCTTTAGGTAATTTAGCATGTTTAAAAAAGGTAGAAGAGCCTTTTTTGTCCATTTGTATATCTAAGACACCATTCCAGTCTCCCATTAAAATCACAGATCTATAGTCCAACAAAGTTATTTTCTGATGTAGTAACCTATAAAATTGCTCCTGTTGCTGGTTGGGTGCATACAACCCCACAATAAGAATTTTCTTGCCATATAAACCAAGTTCAAGCATAACATATCTTCCGTAAGGATCTGATTCTAACAAGGTAGCAGATAAATTCTGTTTAACATAGATTACCAAACCCCCTTTCTTCCCAGGGGCGGGAGATACAAAATGAGATCCCAAGCGAGGATTATTTAAATATTTTTGATCTTTAGCTGTAATATGAGTTTCTTGCAAGCAAATAATATCAGTGTTATGTTGTTTCAAATAGTGGTAAATTTTTTTTCTCTTTTGAGGAATGTTTAATCCATTAACATTCCAGGACAGGAGCTTTGCCATCTCCCTTGGCCTTCAGCCTGGAGAAGATCCGCTCAAATTCTGCTGCTTATGAATATGTAGCAGAGCTTTTGGGTCTTGCTCCTCCCACCGGCACTGAAGCAATTTGCTGAGTAGATTCTTCAATTTCTTTTTCTTTTTCTTTTTTCTGTTGTTCTTTTTCTTTACGTTTATGTGCTGCACGGGTCATTCTCTGGTCTTTAACCTCTGGTTGAGACATCCATACCACCTGTCCAGCAGTCATCATCCCTGTACCTTCAGATTTCTGTTCCATCTCTTTGTCACTCAAGACTTTATGCATCATGGGCAAAGGAGAGCCTGCTCCCAGGACCGTTTTATAAAATTCCTTAGCTTTAGAAACTGTATTAAGTCTATAACGTGTCCCCGCATGGCTCAAAACAATGCCCATCGGAATCTCCCATCTAAATGGCATTTGTCTTGCTTTAAGTTCATTTACTAAAAAAGCAAAATCTTTTCTGCTTCTTAAAATTTTAGGGGGAATTTCCTTTAAAATAATAATATCTTGGGCAGCAATCTGAAATCTTTTATTATAAAAAGTTTGTAGAATCTGATTTCGCAAAGACTTCTTAGCAAAATATATCACCACATCTCTAGGAAAATTCCTCTGTTTTGCAATCCAAGAATTAACTCTATAAATTCTTTCCACATCCCCACGTAACTCTTCTTTATCAATATTCAAAATAACAGCCAAGTCATTAATCACCATTTCCATCAAATCTTGAGTTTTATCTTCTTTCAGACCCCTTATTCTCAAATCATATTCCATCTGTCTATACTGGAACATAAGAATATCATCTTGTGAAGTCTCCACTTTTTTCTCCATATCTTGAAATTTATAATCCAAAAGTTCAACTGTTTCTTCAATTTCCTCTACTCTGGAGTCCAGCTTCACAACAACTGAGGCCATTCCAGATAGAGCTAGAAGTATATCATCCCTCAAAATAGCATTATTCTGTTCTAAAAGCTCCTTCATCTCTTTCTTCATTTCCTCCTTAGTTTCAGATTTATTCTGGTCCAAAAGTTGTTTCATTTACTCCCTAAACTGTGAGACAGCACTTACCATTATTTCTTTAATGTCTTGTGCTGATGTGCCAGATGGGGGAGGTGAAGGTGGAGTAGATTTAGGTTGCTGCAATGAGGGTATTATTTTAAGTTGTTGTTGCACAGTAGAAGTAGCAGGAGAAGAAGTTACTTTAGAAGCTGCAGTAGCTGGTTGTCGTTTTGAAGCCATTTTAATTTATCTTCCTTTCTTCTTAAAAATACCGATAAAAATAAGTAATCAAAAAAAAAATTAAAAATAAGATAAAATAAAATAAAATAAGATCAATCTAAAAGTCCCCAAGAATAAAAAAGTAAAAAAAAGTAAAAAAAAAGCAGTATTAAACAACAATTCAGCCGATCCGTCTTTTAAAGGAAAAAAAACTTTCAAAACGCCATTTTACTTTCACTCTCACTTTTCCGCCCGAAAAAAAAGAAAAAGCTCAAAAAAATAAGAAAAAATCAGCAGATACTAAATAAACTAAATAAACTAAAAAAAAATAAAATAAAGCTAAACTATAAATAAAATCCTTTAAACAGTTCTGTCCGGTTTAAGATTACTCACGGTTTCTTTAAATACGGAGATGGTAGCGGCGTCTCGCTTTGTTTCCGAAGAAACAAAGACAGCTGAGAGGCGGAGAAGGCAATGAACTCCGAGGGAACCCTCTTTCTACACCCCTAAAAATAAAAATCCAGGGAGAGTTAAGAGGTTCTACCTCTATTCATGCGATCTCTACCCCTTCCCTTCGCCCGGGAAGGGGATTGCGAGCCGCGGGCCAGCTGGTAAACGCTGTGCTCCGCGGATCTAACACCTTCTCAGGAGGACGGCTACAAAGTAGCCGCCATCTCCACCGCTTTAACCACCGGAAGTCCTGATTTACTTGTCTTTTTATGGGAGGTCAAGATGGTCAAATGGGGCTCTCCTTTCATTTTATCCCTGCCGCCGCAGCCACTCATTTGGTTGTGTGCTTGTCTGACATAGTTGCCAGATCAGAAAGACTAAGGCAATCTACACACTGAAAATACAGTGCAGTCAAAATGCAAAAAGTATGGCAATGATATACATTTGGGGAGCACATAAAGCCCAGTTTCAGCCATCTCTCATCAGTTATCATTCCAGTTCACAAAACACTTGAGCCAAGGGCTCCTTGGAAAAACAGGTTTTCAATGCATGTCTAAAGCAGGCCAGGGGTGTATTCTTTACTAAAGTACTAAAGCAGTGGTTCTCAACCTGTGGGTCGGGACCCCATTTGGGGTCGAACGACCATTTCACGGGGGTCGCCAAACAACGCAGTCCGCCATTTTTTTCCCCTTTTCCTTAGCTGTGCTACTCCCTTTTATTCTATTGGCTTTTGAAAGCCAATAGAATAGACTCTCTGGAATAGAGTCTAATTCTATTGGCTTTCAAAAGCCAATAGGAATGGTCCAGGCTGTCTCTGCCCTGCTGAGCCCGCCAAAAGTCCCATTCTGCAAACGGTGCTGCACCAGTTGAGTAGTCCTCGACTTACGACCGGTTGAGTAGTCCTCGACTTACGACCGGTTGGGGGTCGCAGCATTAAAAAGGTTGAGAACCACTGTACTAAAGTTACTTGTTTAAGCTGTATTAAAGTATTAAGATATTTAAGATCCACTTTTCAAACAAGTAAGTAGCAAATCCTGCAGGATAGCATTGTTGCAGGTAAAACCCAATGAAAATTCACACAAAGAAACAAAATAGAAAGTTGGATTTCACATTGCATCATTCCCAAGGGGGGGGGGTTCAAGGTTAGGGAAGGCTGAGCTACAAATTGGCAATGGGCATGAAGTAGAACATGGTAACAGTTAACGAGAGTGTCATTATGACATTGTCTTCATCTCATAAATAAGATAGGCTTAAGTTTTCCTTTATTCCAGCACTATCTAAAGTAGGGGTCTTCAAACTTGGCCCTTTTATGACTTGTGTACTTCAACTCCCAGAGTTCCTCAGCCAGGCATGCTGGCTGAAGAATTCTAGGAGTTGAAGTACACAAGTCATAAAAGGGCCAAGTTTGAAGACCTCTGTTCTAAAGGATTCCTCAAGGTGGGCAAAATCTATTACACATTCATTACATTGGAGGGAAACTAAGCTTGGAGATAGAAAGGAGCAGCAGTGGGGATGCTTCATATTGATAGTTTTCTGTTGATTCAAAGTGGGTGAAGAGCAACATAATAAAAAAGTCCCAGAGGAAAAAGCATATGCCAGAGAGAGGGACACTATGATTACATGTTTTGCTTGCTTGCTAGAAAATACATAGTAAAAAATAAAATAAGGGATGGAGAGAATCCCCCTACTGAGAAATGTAATAATTAAGTATTTTTATTTTTAAACAAGTGAGATGTTGTGTAGTTAAAAATTTTAACATTTTACAGTAGCAGGTAACATTTTCTCTCTCATAATTCTGGACTTCCAGTATTTAGCCTTTTACTTACAACTTCTTTTTCAGAAAGTGAATGTCATAACTTTATTTTCTAAGAGCATCTGAAAAAACTATTGTTCATTTTTAAATAAATTATTAGAAAATAAAAAGATTAACATTATTAAATATTAAAGATACTTTTAAAAGTTTTAAATGGTACGTAAAGCAAGTGACATGGATATATGATTTATTTAGGAATGGAAAAAAGCCTTTTGAATTAGAATACTTCTAGCCCAGAAGAATTGAATATGAGAACAGGTCTATTCTGATTCCCCCCTCCCATAGTTATCATTTTATCTTGATGGACAATATTATGGCTGGGTGCGGAAAACATGGTTGCATTGCTCATGAACTCCACCCAGTACTTTTGCCCACATTTATATTTACTCTCCAGCTTATATGTCCATTGGTCAAAGGAGATGACTGTGATCCTCCTTTGGCACAGCTACTTTTAAAAGGAAGAAGTGCATACTAAATAAAGTAAAGAAAATAAGTTTGCAAAGTCTAAACAGCATGGTATCAAAGAAATACCTTGTCTGTCAGGGGAAAACATTGTGCTTCTAAAATGCGAGCTGCTGCTTTGACGCTAGACCAGACATGTCAAACACAAGGCCCGGGGGCCAGATGCGGCCCGCAAAGTGGTTTCATGTGGCCCGCGAAGCCATTCTGGAAACAGTGAGGGAATGGCCCCCACAGCCTTGGCCCTGGCCCAGGCAGGCCGAGAGCCAATGTACAATTTTGTGGTGGCCATCTATGCTGAAACACATTCACTCTTAGCTCCACAAGGCCATCTAGAAACAGCGAGGAACCAGCCCCTGCTGTGTCGACCCCGCCTCCTGGGTGCATGCTGGGGAGGTGTCACCCTTTGTGAGGAATGAAGAAATGGACCATCCTTGGCGCTTGCTCCGATCCCACCCCCTTCTGCCAAAGACCCTCAGATCTGTCCGACTCCTGCCCAGGCCCCCACAGGCACCCTTGACGCAAACGATATAGAGCTGGCCGTGCCCACCCAGTAGGCCACACCCACTCTATCCACACCCACTCAGTAGGCTACACCCGCCCTGGCCACACCCACCCAGCCCCTCAAGGGCAACCGCAATGCTGATGCGGCCCTCAATGAAATTGAGTTTGACACCCCTGCGCTAGAGGTATGAATACTTATCCTTTCTCTGAAGAGTACCTTGAAAAATATATGCATAGAATGCAACCTTCTCCATTTCCCTCAAAACAGGAAAGAAACAGTTTAAAAATGTTGCTGCCCTCAAGCAATTATAACTGGAAGTGGTTCCTTGGCCACCAAAAATTTGTGTACCCTTGCCTATGGTCCTCAGTGTGGTTCAGATTGCTGACTCTGGCCAACCCAGAGTAATGTGTCCCAGGGTATGAACTATGGATTCTAAGCAACCAGTTTGTTTTGATACTGACCTCCCAAAGGGCTGGGCCAAGCCAGAATTATTCTCCAGAGGAGCATTTAAGGGCAGATAGCTGCTATACAAAGCAGGCGCAGATTGGGAGACACAGAAAAGACCTATGGGATGAAAACAAAAGGGGGAGTGGCCTGGGGAGAAGGTAGTTGAGGCTTGGTCAAGAAACAGAGCTTGTGAAAGAAAAGAGGAGAGGCTTGCAGATACAGAGAGCAGCAACCTTGGAGCCAAGAAGATGGCAGTGATGCAAAAACTTGCCAAAAGGAAATGAAGGGTAAATAGCTAAGTTTGTGAGAAGCAAAAAGAGGAGCAGCCAGGGATAACAACCAGAAACAAATAATGTGCTGACCCCGCTCCTAATCAACCCTACCTCTCTCTTGACTGCAGGATTCGTACAGAAAGCAAGTAGTCATCGATGGGGAGACCTGCTTACTGGACATCTTGGACACAGCTGGCCAAGAGGAATACAGTGCCATGCGAGACCAGTACATGCGGACAGGGGAAGGCTTCCTATGTGTCTTCGCTATTAACAACACCAAGTCCTTTGAAGACATTCATCAGTATAGGTGAGTAGAACAATCTTCACCTGTACCGTGAAGGACAGTGTGCATCCTGTTTTAGAACCAGAGATCTGGAATAAGGGGATATGTGGCTAACACTTTTTTTCAGCCCATCCTAAAAAAAAAACAAGCCTCTCCCCTTGGTCTGATCAAAGCAGAAAGTTTCCAGCAACATTTCTACTGAAATATCATCCAAGCAAATTGCTGGTCAATCAGGAAAAATCCCAGGGAGGAGGGAGCATTCAAATGTTTGCCGTGACTACATCCTCTCTTGTTTGTTCCCTTTGTCCTTAATTAAGGGTGCTGTGCTGTACGTGTTAAGGGAAGGAAACTTGTATCGATCGCATATGAAGGGCAAAGAGAAAGAGAGAGAGAGAGAGAGAGAGAGAGAGAGAGAGAGATGAATAGGTTGATTGAGGCTTTGCTAATATTTTTCCTAGGGAAGCTGTAGCAATGTGTGTTGCTCATGCTGTTTTTAGAAGCCATCAATTGAGTATCTGAGTGCCAGGGGCACTGACATCCTTTGGCCCCACCCATCATCACTGTCAATAGAGATGACCCCTCCCCCCTCCTCTCCTTTGCCTGATTTTTCCAATAGATTGTGTTTTAGGACTGGCTAAACCAGAACATCCACATGCTTCCTTCTCTGTATGTAATGCAGCAGATGCAAAAGCCTGCATGCGGTTTTAGTTAAGAGTCCTACTTCTTTCTTGATTCCTCTAGGGTTCTTAAAGATCTTGTACTGAATCATGTTTGATTGTTATCTAAAGGCTATTGCATTCGTGGGTATGAAAAAAGAATGCCATTCTTTGGAGACATCATTAAAAAGCAGAGGGAACTCTGCAAGTTTATCAAAGGGTTATGGACCTAAAAAAAAAAAAGGCTTGGTAAGATGTAGGCAGAATTTAAGTTCTGCTGTTAGTCACTGTGTTTCTAAAATAATGTAAAAGAATAAATAGTTGTTCCACTATTCCAGGCTTACAGAGGGACTCTGATTGTCTTTTTCTGCATCTATTTTCCTGTACTGGTCTCTAGTGAATTCTTGCCCCATCATACTTAGTCAGAATGGCCATTCTGGATGTTATAGTTCACTGAATCTGGAATCAAGATTTACATTAAAAGTCTGAAAGAAGGAAGAGTCTCTTACGTCTCTTTTCCAACACATAAAAGCTGTTTTCACTTTTTAATGTTTAAAACAGGGCACGCTATACAAGAAAAACTACATGTTTTAATTTATTCATTGATATGTAGATTTGCTTAACTAGATTAGTCAATTTTCACCTATGAGCAATTAGCGTGCAATTGGGATAAGTGTCCTACACAATTCTGCGTACAAAATACACTTCTTCAAGTAAGACAGGGAATGAATGGCTAAAAATGGATGCACATTTCTTTACCCTGATAATAAGATTTTAGTAATCTTAAATAAAACAAATGGTATATGTTTTTCTGTGGCTCACTGCTAAAAGGAGAAAAGAAAAATCCACACACCTGAGGGAGAAGTATGTTACAAGGGTTCCTCAAATGACGATGGTAATTGGGTAGAATTTCTGTCACTAAGTGATGAGGTTGTAAAGCATGATATCATGTGACTGGATTGCTCAGTGATGGCAATCCTGGCACTCCCCATTGCTATTGGTAGCTGAATCCCAGAGGTTGTTAAGGGAGATCCCGATCCCACTCCCAACTTAGTCCTCCTACCCCACTCCCAGCCTTGGTAATGTAAGGGACTGGTTCCTCTAACTCCCTCTCCCATCTATTCCCCCCCCCAATCTCTGCTCTTTTGGCTGCCCTCTTCTCCACCACCTCTGCTGACCTTCCCACCCTGCACTCTGCTGGCCCCAACTGACTTTTGCTGCCATCCTCCTGCTGCTGTTGAAATGCACCTGACCTGGACTTACATGACGAACCTGGCTGTGCCAGACCTCCTTCCTGAGGCTGCTTGTGCCATTATCCAAGTTGCGCAGTCTGTTTTCGTGAGTGTAGGGCCAGTGAGTGCATGGCGGCAGGGCCAGTGGAGCACAGGCTGGTGGGGGTGGCTGGGGCTTGGTGCTGTGACAGCACCGGGACTGAAGTAGCGCCCTTGGGGTGGCGGCAACTGGCTGAGATGGCTGAAGGCCTGGAGCTTCTACTTCAGCCCCAGTGCTGCTGCCTGCGCCGAGGATGGCTACTGTGCAGGCCAGCTGAAAGAAGAAGAGATGGGAAGGAAACTGGCAGATGGGGGAGTTGAAGCGCTCCTATAGTAGGAGGGCTGCCAAGTGCCCAAATTTTGATCATATGACCAGAGGGCCACTACAGCAGTCATAACTTCAGAGACTGGGCCTAAGTACCCTTTGTTCAGAGCCACCATAACTTGATTCAGTCATTGAATGAATGGGGGTAACTGGAGAATTACCTGTAGTTGTAACTTTCCTTGAAAAACTACTCAAATCGCCTAGAAAATCAGCAAGCTTAATGGAAATTAATTGGCTCTGATAAGCCTGAGTGCATCTCCTGGGTCAGTGTTCTCAGTGTCGACAACTTATTGTGAAGCAAGGAGCCCAGTGTGGCCTGTTTGAGTAAAAGAGGCCGGGCTGGTTCCTTGGGGAACAAGGAAACCCCCTCCCCCTGCACCTGTAGGGCAGCCAGGTTGCTTTGTGATCTGGATTCCAGGCTGACTGAAGCTGTAATTGAGTGCTGACAAAGGATTTGAGCTCTATTCCTTGCTCAGGGAGGCCTGCTCACTGCTTTATTCAAATGTTGTAAGAAGGGGATATCTATAAAGAAGGTATGATTGGCAGTATGATGAGAGAGAAGAGACAAGAAAGAAAAAAACAGATAGCAATAGAGATACACGGAGTATCTGTCCAGATTATAGTGCAGGAGAAAAAGAGCCATGACTTGGGGCTTCTTCTATGCCATGAGGGTAGACAGCTGGATACCCTCTCCCCCCAATAAAAGCAGCCTGGGAGCAATATGTGTAGAATTGAAAAAAAGATGACTAAAGATAACATGATTTAGGGGAGAAAGAATGGAGGATCTCCCTCCTATGATGCAAAATGACCAAAAGTGGCCAATTAGGAATAGTTAATAATCATAGTAAGAGAAGAAGAATAGAAAGGAAGGACAGAAGAGTGGGAAACTGAATGTAAAAACTACTGGAAGGAGACTGAAAACAGAAGAAGTGTCAGGATACATCTTAAGAATACTTTTGAATTATGTGAAAGCAGAGGGGAAAAAATCTTCCACATTTAGAGCTTCCGGATCAGCAAATTCTGCTAGAACTGTTTAAGGTTGAATTATGATAACTGCAGCTCTTGACTGTCATTGTCAGAAGTTGGAATTGCTGAACTTCCTGTGTCAGGGAAATCACAGTGTTAAGAATATATCAATTTCCATAAAGAGATTAGCTACTACTAGGAAATTATCAGTAACCACATTACATCAACTCTGTTTCAGCTATTTTGTGATCTGCACTGCTGCTTGTGATGGATAGAGTTTGGTCATTATCAGTTCTTGTGGGAAATGTTAATTATGAGTAAAAAAAATTGGAGCACTTCAAATGCACATGAACAATGAGAAGGGGCATTTTATCATACTTACTGGATGTGGTGTAAAGCCAGAAAATTTTGGATTCAAATACATAGACTGATTCAGGGGATTTTGAAGTTTAATATACAATTAAGACTAGAGGTCAGTCTTTTGGGACTGAAGGACAGTTGGAAAAAAAAGTCATGGAATTTTGTTTTTGTATATGATTCCTGCAGCAAGACTGTTATATGCACAAAGATGCAAAGATTTAGTATTACCCACAATAGAGGAATGGGTGATGAAAGTGATGGAACTTGTTAAGATGGCCAAATTGATTTCTTTATTAAAGAAATGACAATAACTGTTTATTGCTGACTGGAAATCCCTTGTGTGCGTTTTGTGGAAAACATTAAAAAATGACCTTATGATTTATGGATTTGATGATTAGACAGAAAAGAGACATGTAACTTTAGAGAAAGTTATAATAAAATAATAAATAATAAAATATACATTTATAATTGTACTTAACTGCAGTAAAGATCAGAAACCACTTTGTATCTTTTTTCTTTCTTTTCACTTTTTTCTTTTTTCTTCCTTGCTTTAAGTTAGTTTGTATTAGTTTTTCTTTCTTTTTAAAATCTTTGACAACATTATTAAAATAAAGAGTAGGAAACCAGAGAACCTGTCTGCTCCACATGGTTGTTCCTTTCTGAAGTTAGTGATAGTTTAGGACTTTCTGCTAGATTGTCAAGCAGGTGCCTTTGTTCTGCCCTCTCTGCCACATGTATGCACATATACATGATTCTTCATACAGTGTGATGGCAAGTCTATTTAATATGAGGGCTTCCATATAAGGCTTTGTGGCTTTCAGTGTTTCATAGAAAATAGATTCTTGTAGGGTAACAAATACATTAGGGTATATGATTTCATAGGTTTAATCTGTTCATGAATTTGCATACTCTGAAATATATTCTACCTTGTGTAATTGTGAAATGTAACAGTGCTTAAGATACCATAGGAATCTGTGCTATTATTTTTCTGTAGCAAATTAACAAAATTACATCCCTGAGATGTTTTAATTTGCAAAGAATTTTTAAAGTCCCCTGCAAATTTAAAACAAAAATCCTGGGGATGCAAATGAGAACTTTAGGATACTCTCTCCCGTTTTTATTTGTCTTGAAAGTGTATTTCTCTGTTCCATTTTTGTGTCATCTCAATGATCTGCTGTGGACTTATGCTCATGATGTGCATGAGCTGGGAAGAGGATGCTAGTGGCCTTGATGCCTTCAAGGTCTTACTTTTCATTTCTTATCTTCCTATCACAGGATTTGCCCCAACACCACCATATCTGCATAAATCAGGGGTAGTCAAGCTTAGTTGGCTCAGGAATTCTGGGAGTTGAAGTCCACGAGTCATAAAAGAGCCAAGGTTGACTACCCCTGGCATAAATGAATACTTTGTTTGATTAAATTGTATCAGCTGTGTTTTCTTTAGGTTGCCAGCTTCTTCCAGGACAAGGAAAATTAGTCTTTTAATAATGAACTAATCTTAAATGTGAATATTCTGACCTCAGTAATTCCCTATCTCAGTGGTTTGCAACCTTTTTAATGCCGCGACCCCCCAACCAGTCGTAAGTCGAGGACTATTCAACCAGTCGTAAGTCGAGGACTACTCAACTGGTGCAGCACCGTTTGCAGAATGGGACTTTTGGCGGGCTCAGCAGGGCAGAGACAGCCTGGACAATTCCTATTGGCTTTTGAAAGCCAATAGAATTAGACTCTATTCAAGAGAGTCTATTCTATTGGCTTTCAAAAGCCAATAGAATAAAAGGAAGTAGCACAGCTAAGGAAAAGGGAAAAAAAATGGCGGACTGCGTTGTTTGGCGACCCTCGTGAAATGGTCGTTCGACCCCAAATGGGGTCCCGACCCACAGGTTGAGAACCACTGCCCTATCTGATTTGCTTGAATTGGAAAATTTAGCTTTACTGGAGGAACGGAGCAGAGATTAAGACTAATCCCATATCCTTAAGTTCTGAGGCAAACAATGTCCAGAGGAGGAATGTGGGGTATTTTGCTCTAAAAGCGGTATTGACAAACGCATCACTGGTTAGACACCGGGCAATGAAAGGACGATAATGCTTTAAGAGGACATTGGTGAGAGGGAAAGCCTCAACTCAAACTCTGTGAGTTAGGTTTATTATATTCTTAGGTCATTAAGCTCTTAAAAATCATGGGCCTTGTATAGAAATGTTGGCTTTCGTTAATTTGTCCCATTTTTGTTTTCTGTGTTTCAGAGAACAGATCAAGAGAGTGAAGGACTCTGATGATGTGCCCATGGTGTTGGTGGGGAATAAATGTGATCTTCCTGCCCGGACTGTGGAAACGCGGCAAGCCCAGGAGCTGGCTCGGAGCTATGGGATTCCATACATAGAGACGTCAGCCAAAACTAGACAGGTATACTGAGGTGGGGGGGGGGAGGAAAGTGCAAACAATTCAAACTCACTTTTTTCACTTTCACTCTTGAGGAAAGAATCCACTCCATACTCGCAAGATGTAATCTTCAGGGTTTCTATGGTGAAAAACCAAGCTATCTTCTGGAGAGTCTGTTGAACTTTTCATTTTTGCCCTTGTTAGTCAGAGGGAGATTTTTGGCTCCTTTGCATTGCTTCTGCAATCAGCTGAAGATCTGCTGTGTTGAATCATTGGCCCTGGATTTGAATTGTGTATCAAAGAAACTTAGTTTAAATTCCATCTTTGCTGACTCTCTCTTCTGATAGAAAAATGTCCAACTCATGCCCCTCCAAGGAAATTACATACTTTTCAGAATTGTGTAAACAGATGACTGTTCAGTTTACTTTCTTTGTTTGTATAATCCTGTCGTGGTTGTCTGACTTAGCTGGGCTGGAGCTGGCCCTTAGCGCCATTGAGCCAATAATAGGCATTTACTGTTGGGTTACTAGGGTTCCAGCTGGTAGTTATTGAGCAGGTTGTGTAGTTTCTGCTAATGGTTCCTAGGCAGTGGGGAACAGAAGTGAAAATTACAGCAAGTTTGGATTAAGAGTGGCTTTGTTCCATTAAGATGATGCTGGGACATAACTGGCAGGTAGCCTGGTTTAGCAGTTGTCACTAGCAGTAACAAAGGCAAATGTTCAGCCAACAGTGGTGGGGGAATTCCATACTTTGCTGTTTGTCCAAACTGTACACATATTTGCTGCCAATTTAGGCAGTCAGCTCTCTGGGTCTGAGGTTTGGATTCAAAAGGGGCACTTGGTAAACAGTCACACCATTGTCATGTCTACCAATTCTGCCAGTTATTTCTACAACGTCTACCAGCTCACAATTACATGGTTTCGTGTTTGTAGTTTGGGGAGAAGGAGAGCAGCTTTTATCTCCTTGAATCAAATCCTAGATTAGCTAGTAATGCATTCAGAACTGACCAGCAGTGGAAAACACATGTTTAACTACTCTTGGAAATGTCCTTTCCCTTTGCTTACACACGCAAATACATGATGTTCAAAACACTTCATTAACTTGTTGCAGGGAGTTGAAGATGCCTTCTATACTTTAGTGCGAGAGATCCGGCAGCACAAACTACGTAAATTGAATCCTCCAGATGAAAGTGGTCCAGGCTGCATGAACTGCAAATGTGTAATATCATGACCAAGGTAAGTCACTGGGAGAAAAAGAGCAGTTTTGTTAGCGAAAAAGGCCACTCAGATTATGTACCGAAAAAACTGTTTCCTTTGAACCCATGCGTGGCCCCCATCCCTGCCTTCTTCAGTATTATGAGTCCGATCCCCTTCAAGAAGGCAGAATGTGTCTTGTCAGATACTGGCTACAAAACTGGCCACTTCCTCAAAAGGAAGTCTATTTTTACTACAGTTCTTGAAGGAAAATGCTTTGAATTAGAATGCTACCAAGAATGAGGAGACATTGACCATTTTTTTCTTTATCCACGAGACTGATTTGAATCAAAGCACCTGCATCTGTATTTGCTTTTCTTCTAACTTGGATACCCCGTTTTATATGACTCTTTTTTTTTTTCTTGTTTTCTCTCCTCCTGCTTTTCAAGTTTCTGGCTGATATCTGTTGCTTTTCTCAGGAGAGGTTTGCACTGCTGTCCTCCCATGCCTTAGTCCTGTCTTCCTTTGTGGACAGGTGTCATATATATATATATGTTTTCTGAGGTTTTCGCGGTGTTTGTATGTAGGTCTTTGGTTATTTGGGTTTTCTCCCGCGTAAAATTGGAAGTGTCTTGGCGACGTTTCGACAAAGTCCCATTCGTCATCTTCAGGCTGGTGCTTTCAGCTTCGTGCTGCTCGAAGCACGAAGCTGAAAACACCAGCCTGAAGATGACGAATGGGACTTTGTCGAAACGTCGCCAAGACACTTCCAATTTTACGTGGGAGATTGCTTTGAAGAGCCAAAGTTTGTCCTGGGTTTAATAATAATAATAATGTGTTGGTGGTCAGCATCTATTTGAGAGATTTTATAGGGAGGAATTAATGCCTGACAGCACTCATAATTCAGATATTTAAAATTCATGCTCTGAGACCTGTACTGTACTGAACCCTGTGGTTGAAATACAAATAGAAAACATATTGGAATGATTCCCCCCCCCCCCAGTGTATTTGGTATTTAGTAGAACACTAAGAGAGGAAAATGCATTTGGAAATACATTGTACATAGTTTATAAGATTAGAATTTTAAGAAAAGCTCTTTATTGCCATTATTCAGGAGTCAGGTGTCAATACACACAACACACACACACACACACACCACTCCTATATATTTAATTGTGATGGCTCAGCAGTTAAAGACTGTCATCTGGCAGTCCAGGTTCAAGACTCAAGCGCCATTCAACGGGGTGAGCTCCTGTTACTTGCCCCAGCTCCTGCCCATCTAGGAATTCAAAAACATGCAAAAATGAGTAGATTAACAGGTACCACTTTGATGGGAAGGTAGCAGCTATGACTTTGGCGTATAGCCATGCTGGCCACATGACCATGGAAATGTCTTCGGACAACACTGGCATATATAGAGCCATAGATACACTCTCCTAAATTTCTAAACGTGACTATTAAGACTCACAGTTTTTAAAGGAGTTTGTAAATACAGATTCTTCTGTGTAGCCTAGAACCTCAGTGGAGAGAGGATAGCAGATGAGCAGGAATCAGAGCAATTTCCTCCTTCTATTTTATATATTATAAAAAGAATATTTTATGTATTATAAAAAGAACACTTCCTTCCAAAAAAATTACAGTTGAGAAGTGAAGAGGTGTAAAGTTTCATCAGTTGAGATCTCTCAGCAGGCTTAGTTTTTAACTGTACCTAGCACAGCTGCTATTGTTAAAGTGTGTGTGTGTGTGTGTGTGTGTGTGTGTGTGTGTGTCTGTGTGTCCAGATGTGCAAATAATCCAGATGTTTCAGAGTATTTCCTGTAGCCTGAATGTGAGATGGGGTGGGTGGGAGTAACTTCCTGTGCTCTCACTGCTGAAACTGCAGATTAATCCCAAATGCTTTTTAAAATGCTTGGCTTAAGAGAGAGGCTACTGCCAAAGGCTGAGGGGAGGAGAAAATCCAGTGTCGGCCAAGTGTGTCTTCATTCCTACATCCTTTGCACTACCCACACTGTGTCCTTAAGGCAGAGGCCTGGCCTGCCTGAAATCTTTTCTTTTCACCGAAGAGAACATCACTTGGCAATATTTATCTAGGTGTGGTTTGTGCTCCCTTAAGGAGCGGATGGGAGTTGGTTTTTTCCTCAACTTGTTATAATGTAAGTGGGATCTGGTTTTATGTCAAACAGGGACTTTCCAAGAAGACCCATTCTCTCTGTTAGACTTGGAGAATTATGTCAAGGTGGAGATAAGGAAAAAGCATGGCACATAATAAACATGAAGGTTTTGGACTTTTTCATTTTCCTCTCTGTTCACACTGCCTTTATATCTGCTCTTATTTTTTCATTGTTCTATATTTAATAACAATAATAATAATAATAATCTATCTAATATAAATAAAAATGTAATGTTCGTTTGTTCAAAATCTTAAATCTCCGAAAGTTCTTCACCGATTGCTTTGAAGTTTTGACACAACGTTGCATTCGAATACATGCGTGTTTTTATATACCTACTATTATATAGATGTCACACCTGTGGCAGGTAAAAACATGCTTTTTTGAAAAACAGAGCTGGCAAACCAGACAATCTCTATATCTGCACAGACAATGGAACAACAAAAAATATTGTATACCCGCAAGCATTGTGAAATTAAACATATTACAAACGTGCACTTTCTCTTTTCTTTCTTTTCCATTTAACCAGACTGAGCCACAGCAACGCGTGACTGGGTACAGCTAGTAATAATAATAATAATGTTGGAAGGGACCTTGGAGGTCATCAAGTCCAACCCCCTGCTCAGGCAGGTAACCCTATACCATTTCGGACAAATGGCTGTCCAGTTTTTTTCTTTAAAACTTCCAGTGTTGGAGCATTCACCGCTTCTGGAGGCAGGTTAATTGTTCTAACTGTCAGGAAGTTTCTCCTTAGTTCTAGGTTGCTTCTCTCCTTGATTAGTTTCCATCCGTTGCTTCTTGTCCTGCCTTCAGGTGCTTTGGAGAATAGCTTGACTTCCTCTTCTCCGTGGCAGCCCGAGATATTGGGACACTGCTATCATGTCCCCCCTCGTCCTTCTCTTCATTAAACTAGACATACCAATTCCAGCAGCCTTTCCTTATATGTTTTAACTGCCAGTCCCCTAATCTTCTTTATTGCTCTTGTCTGTACTCTTTCTAGAGTCTCAACATCTTTTTTACATCGTGGTGACCAAAACTGGATGCAGTATTCCAAGTGTGGCCTTACCAAGGCATTGTAGAGTGGTATTAATACTTCACGTGATCTTGATTCTTTCCCTCTGTTAATTTGTACAGTATATGTATTTTATTTTATTTATATAATACACTTACAAACTTGCCTATATTATTTTTATAAATGACTCAAGGAGGCTAATGTCCTTTCTTCCTTCTATTTTTTCCCACTACATCCCTGTGAGGTGAGTTGCGATGAGAGACAGTGTCTGGCCCAAAGTCACCCAGCTGGCTTTTTATGCCTAAGGTGGGACTAGAATTCACAGTCTCCTGGTGCCTCTATACCTCTATACCAGGGGTGTCAAACTCGCAACATCACGTGATGTGTCATGACGTATCGCGACTTTTTCCCCATTGCCAGAGCTGGGGTGGCTGTGGTTTCAGCATGACGCATATGGGCCAGCAGTTTGACACCTCTGCTCTATATCAAACTGGGTGTCGTGTTCTTCGTGGTGAAACCACTTGAAGGAGACATTATCATTGTCTTTGCATTAGTGTTTGAGCCATTTCTGTTCACATCAGCTTCTGAAGAGTTGGGCACAGGGCACATTTGAGTGCCCTATGCCCACATGTGGTTTGAGAAGAGTATGCTTTGAGCTTAGCAGCAGCACATGTGGTTCAGGCCTAGGAGGATTGCCTTATTATGTTAGTTTGCCTTGAGGAAGTACTCGGCTATAGGTATGCATATTTTACATTTCTTTGGGACTGACTCAACTGTATGCTGTGCTTGAGCTCTTCTCCCATTTCATAGCTCCCCAAAGTATGCCATTGCAACACTATAAAGGATTATATGGTGTTTATTTCAGTCATGGGAATCTGATCTTACACAAAATAATAATTATTAATATAAAAGATAAGCTAGGCATATACATACTAGTCTCTGCACTACTGAACCCAAATCAGAATTCAAATATATTTATTTTATTTATATCCTGCCTTTGTTATTTTTATAAACAACTCAAGGTGGCATGTGTAATGCTCCTTCTTCCTATTTTCCCCACAACAACCACCCTGTGAGGTAGATTGGGCTGAGATGGGCGAGTGACTCAAAGACACTCAGCCAGTTTTCCTGCCTAAGATACGGCTAGAACTCAGGGTTTCCTGGTTTCTAGCCTGGTGTCATAACCACTGAACCAATTTGGTGGATGATGCTCTTCTGTCTTATTGTATTAAATCACCAGCCATCAAATTTATGATGGACGAAAGTAAATGTGTATCTATGACATTTCACAGAGCAGGGCTAGCATGTAAATAGAGGTTTGAGGGCCTTGTGCTCTGCATAATAAAGAAACAGTGATACCAGGAGGCTTGCCCACCTGAAAAGGTTCTTATATCTAAAACAGACGAAGATAATATAGATTTACTATATTGCACTATAAGCAAATGAGCACATCCTACAAATCCAATGAATTCATTTCCTGGCGAGCTCAAGAATATGAAGGATTATAATTTTGTAAATCAGAACACTGATGTAATCACAGCATCATCTTGAGGTTAGTAAATAGTACTACAGTCACTTTTTACTTAAACAATGAACTACATGGGTAAGTAAATTTCAACAGTGTCAGCAAAGGACAGTTTGCTTTTCTTTTTTTTGTGGCTCAGCAGTGATCAAGGAAGCAATATCTTAATGAGGTCCATTGTTTGCGTATGGTTAAGCTATCACAATGACTTAATTGGTGTAACAGTTTGGAACCCTCAGAGGCAGTTGTAATCCTCCCCCCCCACATTGGAGACAGTTCACCCATTCACCAGTATGTGAGCGGAGAGGTAGACTGACAACCTGAAGAAAGCTTGAACGAAGTCTAAATTTGGTTTTATGTAGAAAATCAAATGTAGGATTTTCAGTAGTTACTATGTAAGTTCAGCAGATTCAAAATATACTTGGCACTGTAAGTTGCCACTGGCTCTTTTACAACACCACAAATGTATTGCTCTGTGAAATGCTACTGTGGGAGAGCAAAATGCTTCTCTTCTAAGCATTAACCACTTGCTGCTGAGCTACTGTTTCTGCATACCATGTTAAGTGCAAAAATGCCTGGGGGGGGGTATATTATCCACAATCAAACTACTCAGTTCTTGAACAAGAGCAGCAAGCAGTCGGATTGAGAACTGCTATCCTATGAAGCAAATACACACTGGTGTATAGATTTATCTCCCACTCATGGTTAACAAAATTCTGACATCAATATAACCAATATACATGCACGCACGCATGCATGCATACATAGCATAATTTCCCCCTTCAGGAATGTGTGACTGGGATTAATCTTGAAATAATTTCAGCACACCAACACACACTACCCTTGGCATTTTAAATTGATCCCTTCGGTTACTTTTTTCTGTACTATCTAATAGTTTAATTATTTCATGTACTATATTGATCTGTTGTAATTTTTGTACTCTTGATTTTGTTGTTGAATTGCATAAATAAGCAACTTTTTGTAAAAGGCTTTTCATTTTGTTTTACTCTTCACCTTTTCTGTTTGCAGTGGACCAGATGTGACTTGGAAGGCTTTCTACTGTGTGTAGCATGGAGATGGAGGCGATGTGAAAATAGAATCAAATGGATTTGGGGAAAGGAAAGATGGGGTGATGTCTGCAGGCCCCCCCAAGGGCTCCACATGGACAGTTTTAAAAATTCACCAAGGCCTGCAAGGAACTGTTTTATTGTTTAAATCTCCCCCCCTTTTTTGCCTTTCCCCCCCTTCCTGGCAGTGTGTACAAAGCCACATAAGGAATTGCAGTAAGTTATTATTTGGTGGTCTTGACACTGGTTTTGCCATCTCTATCATTGTTCCAAGGGATTGAGTGTCTGAAAGGTGGCTCATGCAGGGAAAGACCCATCTTTTGTTTCTTCAATCAGCTTGAGATCAGCTCACCAAGAGCAAAGCCTGGGCGCATCTGCAGGCGGACTGGTTTCCCACTTTGGTGCTCCAAGGCATGCAAGACAGGGAGCAAACCCTGTAATTCCCAGCTTGGAGGGCTCCATCTGAAAGAAAGCTAGCTGTTGTCAGCAGAAGACCAAGTCTCTTTGGAAGGCACAGCCAAGAAGATTCACTTGTCTGTCATTCCATGGGGGGGGGGGAGAGAAAATGCTCTGAGTTTTAGGAAGTGGGTAGGAAAAGGCATAAAAATAATTATACCTGTAGCTGTTCATGGAACATAGTTCCACGTGTCTCCACCCATTGATTTATCTCTGTGTAAACAGGAAAGATAATTACGCCTCTTACTTTGGGCTAATATTGTCTCCCCTGTGCTAGAACAACCCAGTCGTTGTCCTTGCAGAGAGATGATGTTCAGTCTGTTGGACATCTCTTCAGGCCTGGCCATTATCTTCAAGAGTCCTTGAGAAGGGGTGGAGGGAAAGAGGGGTGCCAGTTTTTAGATTTGCCTTTTTTCTCCTTCCTTTTTATGGTGCTGGGAGAATGTGTAAACATATAAATTGTCTTTACCTGAACCTGTTGATGGAGATTGAAGGATCTTGGATTTTCCAACTCTGAATTGAGCCCAACCTTTGCTCATTCCGTGCTGCATCAAAGGGAAACAGTCCCTCCTCCTTATATCTTTAGGGGGCATGGGAAGCTTTTTGTATTTTTTTTTTCCCACAACCTTTGTGTCTTACAGGCTGACTGGGAAGAATTATCCAGTGGGCAAGAAAGGGTGACTTGTATGTAGGCTTTCCTGTTTGTTGTTGGCATGGTCTTCCCCCTCCCCCCCCCCGACTCCCCAAGATTTCTATGCTTGTTGCCTGTGTCAAGGCTGTCTTCCCTAGTGTGCTTCTTGCAACATTTGTGTACTAACCTGGAGGTGGAGCTGGTCTTTGGAGACATGGGAGCCTGTTTCCGTGTTCCTGCTCCATTCTCCGTTCTCCCTCGTAGCCGCTGTGCCTACGTAATTGCATGCACAGCTCCAAATCCTGCTGTCAAGGAACAGTTCCTCTGTATTTCTGTGACTACTTGCTGTAATTCAAAGCTTTTCTGGTAAAATACCACAACCAGATCCTCATCACTGGCTGAATTAAAGAAAACCAGCCTAATAATTAGATAACAAGCATGATTTTTTTTTTTAAAAAAAAACAACTGTTGGGAGTATTAAAGAGAACCCAAACCTAGCCTTAAATGTCATTAAAAGCGATTTTGTTCTCAAAAGCGTTGGTGTGCATACTGTACCTTTTTGGATTTATGTTCCTTTTATTCAAACTCCCTGTACTATTTGTCATCCCTGCATTATATCTCAGGATGAAAATAGTTATCGATATTTAAATCCCAAGAAACAGCTTCATTGTCCACACATTTTTGCCACTGAAATATGTGTCTTAAAAAGTAAACATTGGTTTATTTTTGTTAATTGTTTAAAATACCCATTTCATTTCTGGATGAATTTACTATTTGATCAGGTTTTTCTCAACACCAGGCATTCTTAATAGCAGGATGGCTTATTGTCGATGTTGACCAGATATTGAGAGAGGCCTCTGTGTTTATTATAATGGTGCTATCAAGATGAAACACTGAAAATGGTACCATATCATCAGCGTCAGCTCTATAGGCAGCTTATTGAAAAAACCTATCTCAAGAGGTTTTTTTTTTCACTGCTCCAAAAACTTGATCCATTGATTTCTACCAATATAATTCAAAGTACAAATTTAACTAAGCTTAGATCTGCTTTATAATTTGTTATAGAATCTTAGCAGGGCAAGGTGAATTTAAACAAATGGATGATAACTGTACTTCTATCCTAAGGTAGATGTCCAGGAATGTCCTAAGGAGAAACTATAAAGCAGCAGGATTTTTTCCTTTGCTGTTCCCCTCTTGTTAAAATAGCCCATCTTTTCATGGGTTATGAGCTAGCCAGAGAATTTGGCCAAAGCAGAAAGGCAGCCACTTCACAAATTCTACTCTTGGCTTGGGTCCCATCGTTGCTTGTAATGGCTAACAAACTTTAAGCATCTGTTTACATGAAAAAATGAATGTGCCTGAATTAAGGCATTGAAATCTAATTAATAAACCAGATTATTAGGTTTATTAAGTCCAATATGTTGTGGCTGTTAAATAATTGCCTGTTAACAATGCCTAATTATCTGCTACAAAGGGATTTTTCAGCACATCTCTTTTCTCAGAACTATCATTATTGGTGCCTCAACTATTGCTCATTCCTGGTTTATTGACTGTACATTTGGGCAGATAATAAGTAACATGAAAAAACAAGCTTAGTTCAAAACTAAAGTAGGCTTTGGAGCTTCCCCTGTGTATTTTAAGACCACAGTATTTTTAAATGTTTAATTAAGGCATAGTAATTTAGCATAAATTTAACAGCCTTAAAGGTCTATGCTATTAAATTTCAGCAGGCAGCGAAATTCTGTCTTGAGATATTGGAATGCTGTTAGTTCACTTATTTCTGCCACTGCTATGCCCATATAATTGAAGAACTTTGGTTATTTTTTTAATACTATAAAACATTTTTTTAAATGGTACAAAGGGCAAAGCAGTTAAAACCATTACTGAGTTCTCATTAACTAATATAGCCGATTTTACAGTGCAGCACCTGGAGGGCCTGGGTATCTATTCCTTGGGACAAAAGACAGTTCTAATAGGCTACTATGGTATGAATGTTTTATACTACAATTCTTTGTACCTAGGATAACCAAACTTCAGATTTTATGTCCTTTTTTAATGTTTTAGAAAGTCCAATGCTTTCTCACCAGAATGTCCATTAAATCTGTCCACCACTTTTCCCCTGCATAAAAGGATACATCAGGCTTCCCTCCTCCCTCTTGTTTTTCCAAGCAATCTGCCCCTCCTACCTCTGGCCGGCTCACCTGGAAATCAGCACCAACACTACCCACCTCATTTTTCAATCTCTAGTTAGTTTATGAAAACACTGGAGCTGGACATTTTAAAAAAAAACCCACAATGATAGCTTTTGTAAACAAATTGCATTGTTACATAACAACTGTCCAAATTTGGGAATGCTCTGTTTCCCTATGTTTCTGTAGTGTAAAGGTAAATCAATTGTATTGTACATAGGATTGCAGTCTCTAAAACCTAAGTCTATCACCAGCATAGAACATTTGCACACACACAAAAAAACATTTTTTGAGGGGAAAAGCACATGTGGGTATTGTAAAAGCACACCTGGAGTTAAATACATTTACCTGTATTATACACTATCCAGGCTTATTTGCAGTATTTTAACTTAAAAACTGAAGGAGCGGATTGATGTTAAAAAATAGGGATGCCACATTTTGGCTACCAAAGTTTGGCAAATAAATGCAGAAAATATATAAAATGACTCAGAAAGATAAAAAAATCATGAATCTATCTTTCAAAAGTATACAAAATTTGAAATTATATTTACAGATGAGTGAAGCAGCAAATACTTAACTGGGAAATTGGCTTTATCAAGGTTTTTCTCCCCTACGTAGGCTCACAGTACTTTCTTATTTACACATTTTAACTTCTGTTCTCTGTAGTTTCAGGAAACGGTAGCTTGTTCTTTTTAAATATGTTTTGCTAAACGTGCCCTTATTTTTTATCTTCTGTAAATTAATTGTACCAATATAGCTGTGATTTTAGATTTGCATAATATAGTGGATATAGTCTATACATCCTTATTAAAATGCCATGTTTTGAGATGTAAAAAAAAAACCAGACCAAGATAAATCACTCCAGATTTCCTCCCCCCCTTTAATATAACATAATGTACAATTCAATTGAAAAAACTGAAATATTTTAAAGAGAAAAACTTAATGCTGTTTAATTTAATTAGTTTAATTTCATTTAATTAGTTTAAGGCTGTGCATCTTTATGCAACCCAAAAAAATAATAAACATTTTAATTTGGTTGCATAAAGATGCACAGCCTTAAACTAATAACTTTGTTGAAGCACCTTTTGATCTTATTAACAGCATTCAGAAGTCTGAGAGCCTATCAGCCTGGCACATCTTGCCTTGGGAATCTTTGCTCATTCTTCCTTGCAAAAGCGCTCCAAATCTATCAGATTCAGGTCCAGCCTTTGACAGAGCCTTTCCAAAATTCTGGTGAAGCCATTGTTTTGATTTGGAGGCATGCTTTGGGTCATTTGTTATTTTGAAGGGTGAAATTTATCTTTAGCATTTTGGCAGAGGCCTCAAGGTTTTGGCCCCAAATTGACTGATATTTGGAACTGTTCGCAATTCCTTCTACCTTGACTAAAGCACCATTTCCAACTGAAGAAAAGGAGCCTCAAGGCACAATATTGCCACCACTATGCTTCACTGTGGGGATGGTATAATTCTGGTGATGTGCTGTGTTTTTGTACCAAACATACTTTTTGGAATTATGGCCAGAAAATTCAACCTTGCTGTCATGAGACTATAGAATACATTTTCTCACACATGCTTTTGTCATATTTGATGTAGGTTTTTGCAAAACATAGCTATTTTTTTTCTTTGTAACCATCTTTTCCATCTTGCAACCATACCCCGCAGCCGACATATGAAGAATACGGAGATTGTTGTCCTTTAATGTTGCTATAGGCCAGTGATGGCAAACCTTTTAGAGACCGAGTGCCCAAACTGCAATCCAAAAGCTACTTATGTATCGTTGGGTGCTGGGTGGGAGTGGCCCATTGGGTAGGCATGGCTGCAGCGGTAACAGCAGACTGGGTGGGACTAATAAGTTCAATCAATCAATTCCAACTTTGCAAGATTTTTTTTCCTCGTGAGAAGTTGAAATTGACTGATTGAACCTTTTTTTTTTGTACACGGCGGCAGAGGCCTAAAGCAAAAAGGTTTTATAAAACCCAGCTGAAAGCCTAGGACTGGAGCGACAGCATGCGTGCCCACAGAGAGGGTGCCAGAGGTTCGCCACCACTGCTATAGGCCTCTTGGAAGCTTCAAGGATCAGTTTTCTTTTTTTAAAAAATCAATTTTGGAGGGACATCCAGTTCTTGGTAATATTAGTCACAGTTGTGCCATAGTCTCTTGACTTGTTGTCTTCACTGTGTTCTGTGGTACATTCAATGCCTTGGAGAAGTTTTTTGAACTCTTTTCCTAACATATCTTCCAACAATGAGAACCCTTTGATGGACTTGATCAGAGTCATTTTAATTGATGGTAGGTGTGTACTGAGTACTATTTAATTTCAGTGTGAATGTGATTGGTTAATTCTGAACACAGGCACATCCCTACTTATAAGGAGGTGCACACACTTATGCAACCACATTTTTGTTTTTAATTTTTCCTTCTAAAAGATTTCAGTTTCAATTGAATTGTACAGCTTACATGTTATATTAAAGGTGGGAAAATCTCTGAAGTAATTTATCTTGGTCTGATATTTTTACATTCCAAAAACCTGGCATTTTAACAGGAGTGTGTAGACCAGGAGTCTTCAAACTTGGCCCTTTTATGACTTGTGGGCTTCAACTCCCAGAATTCGTCACACTGGCTGAGGAATTCTGGGAGTTGAAGTCCACAAGTCATAAAAGGGCCAAGTTTGAAGACCCCTGGTGTAGACTTTATAGCCACTCTAGGTACCTGTCTACAGACTATGCTCTGCCATTGTTGTCAGTGCCCATAAAAAGTTGCTGACAAGAACAGAAACGGCAGTAAGCCAAACTATACGTGTTGAGTATGCAGTTGTATGCAAAAGCTGAAAAGAAGCCGAGTGTTCCCACAAACAATAGTTTGAAACACACAGCTCCAGCAGACCATAAAATCCTGGCAGGAAACAGGAAAACTATTACAATGGCTTTCACAGCCCCCCAGATGTGAATTTTATTGAAAACCTATGGGCAGATTTCAAGCATGCAGTCACTGGAGGGAAACCTAAACATACTCCTGAGCTAGAAGAGTGGAGAAAAAAAATTAGAAGGGCTTTTAGCTGTCTACAGGAAATGCTGGGAAACTCTTATTTCTGGCAAAGGAGTTAAAGGGTGATCAAACTTTTGCACCTGCCAGACCCACTGGTGCCTTGATCTTGAATCTTCAGCTAATAGACCATCACGTTGGCAGAAAGGTAGGTTTACCGTTGCAATATTTAGAGATTGGATTCGTTTTTGTACACTTAAGAGATTTGTTGAAAAAAATTGATCCCAGGTACCTAAACCTTTGTACACAATTGTAAAACGTATTGCATGGAAGGGATTTCAGATTAACTTTTACATGGCAGATGTATTGTTACAGGGGTCTCAAACATTTTCAAGCTGGGGAATTTGTCTATGGAAATGAGCAATCATTATTGTCCACCAATGATTATCTAAAAAAAAAATCCATGAAGTATCCTGATCAAGTTTCAATTCTTTCTCACAGAGCTGTGAATTATTGGTGGAATTCTTCATTTATGTCATATATCTGTAAGGCGGCTTTCCTGCTGCTGTGGCCAACTGAGCTTAGGTTAAATTCAATAGTGAAACCCGAGTTTCCAGTTGGAAATCAACATTATTATTCATGGAAATCAACATTATCATTCACGGTTCCCCATCTTGTGAGGGAGACAGCAAAGACCTTGCTGCAATTAAATGAGAAGACTAGGAATTTTGCTGTTGTCACATGAATGATACAACTCTGGTCTTTGCAGAAAGTGTCACAAGGTATTATCTTCCTACAGAATAAGCCTGAAAACATGAACATTGTGCTGACAAGCGTGTTTCATTTTATGATTTCCAAGAAAATGTTTGAATACAACTATAGCTGCAAGCAATGATCCAACAATTTCCATTGCAATCTTTCCTTGCAGCATCAGCTTGTCTACAGTGCGGTTTAGCGGATTGTCACATGGCTAAATATTGTCACAACCCAAACTCTTGTTAAACTAAATCCACAAGATGAGCAGGAATGGATCATACTTGGACCGCCATCCCTCCAGTGATGGCATCTGACTGAGTAGTTTAGCTCACCTTTGCCCAAAAACTCAGCATACCAGAGGACAGACTGGTAGTTTGCCAAAAATTCCCAGAGAGCAAGTAAAGAATCCACATGCAGCAATTTGTTTTAAAGTCTGACATATTGCAACCATGTAAAACACAGCTTTTCAACATCCTGTACAATCCTTTTGGACCTGTTTTTTAAAAAATGAATTCTTCTGCTTTACCTTCTCCCAAGCAGACACAAAAGAAAATGATGGCAAGACTACATCACACAGAATTACCAAGGGAACTGGTGTCAAGAGTAGTTGTTAACATGGGACATTTTAGGGTGATAGCGGCAGCACAGCTATCAAAGTGCACAAATGGGGCTATCTACTGAACTGCAGGGCATTCCAAGTTTCAGTAGTGGGAAAGTGTCCAGAATCCAGAGCTGAATCCCTGCCTCGTGCTTCCACTATTCTGGTGCAAGAATTGGAGCTGGTCCTCCGAGATAACATTAGAGTTTAAAATGAAATACATATTAAATCACACACTCTGCTTAGGGAATCAGGGGCGGAAGTTGTTTTCCTGAGTTTCTGAAGGAATATTGTTTCTCTTACTGAGGAACATTTAGACACGCTTGGTTCAAGGGCTGCTCAAATATTTGCTTCTGTGCAGGAGCTCAGCTGCTTTGCACTAACAACTTGCTACACCTCCTCAAAGTGGAGATGATGCCTCTAATGCTGCCAGAATACCTTTTCTATCCTAACTAGCTTTAGTAATGAATTCTCCCAAAATAGGGGTTGTATGATTAAACCTCATGATCTCACTGGAATGCATGGGTTGGTTTCCTTAACATCCTAATCACAGTATATTTAATCATTTTTAGGCACTCCAGCTGAATTCCTTAGCACAAGAGCACACTTGAGAAGTACTGAAAATTTCCCTGGGATATTTGACTGTGTTGTGGTGAAACTATTTCAAGATTTGTTTTATCCTGTAACCCACAAGTTAAAAGATGGTTGGACAACTGCGAAGTTTGACTGCTCCCTTCATATCACTTGCAAACTGAAACATCACCCCAGCTTTGGATACAGTTCCAATATTGTTCTTGTGGGACATGCTTGTTGGTTTAGAGTGGCATGGAAATGGCATTAGGTCCATTTAATGCTTCTTTCCTTTTGCAAAGGCTCCTTTCACATTATCTTTGGAATAAATGGAGAAAAGAGAAGGAGGAAAAGAAGGAGGTGAAAGAAGAATAGATGGATTGGGCATTGAGAGGATTAAGAGAATAACTAGACATTACTCTTGATTTCCAAAATACCTTAGATTTTCATTTCACTCATAGGAAGGACATCTTTTTGGCTCAGAAGTTAAACTGGGAAGCCTTAAACACTAGCTTCCAATTTTACTTTGGTGGCTGCACTACTAGAAAATGCTACATCTTAAAGCACATCTAAAACTATAGTTTATTCAGGTTTTAAACATCTGCTCAACTGTAATCATATGAATCTTTTCATAATACAGTATGCAGTGTGATACATGCCTACATGTAAAGCTATATTTGAATTGCTAACATAAATAAGATGGGTACAATTTTAAATAATATGCACATGGATGAGTAACCTGTCTCATCTTTTAGGCAGTAACTACTTTCATTTAGGAAACAAATTTTCTTCTGTAACTTTACACAAGATTAATACCATTAATAAGATTAACCGTTGCATGGCCAAATAGGTTTGTGTGTATGTGTGTTGTTCTCTGGATTCAAAGTATTGTCTTCCCCAATATTAAAGAGAATACATTATGCCTTGAGAATGTTTCTTTCTTGGACTCCACCTAAAAGGCATGCTGATAAAATTAAATTTTGTGGGTAAATTGTTTTGGCATCTGGATTTGCTTCAAAGATAGACTACTCAATCAAAAAATGCTGTATCTTTTCAAGGTACGTAAGCAAATTATTTGTCTTCCTGTCATAGTCCATTCTTTCAAAGAATAGAAGCTTCTGGATCTCTTTCAGCTACAGTTCAACATTTTAGTAGGGTGCTTTGTTCTAGAGTTTCAAGTCTTTGGTCCCTTTTGCCAAAAAAAAAAAAAAAAAAAAAAAGACATCCAGACAGCAATATGGGGTAGCTTTTGTTTTTGTGTTCTGAAGGATATCAGTATTTTCCTATGAAGTAGCATTTGGAGAAGAGCTTATTTTTCTGACCATTAACTACTCCTTTTTGTAATTGGGAAAATATGGTTCTAATTAGCCAATGAGTCAGCACTAAGGCAATTTTGCAGAATGGGGAGTGTGTTAACATTGCAACTATATGTTGAATAAGGCCTGTGATATCAATGGTTTTGTTTTTTTAAACACAATTTCCTACCAGGTGCCTCTCTACTGAAAACTCAAGCTCTGCACCTGGCCTCACAATTCAGCAAGTCTTGCTCAAATATAGTGGGGAATGGCACCAACGTCCTTCTCCTATGTCTCTGGAAGAAAATTAGAAGACCACAGCAACTGAAGGGCCAAAAGAAAGCCCTTAAAAGTGAGTCTCCAGCAGTCTGGGGCTGAAAAACGTAATCAAGTTCCATTTGGGAGCAAGTGAAAAAGATCCAAAATGCTTCGCTGGTATAAAATTTGCTTATGGACAAGAGTGAGAGGTCACAAGGTAGCTGGCAAGCAAAGGCTGAAGGAGTGAGTTTCGAGTACCACACACACACGCACACACACACAAAACAACAGAAGTGAAAACACCCAAGCAAATAGGCTTTGCTGCCTCAGAAGACAATATCTGCATGTCTTTGACACAGAGGAATGCCACTTGCCCTTTCAACAATTCTAAACCCCATCTTGTTCCAGAAATTCGTTACAAGTTGAACATTTGAACACATTGGGAAATCTAAACCAACATTTCTTTAACTTGGACATCAGCTAAGCTTAAAAAAAAAAAAAAGCAGCAACCAAAAAGTGAAAAAGAAAAAAAAAAACTCCAGCAAAGAACATTTTCTAGTCTGGTGCTGCCTGAGTAGGTATAGAACAGAAGGCATAAATTAAAAATATTCAACTGTCCAAGCTTAGATGGAGCAAAGTTTGTTCCTTCCCCTTTCCAACTACAAGTTTACAATAATAGATAACATTGAACTTTTCACAGCAGGGACCTTCGAACTTGGTTCTTTTATGACTTCTGGACTTCAACTCCTAGCACGCTGCCTGGCACGCTGGCTGAGGGATTCTGGTAGTTGAAGTCCACAAGTCATAAAAGGACCAAGTTTGAAGACTGCTGCTTTACATGTTCTTGAAGTATATTTCCCATCATCTTCAACCTAAGGACATGCAAATTGGAGCCCAGAATCTGGATGGGCACGGAATTGCCACCCCACTTTACAATATGCATCTTAAAGTAACACTACACCTTGCCTGTTACAATTCCTTGACTTGTCCATTAGTTATTCTTGCAGTGGGAAATATGTGTCACAGGCTTAAGGCATGGAGGTATTTAATGTGCATCTGATGCTGCAAAATGTAATTGATGTAAAAAAAAAAAGCATGCACTGCAGAATTACAATAGTCTGAATGTGTTATCACACCTTATTAAAAACAATAGGAATCATAATTGCAGAAAAACTGAAAATCCAGACTACAAAATATTTCTCATTAACCAAAGAGGATCCCATCTTCTGCTTCTGTTAAATTTAACTGCTATTAATGCAGCCATGAGTTTTGCATGCTTTGAGGAAAATCTCAGCTGGATTATAAATCAAATAAAAGCTCTGAATCTTTACCCTTGGGAACTGCATCCTGGAGAAACCGAGATGGATTATTTTTACAATTGTGTAGCAGCTAGGGAAGATATAAACTTGATCAAAGACTCTACTTTGAGGAATTGTCTTAGCTACCAATATTTTCTCTATATTTCTCCTTCTGAAATCAGTACAAGAACTGTTTATTAATTAACACAATACTCATCTAAGGTAAAAGAGTATTTCCAATGGGCTGACAATGGCATGAGGGCAAGTAAGATGCCACAACTTTCTTAGGATGTGAAAGTTGCATTGTAGTGCAATTAGAACACTTCTTGCATTCCAAATTAATACTTCCTGTTATAGATCCTTATAAGATCCATGCTCATAAACAAGTTGAGGATTGAGCAAAAGTTGAGAAACATATGATAGCATATTGCAAACTATCTTCCTCACTATCTTGATTTCTCTCTGAAGCTATCCATGGGTCTGTAACATATTGAAGAGTTCAACTGAAGAAAGTACTGCTGAGATCTCCTTTCTCTAATAAATCATTGTAAACAAGGAGGTATGGTGGGATGAGAGGAACCAAAATTTTAAAAAGGCATGTCAATTGTCTGGATTTCAGTGAAAGGACACACATATGATGTGTGCTTGATATGCATAGATGCTATGAAAATTAACTTCTCTGGCATATAGTATGCACAGCCTTATATATAATTGTATATTAGCTACAGTGCTAAATTGAAACAAAAACATTAGTATTGCTACTGAAAAAAAAGGTATTACTGGCCCAAATTTGGAACTGACTGGTTTCCTCTTTCTAATGTCCAATTCCTTTTGGACTCACTCTTTTTCTGAATTATGTTTTTAATTTCTCAGCCATAAGGGTTTGGAAACACTGATGTTTTTAGAAAGTTACGAGTTGTTAAAACATTTACCTAGTGAGGAAGAAGATGAGACATACAATTCAAATACTTTGGAGAACAACCCAAATCTTGCAAGAGGCTCTCTGCAGCCTTTAGCTGCCAGCCTGGCTTGGACTGTGAACTTCATTCTGAATTCCTGCATACATTTTGATGAACGAAGTGATCACCTTCCTAATTTTGCTTTAGGCTCTGCCTTCCTTTTCAAACTCTTATGGAAAACATGTGACCCAAATTTCCTCTTTCTCAGTAATTCTAGAATGTGACCGATTTAGACATTTGCCCCATGGGGGAACAGTTTGAAGAGAACTTATTCTCTGAATGTGCTTTGAAAAGCTTGGGCGGTACTTTTGGTTTTTGAAATTCAGGTGAACCACCCGGAACATTTATCAACTTCTGAACACAGTCACCGGCTACCTCAGCTTCCCCAGTGACAAGATTATATTCTTCACCATCCGCTGTATGACAGTGGCTGGTCTCTGGCAAAGGGAGAGCCACTTGCTTTCTGCTCAAGCAGTCTTGCTCTGTGGCGTAAGCCAAATGAAGAGGGGTGGTAGTTTTTATAATTCTGAAGGGGCTGTGTTGATCCTGCAACACAGGAGATGAAATAGGCCGGGCTTGGAGGCCTCCAGGCAGCAAGAAGGCATCACAGTCAGGCTCCGAAAGGACTGGCACGCTGTGACCCTCAGACAATCGCTTGGAATATGGCAGCATGGGGAATGAGGTGAGCTGGCCATCATTTTTTGGCAGGTCTACCAAATCTGTCGCTTCTTGGCTTTGCCTTTGGAGACTGTCTATCTCCCCAAGTGAGGCAGACTTGGGTATAGAACACTTTAATATTGGTGTGCAGAGTTCAGTCTGCGGTATTGAATCTGCCAATTTCTTAGAAGCGGGAGCCTGTTTTTCTTCCTCATCTTCATTTTCAGACAGGTTATCGTACTGAGATACATTAGAAGGTCGACGCTGGCCATCTTGGAAAGGAGGAGAGAGAGCAGCAAATGTTCTAACGCCACATGGCACTATGAGATTTTCTGGCAAGTCATGTGGCATAAAGGGGCTGTCTTCTGCTATAGAAGATGCCTCTGTACGTGGGGGATGCTGTAAATCATCTCTAAGTAAGGCAGCATCTTCAGATACTAAATCCTCAGAGGAGCAAGTTGTGCTCTCATGCTCAAGAGCGGCTGCATTTTGCACAGAGGGTGCTGAATCTAAGTGAGGCAGTGACTCCGATCTCGTTAATGAAGTTGTACTATCAGGGCTGACAGAAAGGTCTGCTTCCAAGGGTTGACCCTGCAAGTGGGACTCCCGGGCAGAATTGTTTGTTGTCTGAGCTTGTAGCACAGGGGGAATAATAGGGTCCCTATCAGATAAAGGAATGTGTTTGTTTTCCTGTAAGCTGCACTTCTCAGTGTTACTGCTTTTTAATGAATTATCCTTCCCATTGTCTGAAGCCACGTGTTGATCTTCCCCCACTGTCTGAATGTTATCTAGCATTATAGGATTCTCCATGGAAGATATTTTATCAGCACTTTCTTCTGTCTGGTACGTTTCAAAGCTTTCATCTGGTTGAAGTTTTTGGAAAGGATTGTTATGCCTATCAGCCAGTTTGTTCTGCAAGGCTGTTCCATTGTGCTCTGGAGAAGCTCTTTCGTGTATTGCCATATTGGAATTTTCAATTCCTTCATTTAGGCAATGAGGATTTTTATCTGGAGAAGATTGTATTATGACATCTTTATCATTGTTGAAGTCACTGACGGCCGTTTTCTGACCATTGTTGGCAATGCTGGATTTCACTGAGAGTAGATTTAGAGAAAGTTCCATCCCTAGAGGTGTTTTGGGGAATTCTTCAGATTTTGCTACAACAAAAAGGTACAAAGGTAAGGACACGCATTAGGCTATTAGTATAAATCCAAAGACAATCATGAAAGGTAGTTACATGGATTGTATTTTGTTTAAGTAATGAAAAGCAAATTAGGCATTGACAGCAACTCTCTAGGGACAACAACCACTGGGATGAGGAAGAGGAATATGAGAATTGTCTCATATTTTGTTGGAACACTTAAAAAGATATCATATATAAGACTCCTGGAGAAGAAGTGGTAGAGCTGATGACTGTGACTAAGAACAAGAAGCGGATACGTAGGTTGGCTCCTTCAACCCTCTTTGGAGAGAATACAAGATTTTTAGATTTTTTTAAATCTCATTTTTATTATTTTTTTAAATAAATAATTCAAGGTGGCAAACATACTCATTACTCCTTTCTCCTCCTTCCCCCCCAATAATAATAAAGGTAGGTTGGGCTGAGAAGGGGTAACTGGTCCAAAGTTACCCAGATGGCTTTCATGCCTAAGGTGGGACTAGATTGCCCATGTCCTCCCTATAGTTGCTCTTCACAAGCAGTTTGCAAGATGGGAGACAACAGAATTTACCATTCTTGCTCCAGCCACAGTGGAGCCTTCAAAGGACTTTAAATTTGTACTTTTTTTTTGCTAACCAACTTTAGAAATTGCATATTAAGTCCTATAAGGCAGGAGTCCCCAACCCCCAGTCCGTGGTACCGGTCTGTGGCATCCCAGAAACTGGTCCGTGCAAACAAGAGAACCCCAACTATTATTATTATTATTATTATTATTATTAGGCAGCACATAAAATCATGCCCCCTCCAGTCCATGAAAGAACCTCTCTCCATGGAACCAGTCCCTAGTGCCCAAAAGGTCGGGGGTCACTGCTTTAAAGAAGTTAGACATCTTCAAAATGATAACGCTGGAAACACTGGGTGAATGCTTAATCCTTAATATAAGAGAATAAAAGCATATTTTTATAAGCTTTAAGAATACAAAATAAACAGCAAAAAAGGTTTTGGCTGTAGAAAATTTTAAATAAATTATAGGCTCAGAAAAAGTTAGAATAGTTGATTTTGAATATTAAGACTCTGAAATTAATTTTAAAAAATAAATGCATTTTTGTGGGAAAGACAAATAACAATATAACAATTTAAGCAACTTATAATGTCATTCAGAGATATTGTTTTGGACTGACAATAAGACTTTGAATTAATACTGTCAGCTATGTTTTTTATGAATACCCTGTTCCCAGAAGAAAGAAGAAGATGCTATTACAGAAAAATTTATCTGACATGATTATGGAGAACCATATGAACAAGTATTTATCACTGGATATAAAAAAATTGAACAAGGATATGAAAATTAAGAAGGAAATAAAAATGTCAATTCAAGAGAGGAATTGGAATAGTTTCTTCCTTCACATAGACTAGCTGCAGCTACATATACTGTATAAATCACAAGACAGTGTGATGGTCAGTCAATCAATTGGTCATTTCAAGAAGCAAACTTCTCCAAGAAAACATAAGTGCTCATGTCCCTTCAGTGTTCCACACTCCTTTCCATTTCTGATTGGTAGACTTCAGCACTTTTAATATTCTCTTTATTGATTACTGCTGTTTTATGGTGTTAGGCCTGGACAGTTTTAATTGTAATGGAAAAGAAACCACTCATTGTTACAGCCACATAGCTTAGTATAATCTACATCCTAGCCGGCAGAAGAAGCACAAGAATTTAGACTAAAGTCTTCATCTACTCTGATCCTGGGATCTTCAAAATGAAACACAGATCTTTTACTCTTGAGTATGATCCCACCTGTAAGAAATTCAGCTCTCCTTTTTCCCTCCAACAGGTAATTGTGAAAATGTAGCTTTTGAAAAGATGCAAAGACTTTTTGAATACAAATTCATACAATGATGCAAAAGATATTGTGGATTAATATTATGATGAAACTAGAATTATTTTCATTGGGTTTTATGGACAAAGAACTAGAAAAGAAATATGGGAAACATATTTTATATGTGACAAGATTATTGTAGATACAAAGATGGAAAAATAATGGAATATCTGCAAATTGGATTGTGAAAATTGATGGAGTTTGTGGAAATGACAAAGCTGACCAGTTTAGTCAAGGAAAAAACAATACAGATATTTCAGAAACACTGGAAGCCTTAACTGGACTTTTTGTTGAAAGAAGAAAAGACTGAATTGATGATTTATGGATTTAGGAATTAAAAACAGTGAAAGAAGAAAGGAAAAGAATAAGATGGCAATACCTCAATAGAAAGAAGGGTAGAAGTTATAATTCTGGGTTTTTTTTCATTTTTTTCTTTTTCTTTTCTATATACTTATTTTTCCTTACTCTTTTAATTTTGTTCCCTTTTATTGTACTGAAAAATTCAAATTAAAAAAGTAGAAAAGAATGCTGTACTTGTGATCATAGTTCCACACTCAGCTAAATTAATTTTGTGAAAGCTGCTCTGTTAGACATGGCATTCAAGCAGATTGAGCTGTTCTCTATTTATCTTAACAGGAATTAAACTTTCTATTCATAACAATCCTTTTTTAAAAAAAATATTGCATAATAGTTTAACTTTGATTTACCTGGAGGTGGAAGATCAAATTTCATTTTGCGCAGTTCTGCCATGGATGCTTGTAAATGCTCAATTACAGTATCATCTTCAAACTGCAGAGAAGCAGCAATTTTTTCTTGCAGAAATTCCCGCAGATCTTCAAGGGTCATTTTCAACAAGCGTTCTAAGCAGGAAACAGAAACATCAGCTGAATAAAGATGCTGCCATTATCCTGACACAATTTCTACTGAATGATATATCTACTGCAGCGGAAGAAAGATGTTATTTAAATAAAGCACGGTAAATTTATGTTTATACACTCATTTTCTGCCTTTGTGATCAAATTGATGTCTTCACATCCATCCTAGTAAGAATTTACAGATGTGTAACTTCAAGACTGTGAAGTTTATATCAATTAAATCCTTTTACATGAATAAAGCCATTCCCAGCATTTGCAGTTATATACAGGATGATTCTGTGGTTCTACCACTAGGAGGAGTAAAGCTACATTCTGCAACTTGATGCAATCTGCAGCTGAAGTTCAACTACTGTACTTGCAAAGGCAATTTGGCCAAGCACGTTTTCATGATTTAAAGAACACTATTTTGCATTTAAAAATGTGAATTAAACTTATCTTGATTTATATTTCATCTCTCAGGAATATTCTATATGCAGTGATCTGTTATGTTTTACAAAATAGAAATCTGGGATTATACTTTCGTTATACGTTCATATAAGACTACATATAAACCATGATTATATTATATTTCACAAGTTCCAAGTATCCTTGGGCTAATGGCCTATTCTCACTTCTGGAATTTTCTAATCTATCTTTACAAGACCATAGGCTGGATTCTGGTCTGTTATATGCAACTTTCTAGGGGCAGGAATCACACATTTGTTTTTTTAAAAAAGGGAAAAAAAGGTAGCTGAGGCTATAGTGAATAGGTGGGTTGCACAAGTAGACAGGATTTTTATTTCTGGTTTGGGAGTTCTATGTTTTCTTGAGAGGGTTTGACCACACTTATGTCATTTTTTCATTTTGCGAAATACCAGCATAAATTATGTCTGTCTCAAGAAGTTTTCGAGCTGCAATAAAAGATATTGAGAGGGAGAGGGTGATCATACTTGCAATGCCAACAGAGGTTTGCCTGTCCCTTAGATACAGAATGCTGCCATTCTAAACTACAAATGTTTAAGATGCCATGAGACTCATTGTTTGTGTTTTGTAATATCAGATTAAGATGGCTTCTTCCTCTGGAATTTGTCAGAAAGGCCTACCTATCACTCTTGTCCCTTTTCTAGCCTCTCCAACCCCCAAATCCCCACCTGATAAACCAAAAAGAGGCCACCTTAAACTCAACCTCTCTTTTATAACTCCTCTCAGGAAGATTTGGTTTTCCATACAAACTTGCCACTGACCTATGGGAATAATAAGAGCATGAATCTTAAGACAGAGTCTTTTTTTTTTTTTGAGGTTTGTGTTTTGTGTACTGTACTCGTTTGTGGAGACCATCTGGTAACCTTTATTGATTGTCTCTAGACCAGGGGTAGGCTCAGGAATTCTGGGAGCTGAAGTCCATGAGTCATAAAAGAGCCAAGGTTGCCTACTCCTGGTTTAGACCAGTGTTTTCAACTGTGGCTACTTGAAGATGTGCGGATTTCAACTCCCAGAATTCCCCAGGATAGCATAGCTGGCTGAGGAATTCCAGGAGTCAAAGTCCCCACATCTTCAAGTAGCCACGGTTGAGGAACATTGGTCTACTAAACTGGATTCCAAATTTCAGTATGGAAATTCAGAGACTTCCAAATGGAGGCAGAGGCAAGGCAGCTTCTGTCACTGTACAACAGATGAATTTGCAGGGACATTTATAGGCAATGCTCATAGGAACAGCAGCACAATCATTTCTTACAGGTAAAGCCACAATATTCAATGCAATTCAAAAGTTATCTTTTTAAAAAACTTAAATTAAGAAATCCTGAAAGAAGCAGAAATACACTATCTCCAGAATAATTCTAGTTTTTCTGAAATGTTATTGTAATAGCAAAGACCCACATGAGTAGATGAATAGTTGTCATGTGGGCAAACAAAATAAGTCCGAAAACTGCCATCTTGTATTTGGAACAATGAAAGCACAACTTTCTGAGCACTTCTGCAGAGCCTTGTCTTTAAAAAATGCTTCTCCTTCTATAAATGTTGTATCAAGTTTTTTTTTTAAAAAAAAAAACCCATTGAATAATCAAACCAACTTCTTACTTTTATGCAATTTGAGAATGGTGTATGCCATAGCTGTTAGAACCCTCTCTCCTTCCAGGATGTAAATATCCCATAGCCTCAGGGTTAGTGTAAACGGAGTCTGTGTATAACATTAAAAAAGAAAAGATGTGACATATTGGCAATATGCAAACCCCAATATAGAGCAGCAGGTCTTTTTAAAATGTTTTCAAGATTAAGACTCAAGTTCATTTTGTGACATATTTTTATAACAATTCAACAAGGAAAGGTGAATATAAATAGTTTCCATCTGGAGGTTATAATCTTAAAAATCAAATCAGACCAATCAGAAATCCTATATTTATCAGTCAAAAATTAGACTAGATTTAATAATAAATTAACATATTGAATTAATTTTACATTACATGGTTTTTCCCTTAGTTTCTCCCCCCCCTTAATTTTAATCTCTGTAATGCATATAGTTCATTCTTAACTGTTTCTTATATCTCACTAATAACATTTAGAACATGAAATTATAATTCTACTTCAAATGAAAATAATTACAAGCAGAAAGACACAATGTAAATGACATTGGAGGAAGCATCTGAAATGCTTGCTCCCCCAATCCCGTACCCGGTCAATGAAGCACTGTAAGAACCACTTAGTTGTATAAATTCCTGTCAACATCTGCTCCTTATCCTAAGAAGGAAGGAGGGAGGAAGAGACAGAGAGAGACAAAATTAAAAAGAAAATCTCATAAAACAAGCAAATTAGAGATCTGTGAACTGTAATTCACATGCTTTCAGGCTCTCAAGATCATCTCCTCATAGATAGTTAGTTACTATCATGCAAGTTACTCTCTGGTTACTCATTCTAATTCTCTTCCATATCTATTTTCTCAGTGGATAGCTAATATGGTTCCCTTTCCCTCTTTTCTTCAATACTATTGTTGTGAGCGTATTATCATTCATTCTTTTGTTACTTTAAGGAGGTTCCTTCAAGATGTCCTTGTAACTGTAGCAGAGTGTATATTTTATCCTTTGTCATTGAGTGTTTTGTTCATACTACCTAAAGCAGTGGTTCTCAACCTTTCTAATGCCGCGACCCCATAATACAGTACCCCATGTTGTGGTGACCCCAACCACTTATACATCACCGGGTGCCAGGGGCATGGCCAAAGGGGGAAAAAATGGCGGACAGCCTTGTCTGGCGACCCCCGTGAAATGGTCATTCGACCCCAAATGGGGTCCCGACCCACAGGTTGAGAACCACTGACCTAAAGGAAATTGATTTTTTAAATTATTAAAAAAAAACCTGACTTCTCATCTTGGTTTACCTTCTCAAAAAGATTGGGCAGTGGGGGGGGGGAGAAAGTGCTATCCCTGGAGATACAACTCAGCTACAAGGACCAGGAGGTGGTGCCACAGAATGTATTTTCCGTATGTTTCTTCATACTACAGGTAATCCCCGAGTTACGAGCGTTCCTTTAGCGAACGTTCGAAGTTACACAATAACCTCCCCCTAGTACTTACGAGCAAGTCCCGAAATTACGAATGTTGCCACACCACGGCAGTCATTCACCCTTAATGAGCGACCGCAGTGGCATTGCAACATTCTGGTTATTTCCTCCCTCTCCACCCCCGCCCGGGTCTCCCTAGGCACTAGGCCAGTGTTGGCGAACCTAAGGTACGGGTGCCAGAGGCGGCACTCAGAGCCCTCTCTGTGGGCACGCACGCCATCACCCCAGTCCTAGGCCTTCAGCTGGGTTTTATAAAACCTTTTCGCTTTAGGCCTCCACTGCTGTGTGCAAAAAAAAAAAAAAGATTCAATCAATCAATCAATTTCAACTTCTCGCAGGAAAAAAAAAGATTTTGCAAAGTTGGAATTGATTGATTGAACTTTTTAGTTCCACCCAGTCTGCCGTTACCATCGCAGCCACGCCCACCCAATGGGCCACACCCAGACGGCACTCGACGATGCATAAGTGGGTTTTGGGTTGCAGTTTGGGCACTCAGTCTCTAAAAGGTTCGCCATCACTGCACTAGGCCTTTGATACTCACCCTGCGAAAACCGAGATTCTTTGGTTTCTTGGCTGTTCCAGGACTTCGGTGTGTTCGCAGAGAAGGGAGGCCTAAAGTAATGCAAGATCATGTGAGATCGGTGGGTGAGATCTCACGCTACTGATCTCGCATGATCTCATGGCACTTTAGGCCTCTGTTCTCTGCAACAGAGAATGGAACTGAAGCCGGGGGATGCTTCCGCATGCTTCCGGAGTCTGGATCTGAGTGCCAGAGGCTTTTTCCAGGCTGCTGCCGCCTGGATCTGAGGCCAGGGGATGCTTCTGTGTGCCTCCAGAGGCCAGATTCAGGTGGCAGCGGCCTGAAAAAGGCTGCCAACACCCGAATCGGGGCTCTGGAGAGCCATGGAAGCATCCCCTGGCCTCAGATCTGGGCAGCAGTGGCCTGGAAAAGGTCTCCAGTGTCTGGATACAGCCTCTGGAGGCACGTGGAAGTGTCCCTCAGCCTCAGATCCAGGTGGCAGCAACAACCACGGCAGAGAGGAAGCAGATATTTTCAAGGTGAGTCTGGCGCGGCAGGAAGGGAGGGTGAAGCATGAGATATCTTAGTGGTTCGGGGAGGCCTTGGGGGCCTGTTCCATCAGTAGGCCCCCCATGGCCTTCCTCACCCTGAGATACGTCATGTGCACTTAACGAGCTGCTTGCATCCTAATGAGCAGGGAATGATCTGGTCGATGTACGAGATTCACTCCCACGAATTTTGAGTTACGAATGGAATGGGCAGGCTCCATTCCATTTGTAACTTGAGGACTACCTGTATTTGCCACAAGGCAAAGGGGCTAGGAGATCCTTGTCTGTCTCATGCACAGAATTAATGGGAGGACCCCTGAGCACACAGTTGATGGCAAGTGTAACTACCGAGTAGTATACCAAGATAGGAAAGTGAGCAAGAGGTTCCTGGGAGAAGTGATATGATTTTCATGCTACAGATTTATTCCTGCTCCTACAGATATATTTTCTAATAATATATTTAGAGATGACACCTTTTCTGGTATTTGATGCAATGAACACTCTAGAAAAGAAGTAATACATGGCAAACAAACAAAAAATATTTCAAAAATGTCTTGAGCAGAAACCAACACATCCTGACATTGCTGCTGTTCCCTTGACAAAAGAAAATCATTACCAAGTGTTTCTTCAACTTTGGGAAAAGCTTGTTTAGGATTGCTTCGTGGTGAGCTTGGAATCTTTGCAACTTTGGAAATCCAGGAATGAAAAAGCCTTTGGCAAAAAAGAAACAAAAGTACTAACAATGAATTAAAAAAATACAGCAGAGCATCTTATGTCATTGCATAATAAGGACTTGAATTTCCTAAGACTTCCAAGGAGCTCTAATGTGTTTCTGAAAATGCATTTTTATATTTCCTACCTATTCATTTCAGAGTTTTGCATTTGGACAAGATCAGGAATTTATGTGTACACAGATCTGTGTATACAGTTGTCCTCTATATATAAACAGTCAAAGCAATCTTATCTATCTTGATTGTATGGAAAGCTGTAAGGATCTTACCTAATGCATAATAAATAGCTTTTCACTCCATTGGGCAAACTTAGGAATCACTCTCAAAGTTTGCCGGATGTGTAGAGAAAAAAGTGTTTTGTGTACATCAGAATCCCTATCCCAATTCTGGTGGCTCATATTTTAAACACAGCCTCCCCACTAGAACTACAACATTATGAAGTTGCAAAACAGCATAAAAGTTCAAAGGTTAATTGACTCCAAGAAGAGCTTACTTGTACATCATGCTTAAATTCAGCAGTAATAAATGCAGGATGAAGAATAAGAAGACTACGAGAAGCACATAAAAAAGGAAGAATCTAGACCAGGGGTAGTCAACCTTGGCTCTTTTATGACTCGTGGACTTCAATTCCCAGAATTCCTGAGCCAGCTGGCTCAGGAATTCTGGGAGTTGAAGTCCATGAGTCATAAAAGAGCTAAGGTTGACTACCCCTGATCTAGACTTTCAGCCAGACTGAACCCAAATACAGAATCATCATACAATAAAGAAACAAGTGAATAAATGAAGGAGTTTGCCACTAAAACCTTACCATGCATTGCATGCCGCTGGTTGGTAAGCAGTTGCGCCAAGGCCCAAAAGGCATCCTCTTCATTCAAATACATCAGCAAGATAGCTGCAATCTGACTCATGCCCTGGCAGTAACTCACTTCCTGGATGATTACACAAGATGAGCAATTTACAGGGTAGAGGGTATTGCACATACAAGCATAAAATGAAACTTTTCCCCTAAATTCACAACATAACCCTAGCATTTTACTTCATTTTTTTCAGATAAAAGCATGATTTGTTATTCAACAGAAAATTTAATTTTGATGGCAAAGTTCACTAATAGACAGTGGGCACTGCCTGGGAGAGGATACAGGAAAAAGAGCTTTACAAAATAGGGCTGGATGACTTCTCTGCAGTCTTGGTTCAACTCCATCAATGGTGTGATGATGCACTTACACATTCTTGTAAGATGTGTGTGCATCAGTACCAGAGTTGCTAGGAAGATTCCATTTCAACCATTCAGTGCAATGGGTAAGGCAGAAATTTCTCCACTTCCACTTTTGAGTTAGAGCTCTTCAACCAAGAAGTACCGTATTTTCCGGCTTATAAGACGACTTTCTAAACCATGAAAATCTTCTCCAAAGTCGGGGGTTGTCTTATACGCCGAGTCGTCTTATACACTGGAAAACACCGTATTTTCCGGCGTATAAGATGACTTTCTAACCATGCAAATCTTCTCCAAAGTCGGGGGTTGTCTTATACGCCGAGTCGTCTTATACGCCGGAAAATACGGTATTTCCTGCCTCACCTTCTGTCCAGCAGCTTGTCAATGTTCAAGCAGCTCCTCTTTGTCTTTCTCTTTAATAACAATTAAGAGGTCCCTCAAATTCTCTGGGAGGTTCAAAAGAATTCCGAATAATATTATCACATTATTTTTAATCCAAAGCCCTTTTTAAAAGTGTAGTTAGAACCAAATATATACAGTAAAAGAGTGGCCAAAGGAAACACTGTTCCTCCAGTCTCATCCTGGGGGGACTGCATAGTGTCAGAAGGAAGAGGCCAAATGTTGTCTTTCCTAAAATCTGAATCTACTGATGTTATATGGGAAGAACCATTTCAGCCTTTGCTTAGAAGGGTTAAAGAGTAGCTGGCTCGTGTCTTCCCTCATCTTCGCTACTGTCAAGATAACAAACCGGTGAATCCTTGGAGGCCCTGATTTAAAACACTCCTTTTGGGAAGACAAACATGTTCAAAGGCCTGGAGAGCTTTTGTAACCCTTGGAAGTAGGCGTCTTCTCCCTTTTTCATTGGATGAAAAGTAGGAAAACTTTGGGGAGAGACTTCTTCAAAATGTTGGGAAAAGGTTGCAGGAAAGCATCAGGATGTATTCACTTTTCAGCAAGGGAGTAGAGCCAGTTGGGATTCAGGGGATCTGGGAGGCTAAGTGTGAAAGTATTCATTCTTGATGTAGAAATTCAACTTGAAATATTTTGTAAACATTTTGACAGCTACGTGAGGAAAACAATGCTATATTTAGATCCTAGAGGAGTCTGTGATACAAAATTAGCCCTAAGACATAAAAAGAACTGTTGTCACTTCTCACATTTTCATGAACTGAAATTATGTAACATGACATTGCAGTGCAACATAAAATAAGAAAAAAGCTCAAAAAAACCCACCCCACTTTAAATTCTTGTAAAGGGAGAAACACCATCTAGGTAAAAGCATAAAAAATGTGTTTCCTGATTCTTGGCTCACCTGAATTAATAGAATTAATTAATTAATTCCATTAATTAAATAAATTAATTAAATTAATTTATTAAATTAATTCCTGCATGTAATTTTAGGACATTGTAATTTCTGTACCCTTTGATTGGAAATAAGTCAAGGGACCAAAACAAATTGGTGTCCTGCACCATGAGGTTATCACTGAACGAAGTTAAGAAAGATCACTTAAAGCAATTAACCATCTGAGTAAAGTCACAACTCTTTGCATAAATAAATAAATAGAGGTTGTGCAAATGATTGCATTTTGTACAGATCTTTTCTTCAGGAAGGACCCTGAACTGAAAGTGATTCCTTTTCTTATTTTTTTAGCCCAAGCACCATGGATTTACACAGCCATTGGAACAAGGATGGGAATATAACATTTAAACAAAAAATCCTTCATAAAAGTGTATACTGGTTTTAGATAAATTCTTTTTTATATATATTTAATATACTTAATGCCATTCTGAAAGTCTGCTTTGCCTTCTTAATCTAATCAATATTAGATTACAATACAGACAATACAACACAGACAAAATCTGTATTGTCAAATAAAAAAACATGTCAGATTCTTTTAATATTCAATTTCTTACCGTGTTGTAAACAGAGTAGGCTGACAGGACATGGAACAAAGCTTGTTGTCTATATTAAAAACAAACAAACAACCAAGTATAATAAGATGGTGTCTCAACATTAGATTTTCAGTACCTTTATAAACCAGCCAAGATGTTCTCTACTAAAAGTGTTTCAGAAATACCTTGCGATTATAGAGCAAATAAGTACAATCAGGAGCAATGTTTCCTGCTCAACTGATAGTCACATTCATCAGACACAGCTCCGGTGCTCTTAAGAGCCTGTCAACAAAGAGAAGGACTTCTGTGTTATTGTAAGTTAACTCCAAACACCATAAAGAGGATGATGTGATTTGCTAGTTTCTGCCTTCCATCCTCTGATGAAATTAGGAAATTAATATGCCAAACTGACCGAGACAATTCTCTGTTCCACAGATAAAAATTTCACCAGCCACAAAAGGTTAAATGAGCTAAACCAACATTTTATTTTCTACATTTGTTTCCTTAAGCTCTTTTCCTAAAATTGTAATCGTGCACTTAATTTTTTCATTGCCACTACTATACAATAACACTATCAGCTCTGTTGCAATCTGGTCATTATATTTTAATTCAGCCTTTCCTTATATAGTTTACTTCCAGTGTAATGAACTAAAAAAACAGCCCCACTGGTTGGGGATGAAAGGAGCTGTAGTCGTACACAACTGATGGAATCTAACTGGGAAATTCTGCTTCGTATTCTTCCCTCATATAATTCAACAAGCATTCGTAGCTGATAGGAAAAGCAAACAGAAACAATCAAAGGTAAAATAATTATTAAATGACAGATAAACAAATGAGATCCACATATAAGACACTTACTTTACACCATAACGGTCCCGAAACATGATGTGGTTTCTAAAAGTGCGATTGACATCCAGATCTATTTGTTTGATTTCTGATGAGAAGCTTCTGGCTTGTTCTTTCATTTTCTGGGCAAATCAGGATGAATTATAGTATTAGAACTTTAAAATCAAAAGTGGAAAAACATTTCTGGTCCTTGGGCTAGATTGCTTCTGGACCAACTTTCCAAAACCTATGTATTTGCCTGCATGGAAGATCTTCATTCTCCAAAACCACAGCAATCTGACGCTACAAGACTCAGCCTCCCATGGTCAGATTGTGTGGTCACAAAAAGACCTCTCTCTTTTTGGTAATTAGAGAGACAGAGAGAGACCTGACCTTGGAGAAAGACTTCTGTCTCCAGAGTTCTGAACTAGAGGGGAAGAGGTCAGGAATTGGTATTAAACCCAGCACTTCATGTCTTCATGTGGTTTTCGACATTATTATTATTATTAGTCATTGGGTTATTTTTCTAATGATTGTTAATGGTTACGTATGTCGCACTGTATGCCAAGTGTGTGGCTATATAAAAGGAAGGAAAGAAGGAAGGAAGGAAGGAAGGAAGGAAGGAAGGAAGGAAGGAAGGAAGGAAGGAAGGAAGGAAGGAAGGAAGGAAGGAAGGAAGGTTCTTTACTGTTCAATTGTCAAAAGCTATAGATAAAATAAGTTTTAGATGCAATCAAGTCAATTTTACAATCCAGCAAGAAAATTCGCCGGCATGACCTTTTTTTGTTTGTAAGTTGGTTAACCAAATTCTGATTTATAGATAGATAATTGGATCGAGAGTTCTTTTGCCCTAGATGGCAGGCATGATTTAAATACATTTACACACATGCAAAACACACAGATGATTAATATATACATATACAAAGTAATATGCACATAAGGCTGGCTCAGGAATTCTGGGAGTTGAAGTCCACGAGTCATAAAAGAGCCAAGGTTGCCTACCCCTGCTCTAGGCTCATGGGATCACCATTTGTAACCTCCCCAGCCAGCTTCTGTCAAGCAAAGTCCATTGGGGAAGCCAGATTCGCTTAACAACTGTACAATTCACTTAACAGCTGCAATGATTCACTTAACAACTGTGGCAAGGGTGGTAAAATGGAATGCAACTCACTTAACAACTGCCTCACTTCGCAATGGGAAATTTTGAGCTTGATTGTGGTTGTTAAGTCGAGGACCACCTATAATGAAGGAAATACTTGAGTACTGCCTTCCTTACAGGTAGGGTTGCCAAGAGAAAAGAAATGGGTAATAAAATGTAGAAAGGTTCACTGATTTCAAAGTACGTCTATGCTCCCATAAACAGATTTCTCTAACTCCAGCTTTATTCTGTATAAATATCAAGTGGCAAAAAGGATAGGAAGGATTATGAATAGCCAATTCTCAGGATTTATGCTCGTCTACGGTCTATTATACTCAAAGTCTTTTAGTTATTGCAGATTCCTCTGGAGCTTAGTTCAACGGCTTATAACTTCTATTTATTCTGATCACTTGCTATGCGACATAGCCAAATAGTAACATCCTGTAAGGAGGTTGCAATAGCCAAGATAAATAGAGAGAAACATGTTCTTAATCTATGTCACTATTTGGTTTTATCTGTCCCACTTCCTTTAACTTGTCACATCATGCTGAATAGATTTTACAATGAATCAAATCACTTATTTCATTTTAAAATGTTGGTGTGTCATCCTTCAAAACCTGGTTAGCATGAACATTAAGGGCATGAGAATTACCTTTGTTTTTAATAGCAAAATAAATATTAAAAATAGTATACGGTTGCATAATATGATGCCACTCCAATGAAGGATCGTGTTTTTTTACCACTTCAATTGGCATAGCAGTTCTGACCCAATCCAGGGAAATGTGTCCAAGCTGGACTAATATAATGACACTTACAGGAGGCTGTCTGTGATTAAGAATCTTCAGCACCCAGTTTTTTAGCCAGGCAAATCCTATTACAACATCACTTGTGTTAAAAATGCATCAATTGTGTTTCTGAATCCAATTCAAATAACTGTTTTTGACTTTTAAAGTTAAATCTTAAAGACTTTTAAAAATGTAAATGTTTAATCCTTAAACTCTAGACCAGGGGTGTCAAACTGCCAGCTCGCAGGATGGATGCATCATCTGGAAGCTGTGCCCACCCCCTTGCCGGCAATGGCAAAATCATCCCGATACAGTTTGACATGTCTGCTCTAGACCATGCCAAAATTACTGAGATTTTTTAAATGGACTAATTTACTTGGCTTTTAGTCTAAAACATTTATTATAAAACTGCCTTTGCTGATATTCCATTCCTTTGTTGTTTAAAGTTAACTGTTTATATTGAGGTGAACCTGTATGCTTTATAATTGAAAGGCATTTTGGAATGATGGCAACCTTGAAAACTGGTCATGTATATTTATTAAAGACACCAATCAATAAATAATGCAATCTCATTAAGCGTAGCTTTTAAAGTCAATTCCATTGTGAATCCTGTTATCTGTGCTGGTGTATCTACTCAGGCAGATTTGTAAGTGGCTCCTGAAGACTTGTGATAAACACAAGGTTTTAAAACTTTAGATTCTATTCCAGATTACCATAGATATGTTTAAGTCAATATTGATGACAGGTCTATTTTAATTTATTTTTTTAGTTGATTTGACTTTTCCTGAAGAAATGCTTTAATTTTTTCAAGTACAGACCTGCAAATGGTGACTTTACTTTTGAAGGAAGGGCTCTTGTTACTTTTAATTAACAAAGAAAGCAGCCATGCTCAAATATATTCCAACAGACGGGAAAGCTGAACAATTCTCTTGCAACCTTGATCTGCCTGCTTTCATAACAAAACCTTTTGGTGGTGTTGTGGGTATTTCTACCATGGCTGGGTTTTAACAGTTCCACAGGATTTGCAAAAGGACTGCTCATCAAAGTATTTGATATTCCAATCAGAAACCTAGAGTGGCAATACTAACTGATTAGGAAGTGGAGCAAAGTTTCTTTGAGGAGACAGGTGTTCAGTGATAGGTGATGGGCAATCAAAGTTCTCTGCAGAGAAATCCTGAAAGGGCAGATATTGATCTAATGCTTTAGCAAAAATGTTACTATTGTCTGACATGTGAAATTGAAATGGACAACGTTTTCCCCCCTCAATGTAAATGCTTATAAACACTGACAAGCAGAGTGAAGAGGAATGTCTCAAGGCTTCCAGACAAAGGAGGATTTTTTTTAATGGTGAGGTTATCTACTGGTCATCAAAAGTTCACCACTGTAGCAAATAGTTCATTGAGTTCATCCTTAGACAGTGCTTGACTTTCTCATTATAATATGTTATGGGGGCTCATGCAGTCAGCTGACCAAAACTATTTGTAAAGCAATAGGTATCAAATTATAAGTCTATACCCCATTTAAGCCAGAGAATTACATTTGTGAAAAGTGGCAGAACTGAAATATTTTTTAAAAAATATATTTTATTGGTTTTTAATTTTAACAAAAAGTACTTAAGACACACCGTGGTGTTTGGGTAAACAAACATTCCAAAGTAAAAAAACATAGATAAACCACTCAACTTAATACATTCACTGTCATCTCTCTATTTCCCACAGATAACATAATAAATTTAATATATTCTATTTCTAACTTAGATTTCCATTACTACTCAACCTGTTTTGAAAACTTTATCAATTTACAATTACCATAATCAAATGGTACTTCGAATATCTCTACCAGATACATTAAAGTTCTTAATCTCTCTCATCCCTCTTTTTATCATCAATCTCATTCATTTCTTCTTCCAATAATAACTAACTTAAGAAAAGAGAAAAAAAATGTTAAACCTTAATTCCTTTCAATTCATTACACAAACTTCAAATTCTATCCAGTTAATTATCATACCTTATCAGATCATATTGTTATACACAAAAATCACCTAATCAATTTAAGCACTGGCAGAACTGCAATATTAACATGCAGTTAGTCAACTACATGTTAGTCAACTGCATGTTAATATTTCAGTTCTGGCACTCTTCACAAATGTAATTCTATGGCTGAAAAGGGGTGTAGACTTATAATTTGATACCTAGTGCTTTACAAATAGTCTTGGTTACTGTTGTCAATTACCTTTAATGGCCAAAGGTTTTCCCACATGCTCTAATGGGAATCAGAACCATTCCTAGCAGGAAGCATGGCTTCTGTCCCTTTGAAATTGTGTTAAGCTGGTCAATGTAGGACGCAAATCGCCTAATCAACTAAATGTAAAGGGAGACCTCACTAGTCTAAGTACTCATTAAGTGACTTCCATCTATTTCAACAGAAGTGAAATTGACATTCCAGCCTTCTAATTCATCTCTGAAGCCTACTAAGTCATCATCTGTGAATACCAGAGAAAGGATTACCTGACAACTCAATGAATGGGAATCTACCAAGTATTGTTGATAACCAACAACACTGTGAAGCACAGGCATCAGACTGCCTGGACACACTTATCACACTGCTGGAGAATTTCTCTCCCAGAGGATTTGCTGCCTGGCCTCACTTGACCCAGCAAGAACCTGGTTGATTTGTCCTTGGACTATCTGAACTATGGCTGTGGCACATTTTCCAGCATAATATTGTTCTGCATTGCAAAACTTTTCAACATGTTAAATTACTTACCCAAACTTATCTGTATGTGGGGGATGGGAAGGTATCTGGGTTAAGAGCTTAATAGAAGAACTCATTTATCAACTAGAATGTAGCTGCAACATTTCCCTTTCCTCCCCAACCTTTGATCTAAAATCCTCTTGGATTGGAGTAGTTTTCAGAGATATAATCTCCAGCATCAGCAGCATATGGATTACTGAAATGAATGCATAAAAGTCCCTGGCTGCTTCTTTCTTTGTAGAAGTAAAACATGCTAAATCTTACTTCTGGGGTGGAAGGTGACTTGTAGGTTTGGATGGTTATAGTCCAGCGTCATCCTAGCCCAGGAATTCATCTCTGAGCACTTAACTTGGATAGTTTTGCCTATTGGGTACAGAGAGCCACTTCTGTTCTTTACAACATTTCCATACTAGAAACCTGAAATTCTGGATTCTGCAAATTCAAATGCCCCAGGTCGGGCATTTGGGAAATCTAACAGCCTTTTCATAATTTCATAATTTTATTTTTTGCTAATTGTGAACTCACTTCTAAGGCCACCACTGATTCCACAGAAAGCCTTTGGGGTAAAGTCTCTTTATCTAGTTTTAGAAAGCCCTGGTTTTGTTCATGGCTGCCCAGAGAGGTGACTGATCTCCTCTTCAAGAAACATGCTGCTTTTATGTGAACAGAATCACTATCCCATTCACGTCAGAGGCACCATTTCTTTAAGGCGCTTCCAGGTTGAAAGGATTAGCTGGTGACATCACTGTTGCCCGGGGGGGGGGGGGGAGACACCTGGCAGAGCTCCTTTTATGTCCCTGTTGAGGAGCTGGAGCAAATAATGGGAGTTCACCTGCCACACAGCAGCACTTGCATTCAGGTCTTGAACATGGGCTTGCTAACCTCCAAACTAGTGTCCTAACCACATGGGCCACTGCACTGCACTGTAAACAGGATTGGGAATGTAGAACACAATGCTCAAAAGTTAAAGGGCATTAATAAGTTTTTCCATGAGGCAGCAACATAATCACAAAAATTTTGGGGGGGATATTTATGGCTAAAAACATTTTTTTCTAATCCTGGGGTGCAGGGAAAAATAATACTGGGTTAGAGACTTGTGTTTATATTCATATTTATTGTATGTGCAGGTAACCATGAGGCTGGTTATTTATTTGGTGTAGCACTTTATAGTGCTATTATGTATTATAAGATACTTTACCTCATACTTCCCTTCATTCTCCATCTTAATCTTTTCAATATCCAGTAAGAGTGACCAGACTTGACCTCGTACTTGGAGGGGGATCCCTTTATAAACTCTGCGGAACATCTATAAATACCAAAAAAAAAAAAAGGTGTGATTATGATCCAATTATCAAGAGCTAACCAAAAACTATTTTCTTCTGAATTTCCTTTGGCAAATGCAACCCAGCATGATTATGCATAGAAAAGAAAATCTGTGTCTTAACATTTAAAGCACAGATTAATAGACATTTTCACTTCAAATATTCTGAGTAGTTTATCAGTTGACTCAAAGTTTGGGTAGAAATCCTGTCCAAAAGATGGGAGTTTCAGGCAATATGTATGCTTATTTACATTTAATTAATGTAATTTGTATATAGTAGTTTGTCACAAAAGTACATCTTGATGAGTCATTGGCAACACTAGTTGGTGTTGATACAATATGAAAGCACCTGCTGATGCATCATTGACTCCCCCAATCTCAAGACTGAACATAAATATTTATTTCATTCACTTTCAAAGAGAAATTTGTCATTTAAACCAATGGCTAAGATCCTAACTCCACTTCTTAGAATTAGTGTATAATTCAACCTTTCCTTATATGTTTTAGCCTCCAGTCCCCTAATCATCTTTGTTGCTCTTCTCTTCACTCTTTCTAGAATCTCAACATCTTTTTTACATTGTGGTGACCAAAACTGGATGCAGTATTCCAAGTGTGGCCTTACCAAGGCATTGTAAAGTGGTATTAATACTTCACGTGATCTTGATTCTATCCCTCTGTTAATGCAGCCTAGCATTGTGTTGGCTTTTTGGCAGCTGCAGCACACTGCTGGCTCATATTTAAGTGATTGTCCACTAGGACTCCAAGATCCCTCTCACAGTTACTACTATTGAGCAAGGTACCCCCTATACTATCTATACCTGTACATTTGTTTTTTCTTGCCTAAATGTAGAACCTTACTTTTTTCACCACTGAATTTCATTTTGTTAGATAGTGCCCAGTGTTCAAATCTGTCCAGATCCTCCTGTTTCCTAAGCCTGTCTTCTGGAGTGTTAGTACATTACCACTGTGTTTGTTTTCATTGCTCTATTTTTTTCTTTTTCAAAATATATTGGTCAGTATTTTATATTTTTCTTGTTTTATAATCTACAGTAATACAATTTTAAAGATCATTTTGTTTTCTGATTCAGGCATTAAAATGTCTAAAGCTCATCTGCAGATTTTGTCTGCACCTTGTCTGCAACTTCTCTGGCGCTTGAAGAAAATGCTGTAAAACAGAGGGGAGTCCAATTCCCATTAGCAAAATTACAAAATAATATATAAAATGTTATTCTAAATTGGAAAAGCTGGATTAGCTTTTGAGTTATTCACTAACATTTCAGTGCTATGGGGGGAGGGATAATGAAAATAATATAGAATTGAAAGCTAAAATTCCTTATCTTGTTTGTCCGTCTAGAAACAATGAGGAATCAAATTTTCTACAGATGTGGTTATCTGATTTTGATTCTTTCTGCACACTAGGATGTTTTCTTGGATGAGAGTACTATACAATGCATACATCTCTCTTTTTATGTGGGCTCTGTTAATTAGATCTTCGCTACATGCTTGGGAAGGTCAGATGGGAGACCAAGCACACTATGCACGCGCACGCACACGCACACGCACACACACACACACAGAGAGAGTACTATACTGCTACTCAGATACAGTAAGTGAAGTATAATGAACTTTTCCTAATGTTCCCCCTAGCCAAAAAAAGCTGGCACTTCTCTGATTATAGAGAAAGTAATCCCTCTGATATTTACTTTCATTCAATAGTAGAACAATTGCTTCTCTTGTAATGTTTGTCTTTCCCACCTCTCCACCTGTACCATCACATTTGAATGTTCAGATGATTCAGGCAAAACAGAACAAAATATCTACAACTTGGAGATAATTCTCAATGTATAATATGTTAAATTTCATATATTCCTTCCCCATCATTACCATAGGGTTGGCTTATTCTTATTTTAATCTAATTCATTTCAGTATCCTAAATTACTTGAAAGAAACATCTTAAATACAGTTCAGATTTTAATTAAAACCTCATGTTCTGATCCTTCAATATGGATTTCTTTTAGCTGAGATTTCTGTTGTGCACCTGCTTATTTCACTCATAAGATTTTGGTATAAGTTTAGTTTTAATTTTGTTTTCCCATGTATTTCTTCAAGATCTGTTCACAGAGAGTAAATGAAAGTGCTGTACCACCCTTTTCATTAGTAGTGCTAGAAGTTGTTTAACAAGAACTGTCAATATTCCTTGAAATAAAGGGACAAGCAAAAAAATGTAGTATTATTAAAATGTGTCACTGTTTTACCTTTTCACTGTTTCTGTATTTTCCCCACTTTCTTAACATCTTCAGCCATTTGTCCACTCTTTCTATCTCCTGAACTTTTTGCTATAAAAGAGTTTTAAAAATGAAGGAGAATTTAGATAGAAAGGAAAGATGGAAATATAATATCCAGGTCAATAGACTATGGAGTGATATGGTTTTTACAAGATAAATAAACAATAGTTTTATACTGGACATCTAAGGAATTATTCCGTTTCATTTATTCTCTGCTCTAAAAAAAGTAGCAATTTATTTTATATTCTTCATTGATTAATTATCTTGAGCCTTGTCCTAAATCAGTGGTTCTCAACCTTTTTAATGCCGCGACCCCCCCAACCGGTCGTAAGTCGAGGACTAAACCGGTCGTACGTCGAGGACTACCTAACTGATCGTAAGTCGAGGACTTTCCCTGTCTGGGAGTGCCGCGCATACGTGGTGCCGCCCCCTGCGCCGGCCGAGATGTAGCTGGCAAGCGGCAGAGATGGAGCAGGCCAACCACGGGCTGGGCCACCAGTTGGCCCAGCCCAAGGGAGGTAAGACACCCACCAGAAAAGGGGGAAAAATGGCGGACAGCCTTGCTTGACGACCCCCGTGAAATGGTTGATCGACCCCAAATGAGGTCCCGACCCATAGGTTGAGAACCGCTGTCCTAAATGAAAGCTGTGCACTATTGATCAACTAGAGAGTGCCAATTATTGGGCTCTGAAGAGCAAAAATGTTACCTTAACAGCTAAATGAGAGATGACAGTAATGAATGAGACATATAGACATTCACTACTATAGACAATTATTAGAACTAGTGGTATTAAATGTCCAACACTGAATGCTAAGATGAGTCTCCTTCAGTCAATCAGATTTTAAGTTTAGCAGTAATTCATGTTTCTGTAACTATATATTTCAGTTTTACTCATTAATGCTTAAATATTCTTCTAAAAACAGCTAGTTACATTTGCAAGAGTTCCCAGCTGAACCAACTAATTCCATAGATTTACAATGTTCATTTTTTGAATGCATTTAGAACAAACTGTATTTCTTTATAAAAAATATATATGCCTTTTCATTTTGTCCAAATCTTAGATTTCCAAGAATTCCAATATTCTGTTTGCTGGGAAAGATGAAAAACTTCACATTACTGAAAACAATTTTGTTGGATATCTGCTTAAGAATATTAATGATTCAACAAAGTAACTCTTTTTCACCTCTATGCAATAGAGCACAACCATATATTATAGCTCGTATTTGATCAACATGATAAATTCTACATAAATTCTACTCTGTTTCATTAGATGTCATTAATCATCTCAATGAAGTCTTGTTCTATTATTTTTTACAGATTCTGCAAACAACATTGTAGTACTCAAGAATATCTCATTGTCATTCTCCACAAATGGACCATTTTAACCAATGTTTTGCCCATGGAAAGGGGGGAATAGAGCTGATTTTATTAAAGCTAAGATCACCAACAAATACGTTAAAGACCAACAAAGTATGCTGCTCCGTCATACTAGTAAATCATTCTTCTCACACAGGAGAAAAAATTAAGAGTATAATCTGCACGTGATTTCGGCCAGGTATGCACTGAGACAGCCCCACAGTTATCATGAAAGCCATGAAACCTCAACACAATCTATTTAAGATATTTCAATATTCTCCTGGGGTCTAAGTTCCTACGTAGACTAAACTACATTCAATCTACACTGCATAATCTATCTATTTATGTCCCAGTCATGAGTTAGTTCTGTTCACTCATCGCAAATCTAATCAGGTTTATGTTGGGTAAAATTTTATTTTTATCACAATGCTTCATCTTAAGATCAAAGCATCATCATTTAGTTATACCTTCCTAAATCCTGTATTTGTGATACAGATAAATGATATATTTTTTTGATTTATGTAAGAATCTTTAATCAGATTATTTCAATATTCTTATTAAAAACCGAGCAATCATTTCCATCAATTATTTTACAGAATATAAAGCTTGCAGAACTTACCTTTTCCTCCAGAGCACTATGAATTGGTAGCTCATGCTCACTGAAATAGTAAAAGAAAAAGTCAGATTGAACTAATGTGTGATATAAGAATGCTTAAGGAAATGCAAGGAAGAAATCTGAAGTTATGCCCAAAAAAAGATGGTCAGAGATTTGCTGATATGTTAGCTGATATTTTTTTGTTAACTTGGGTCTTTAATTAAAATTCAGAACAAACACCTAAATCAGTAACACATGAAAGAAGCATTATATAACATATAATAATAATATAAAACATTAGAGAGCTAGTCTGATGCAGTGGTTAAGGTGGCAGCTCAGAAAACTAGGAATCTCTGAGTTCTAGTCACACCTTAGACATGAATGCCACCTGAATGACTTTGAGCCAATCACTCTTTCTCTCAGCCCAACCCAACCCAGTGGGTTGCTGTTGGGGGTGGGAATATTAGATATAAAAAAGGAGGGTTAAAACAACCCTTTTATGAACTCCTGTTTTCAATGGATAAAAATACTGCAGTCTATTCAGCAAACATTTATTTCCTCTCCAAAGTCCTCAAAATATGTGCTCTAGTGACTCAATCAGGGGATACATGAGGTTTGTGGAGCAAGGGGAAAAGATAAATATGCATGCTGTTTTGCTGAGAGAAGCAGTTCTTCCAGCAAGAGACTTAACTGGATTATACTCTATAATTTTTGTATAATTTTTACAAAAGTGATCACCCAATGAAAAGATTGGGATATTTTCAAATGCAAAAATCCACATCTCTTCAAAAGGAATGTCAGAGAGATCTGGAATATTTCTAAATGCCCTTAAAGAGTTTTCATGGTTTCAGAAATTCTAATTATGCCAGCAGTGTTTAATATGTCTGTATGCTTAATTCTGAAAGATCTAGCTTTGTCAGAACTTTTTTAGAATATGATGGCTGAAACTCTTATATACAACATTACAGTTGACTTGCTCAGGTAATAGTAAGTACATTCATGGCAATGATAAGTGTAGAACGATCTAAGGCATGGAATAAACACAACACAACACAACCATGTCAATGAACAGCAAAGTTCAAAGTTTCTTTCGGCAAAGTATTAAAGAATTCACAAAAAAGAAAAAAACTTACTGCAAAAATCCAAATCTGTCTGTAACTTTGTAAAGAGCAAAGTCAGCATCTTCCCATGGATCAATCTGAGTTCCATCTTGCCTTCCCTGTAAAAAAAAGGAAGGTGGCACAATGAAGTTCCCCATAAAAGAGCCTAACAATATAAAGTTTTGTCATACTGGTATTATTTTAAAAAGCTATATACGGTAATATGAATATTAGGAATATGAATGTGTGTGTGTGTGTGTGTGTGTGTGTGTGTATGCACGTATGTATATTCAGATAGTCCTCAGCTTATTGAGCCCAAAATTTCTGCTGCTAAGTGAAATATGTGTTAATTGAGTTTTGCCTCATTTTACAACCTTTCTTGCCACAGCTGTTAAGTGAGTCACTACAGTTATTAAGATAGTGACACGCTTGTTAAATGAATATGGTTTCCCCATTGACTTTGCTTGTCAGAAGTGATCACATGACCCCAGGATACTGCAACCATCATAAATATGATTCAATTGCCAAGCATCTGAATTTTGATCATATGACCTGGGGATTCTGCAATAGTTGTAAGTGTTAGAAAAATGTTCCTAAGTCATTTTTTTCAGTGCTATTGTAACTTTGAATGGACACTAAGTGAACTGTTATAGGGAAAGGACTACCTATATATATATAAAAAAATAATACCAGTTCTGATGGATTTTAACTCATGTAAAATCCTACAGACAAACAGACAGTCTTGTATATAATCAGATGATATGTGGTATCACTTATTTTTGCAAAGTGGCATTACTGTATCATGTACATTACATAAAATGCTTTCTAATCACATGCCTGCAGATTTGCACATGCCATCCTTCACCAGTATCTTTCACTATAAAGTTGGGAATGATCTTTTAACTTTAAATCTCTTAAAGGTACACTTTCATGCTTCCATATACAGACAGCCCCCAAACAAGTCATTTTTGCAAACTGGCTTTTTCAACAGACTTCCCACTATTAAAACATTGCATTCCTCAATGAACAGAAACGGCTGTCATAAAGGTTTCAAGGAATGATCCATATTGTCATTGCACTGTGAATTGCATTCTTATGAACAGCTGGATGGGCAGCTAAATACAGAAGACCTGCTTGGGGCATATGGTCACGCTCACTGAAATTCTTTGTTAGAATTAGCAAATTAATGGACAAAATGAATCCTATACCTTCTCATACTTTGCAATGATTTCTGCCCTTTCTTCTGCTATTAAAGCATCTATATCTTTCTTCATGTCAAAAGCTGCAAGAAAAACAAATATTGAGCAAAATGTAGGCAATATATATAGCAAATGATTGGGTTTCTTTGGGAAGTGGTTTTTTTTTTTTGTAAAAATAATAAAAAAGCACTTACAACTGAAACCTGAGCTAATAAAATAAGACAAACATTTTATTCTTTATAATCATATAAAAACCATAGTGTAAATCAGTGTTTATGAATGTTCATCTTTGTAGAAATGTATAATTAACATCAGACATAAATACCAGTTCAATTGAAGCCATTTTTATCTTATTTTAAATGTTAAAAACTATAGGAATATACTAATTCTGCTACACAGTGTATTATTCCAGATTGGTTCTGGGGCACAATTCTCATTGGATGTTAGAATTTTGTTAACCTAAGCCTTGGCCTATGCTCAGTGGGACTTGCTTTCAAGTAAGAAATGTAACAGAAAGTTAAAAGTAGCCTCAATACAAAATACCTAACAGGTATCCGTTTCAAGGCTTTTCAGAAAAGCCTGGAGCAAATCCTTCCTGTGGAGATCTAGGCTTAAATAAGTGCTAGTTTTCTTAGATTTGGTAGGCTTCTAGCAAATTATTCCTGTTTCCACTTTTATACTGCATGTTATTGATGCATTTTTAAATGGATATTTTATACTGAATTTAATTGTTTCTAAACTGTTTCAAGAACCTCAAAAGGTCATGAGAATACAAGCCATCTTGACTTCATGTGCAAACAATCATAGAGGAAGGGGGTTCCCACAGAAAATAGAAATTTTCCCACAATTTTGCTCTTTGTTGGGCTCTGAAGATAAGCAGAATATCCTTCATCAGTATCTGAATAGGAGATCTCCAGAATAACAAGGCAATAACTTAAACTGGAAAACTGAAAAATCATTCTGCAAGAAAGTAATAGCAAACAATTTCCATATTGCTGTCAAAAAAAATCTAAGTGGACATAGTTATTCAAATTCGGTTTGAAGGCTTACCACAGGCCAGGAGGATCACAGTCTAGCTTGATAATTATCCCCTACTTGTCAGTCACATTTATTTTGTCCTGTCCAAACATACTTTTGCATCAAAATCCTACAGAAAGTAAAATAAATGAACTTTGCACACCAAAGGATGATAGCTCTTACCTAAGATGGCTGGTATGTCTTACACTGCACCTGTTGAGGCTATGGATGGCCTCTCCCTCTTGATGCTACCCAACAGGAAACATTCCAAATGCACAACATGTGCCTTCAAAACTGCTCTGCCGTTTGCCGATGATGATTCCAAGCAGTCTTTAGTTTGGTCATTCCCACTCTTTATCATGCATTCCACAGTCTTGAAATCTTATCTTCATTTGATTTCTCTACAACAGGGTAAGACATTGGTCAGTTGAAAGAAATACTTCTGGGGAATTCTCCAAAAATGATATGCTGAGCGGCAAGGCATTTTTTTTTTCTCCTGCCAACAAACAGCTGATTTTGCTGCCACAGCCAGCTCTTTGGTGCTCCCCACATTCGAACAGGAGCAATTAAGAATGACTCAAGATGACTCTCGGATGATTGTGGACCTGTATGGGAAGAGGACCTTGATGGATGTAATTCCTAGTAGGAGTGGCTGGAGAATTAGGTCTCCATCTTTTCCTTTTGGCTGCTTGCTATTCTTAGGCATGCCTCAGTTTTAACTATATGTTTTCAAAGTTTTAATTACAAATGATTCTCATTTTTAAATGTTAATTGACTGGTCAAATGCTGATCTATTTTAACCCTTTGCTGAATTTTAATATGTTTTTTTTTATCTTTTCACTGCTTTATTTTGTTGTTGTGAAGCACTTTTACTTTCTTCGTATGGAAGTTGATGGTGATTTCCTGGTTAGTGAAAGTGATCTAATTTTATTTACATTTTCATCAGATTTTTACCACAGGGATTCCACATTTTATTAACTTTTACAAGCCCTGGTCATTGTTTTTTAATTTCTGATGGAATATTCCCTTTTCCCCCATCCATTTTTATTGTGGGAAACACTATCTTAACATTTAAAAGTAAAAATTCCTAGTAGCTCCTGTTTGAGTTTGGGGAGCATGCTGCCAAAGACAAATAGCTGACATTGGTGGCAATGTCAGCTATTTGTCGGCAGAGGAGAAAAATCACCCTGCTGCTCAGCACACCATCCTGACAGGACTCAAATTAATTTGTTTATTAAATTAAATATATTTATTTTGCTGATTTTCTGCAACATTGAAAACAATCAGTTAGAATTCAGAAGGTAATCATCTTTCCACAATATGGAATGACAAATCAGTATTAAGCACCAATTCTTTTTGACCAATTAGAACCACAAATATAGAAACCAGAGGATAGTGTATGATGGAATTGCATGCTATGGTAGTCAGACGTATCAGGAAATAGAAATGTAATTAGAAAAAAGAAGAGCATAGGACAAAAAAGTTGATCACATCTATATCCCTTGCCAGACAATTTTCTCTCTAGTTTGTATTTCAGTAGTAAAACTGAGATCAGCTAAAAGAAGGACACTTGGGTGAGCAGTTCTAAATTCCAGTCACATATTTTTTTCATTTTTACTTGCACCAACTCACCCACCAATGATCTTTTAGTTGGCAGTGCAATGCTTAATTGGTTGTGAAAAAATGTAATAGGAATTTGATCTAATTAGTTCTTGGATGGGAGACCAACAGAAAGTCCCAAGATTACAGAATGAATGGGGGAGTTGAAGAAATAGCTTGTAAGAATGTGGCAGCAAATAAGTTCAATGCTGTTGCTGAAAAAACTACATGGTCATACCTGTGAAGTAACCAGGACTCAGAGGCAACACAGAGCAGCTTTTATGGATACATACACTGGCTAGATTAAGTTTTAATAACTCACAATATTCTGATTACAATTTATATAATCTCTTTCCAATTTAGCATCTTCTATGTGTACTAGACTAGATGTTCCATCAGACCTATGTAGCCTAACTAGGAATGGTAGAAGCACTTAGAGGACAATTGACTGGACAAATGTGATTTACATTATAGGCTTATAAAAAAAAGTTTTGCGCCCTTATAGATTTTCTGAAAGTTTGCCTATCTGAATCTTATCAGAGTTGCACAGAGATCCTACTTTAGTGTTACTTGTTTGCTACTAATATCAGTAGGATATATTCAGAAAATCCCAATAGGGGGGAATACATTTTCGGGGGGGGGGGAGCAATTCTTTTCTCCAGCAGCTGGAGATTGCTCAGAGCAATTTTCTAATCATGAGCCTAGCATCAAAAGAAAGCCAATGTTCAACTCTTAAAATGGAAAGTTCAGGTGAAAAGCTATTAACTATTTATCTTAACATACTTTGAATAGTATATTCCCCATCTATACCAAATTGTTCGTCTCAAGCATTTATTAGGCTTGAAAATCCTGAAACAGCATCCCGTCAGGTACTGCTTGTAAAAGAATAAAACCATTCTACAGCTCAAAGAAAGAAGCAATTGCACTTTATTGTTGGAATGATGAAATGCCTACAGTATTATCTTGACAAATAATAAAGTGGCATCTAAATTTAACAATAACAAAATTGGAAGGGACTTTGAAGGGGTTCTAGTCCAGAAGTCCCCAACCTTTTGGGCACCAGGGACCGGTTCCATGGTGAGAGGTTTTTCCACAGACTGGAGGGTGCGTGGTTTTGTGTGCTGCCTGCATCTCATGGATGGGGCTTTGCTAGTTTGTGCAGACCAGTTGCTGACATGCCATAGACCAGTACTGGTCCACGGACCGGGGGTTGGGGACCCCTGTTCTAGTCCAGTCCATGGCTCAGGCAGGAAACCCAATAGCATTTCAGACAAATGACTGTCTGATGTCTTCTTAAAAACCTCCACAGCTTCTGTTAATGCTATTAACAAATAGTATTAACAGCTGCAACAGCTTAAACTACTATCATCAGCCTAGACTGCACTGAAAGACAGATAACTTTCCTCTAGACATTCTTACAATCTGAGTTGGAGACCTTAGGATCAATATAGAATATTTACCCTAAGCTTTAACATACATACACAAACAGACACACTGCCCCCAGAAGCTATGAGAGCACTCATCTTTTTTTTTTTTTTTGCAGTTTTACCATTAGCATTAATTAGCACTGCATATGAGACCTACAGTACATAAAAAAATAATCTCAAGATATTTTGAATTTAAAGGACTTTGGGAGGGTTAGGTGGGGATTTAGTTCAGTCCTAAAACAGGCAGCAGAGATGACCTCTTTGGAATTGCTACCACAAGAAGAACACCAAGGAGTTTATTCTTTTAGTTGTTTGTTTAGGGAGCAACAACGGCAAGGATGCTCTTTCTTTTTCCAGGCTATTGTAACAGAGAAGAGATTCGAGCTGCTTTGGAATTATTAAATTATTAAATTAAATTGATTAGGTTATGCATTGGACCATTTAGTAATATTTATATGAGTCAGTTCTGAGATATAACTTCTGAGGACATATTCCTATTTCTGTTTGTTCCATTACTTATAAGTTGAACCCATCAGAGGCTTATTTTATACTATCATTGGATCTGGCTGATTTAACAACTACTGGAAAGTGTTGACATGCTTGAGGGAGCTACGTTGACAGCTATGCTCCTACATCCTGGATGATACCAGAAGGTGCTACTGTACTTGAAAGACTTCTATTTGATTGTTAGGAATTATATTGTGGGGTCTTGCAAGGTGCTAAAACATCTATTATATTATTGAAGTCAGGGAAAATTATCATTTGTCTATTTAAACCTATAGTAGTTGCTATGAATATGCTGATGATATTCAGGTACACTTCTCTTTCAGAGGAATTCAAGATTGGATATCGCTATAACTTCTGCATGACTGGGCTCTAAGAAACGATTTGTCAGAGAACAAAAAGAAACTTAACATGGATAAGATGGAAAATGATTTACTTGAGGAACTATGTTGGTTCAAAAAAACATAGTCTCTTATTGGTGACTACCTCTTCCATTAGTAAAAGGTTCCAAATGCAAATGCTGTTATCAGCCAAATAAGTTGACAGATAAACTAGAGGATATTTTAGTAGTGAGCTGTCCAAAGATATGAACAGTGCATACAGTATTCCCTTTGCTGCTTGTTGAATAGCTTCATGAAAAATGTATGCAGTTTAAAATAGAGATATGAGAAGTTGAAAAGCTACTAGAGAGATAAGCTACCTTAAAAAACCGCTACACTTTTCAGTGTTGACTTAATTTTTCAAAACTTCTACAACAGTACTGCAACATCTGCTATTTTTAGATTTTACAGGGCATAATTAAGATAAACAACATTTGTTTTGTTTTAACTTGGAATTCATCTGCCAGATAATGGAAGCACAAGTCATTTTTTTCTTTTCTTGACTTAGATAAAAACAACTCAAAATTTGTACTAATCTACACAGAGCACACTGCAAAAAGTAGAAAATTAAAGAAATTTTTGAAACCCACAATTAATTTTTAAACTTCTCTTTTAAAATTTTAAGTCAATTAAATATAAAGCCAGTTTGAGATCTCCCCAATTAATATTAATACATTTTGATTACCCTTTGCTAATGTGCAGTAATACAATTTATTGTTGATTTTATTTGGTTCTACTTAAATGGCCTGAATGCCCTAAGCGTAAGATATTTTGTTCCTTACTTAACATTGTGTCATTTCTAAACTGCTGTTATATGTACTAATTAATTTTTTCTTCCATTCAATCATGTCCAATTTTCAGGGGCTGCCTGGACAAGTCCTGCAGTTTTCTTGGCAAGTTTTTTCATTAGTAGTTTATCATTGCTTCCTACAATATGTAGTAGCACGTTATGACTACAAGGAGAAAATTCCTCCTCAGTTGGACTAAGCATATATTTGCCTAAACCAAAATACAACCCTCTTTTCAACAAGCCCAATCATGTATATAATATAAAAGCATAACTGATTTAGCTTCCAAGATTAAATAAAAAAACATAGCCAGCTTCAATTCAAACACGGAGACAAATGCATCTGAAATCCCTGCGGATGCTATCCAATGTACTATAGCGGGATTAAGGTGTTTGATTTGGACCAAGGAAACCAAGAGTCAAGTCTCTGAGATACTTCACAGGTTTCAACATTTTCACTTCATTTGATAAGAAAAAATGCCTTAGATAAAATAATGTTCATTGTCACTTTTTCCTGTGAACACATTGGCACACATTAAAAATGAAATGCTGATGCCCACTCTTAAAATTTATATACATATACATATACATATAGATAGATAGATAGATAGATAGATAGATAGATAGATAGATAGATAGATAGATAATCACAAACCATTTTGAATGCATAGCAGAAAAAAGACTCTTGAGAGTTAACAAGGTTGATCCTATTCAAGGATCACAGGAAAAGTCGCTAACAGAGTAAGATGCTGTTTTATTCAGCTCATGCCTAATTGGCCAGGGACAAAGGTAAGCTGAATAAGTAAAATGTTATTTTAAAGTATTTCTTCTGTTTTGAAACAGTGGATTACTACCTCTTTTTCTCTTCATATTATTATCAGAATACAAACTAGGTTTTATTAATGTCTTCACCTCATTTTGAAAGAAACACTGATTAGGGCAGAATGCAGTATGGAAGAATAGAACACACCAGATACAATATATCACTCTGACAGGCAACTGATCTGGGTCACACATAGCCAGCAGATGAGACAGATCAATCAAAATAGAGACAGCATCATTCACAATGATCAATTAATTGATACTTTCCAGGAAGCATCTGTATTCCTCCATTCGCCAATCAATATTCTTGAATTCAAATTTTATACAGACTACAAAATATTGGGACTGGAAGTTGGATTTAATCAACCATCCTCCCACCTTTTCCTTTACAATTAAGCACACAGAAAAATACAATCTTCATAAAAAGAAATTCCAATTATGAAACATGGAGAAAATATGCATCGTACAGTCTGGAAACTAAGCAACATTCTTCCTTGATCACAGTTTAAGTAAGCTAGATGTCACTCCCACCCTGCTCTGTTTTACTAATCAAATAAAATTAGCCCCTTTCAAACTAGAAGGCAATTGTTTGAAATGTTCTAGAACTATCTGAATGCCCATCCCAGCTGCACCCAAGATGTTACTCTTAAATTAATCCTCAAGATACATTTTTCAGTTGAAGAGAGCTAACTACAAGTGCTCTCTACTTCAAAGGACTAGGGAAAGTAAAATAAATTGCTTTTCTCTTTGCTTTTCTCCTGAACTACTTTAGAATGATTATTTATTATATTTCCAGAACAATCACCTAGCTTATATCTGTAACTCAATGACATTAATTAGTATTTCTAACTTGGATAATTCTAACTGCTGCCAACTTTAAAGAACTTCTGTTTCTAAATTAATAACAGTGATAAGGCTTACTGACTTTGCCAACCATCTTCCTCCACTCTGGGAGCCAGTTAACTTACTGTGTCCACAGACAAATATCCTGTGGGCCTTGTTTAGGGTGACATGATCCTCCTGGGAAAGGAGGACTTGGAAGTTTAGTTTCAAGAAGAAGAATTTGCAGAGCATCTGATGGACAAAACTGCTCAGATTCATTCCAAGCTGGTCTCTAGCTTTAATACAAATCCTGTAGAATTTGCTTTATTATTTGGGAAAGGTTTGATTCTGTTGGATCTGAGGAAGTGGACGGGGTCTTAGGGTCTGTGAGCTCAACTTCCCTGAAGTTTTTGAGAAAACCTTTTTTGGATTTTTTGCATTTCTTCTTAAGGAGAAAATGACCAAAAGGTTCATCAGCTTAGATTTCCAACTCCCAATGCAAGATCCACAATATGGCTTAGATACTCCTATAGGGAAGAATCATTAATTCATTTCCATAAATGCGTTTTTAAAGTCAATGTAGAGTTAAATCTGAGAGAGGTTTCAATACGCTACAAAAGCTTCTCCAACACAATTGTTTTTATTTTAATAACCTCTGTAGACATTAAGATGCTAAGAGCATTCAACGAACACCATCAGCCAATCAGTGCAACTGAACATACAAGGAACATTAGCAGCTAGTCAGTGTAACCACTTTTTAACAAAAGTGTTTTTGTACTGTTGGCCAGTCGGTGTAACCACTGACTGGCCAACAGTGCAAAAACACTAATTTAATCAGGATCCTCATGCGTAGCAGAACAATAAAATCCACTCAACCTCACTTTTACCAAAGTAAAATAAAGTGAACTATGTTTCCCCCTTTTTACTTATATTGTTTTGTTAAAAAAGCATAACAAAAAAAGATAATAACAAAATGTGAATCATTACCATGAAAAAAGCCATTCCAGCTGCAGAGCTGTTTTGAAGACCCTATAGCCAGATGGAGTGAAGCAAGACTTCTCTCCAATGGAAAAATAGCACACACATCCGCAAGAAAACTACAGAGTTATAGGGTTGCAAAAGAAAAAAATGGTGAAGGAAAAAAGAAAGATGGGTCTGAAACATTGATGATTTGATGAAAACACTAAAATTTGGAGCTTGTTTTGAAAAGATACAAAAAGCCTCTGTGGAAAGTACTATCAGAATATGATTTTTTTTTTAAAAAATATAATCTTTACATCTGTAGCATAAAAGTGAAATCAGTGCTATACTCTGGTACAGTTGCTGCCCCAGCTGTTCTATTTGGCTATTCTGTTTCTGTCTATTGGGACTAAATGAGGAGCCTGTAATTGCAGGGTGTTTTCCTGTTCTTAGCAGATGGTAGTTGATGCTACAGAAATCCACAGAACTGCCTTCACTCCTTCTCTTTCTCTGTTTCTTTCTGTTCCATCTGCAGCTTCAATTTTGTAGTCACATAGAGCCATAAGGAATTTCAATTCTTAATACCAGGAAAAAACAGAGCAGTGTGACAGTACCTTAGCAGACAATTGCTCTATTGCTATTTACCATAAATTAATTCAATTTCCGCATCAATCCTGTGCAAGTACGTTAAGCTGCAAATAGTGTCTGGCCCAAGGTCACCCAATGAAGCTCACAGGGCTCTGAAACCAGGTTTCACCATCTGACCTTCTTACCACTATCAACCTTAGATTCTCTCATTCACTACCTTCTGAACCTCTTTTCCATCTAATTTTGGTGGTCACAATCTATATATTTGCAGACCTTTATGGTCCTCCAAGCATCTGATGTAGTGGGACTCTTCTCCAAAAACATTTATGCATATTTCTTTTAAGATAAATATTTGCTAATTTGAGATATTTATCTGTTGTAAGATGTTTCTCTCATTAAAAATGAAAAAGTTAAGAACGTTGTTAATTCAGAACTGAAAACAGGTTTTTAAAAATTAAGCCTCCATGCATGTACTGTAGTTCAAATATATGAACCACAAGTGCAGAACGCATGGTAATCAAAATGCTATTTGTGAACCGATCTCTAAATTTCCTACCACTATAGAGATTTGGGCTGCTGTAGCTTCTTCTCACTTGTCCTATATCCTATCAACTATCAACTCCCACCCTTTGACTGCCATGCTGTACGTCACAGTATATTTTTCCCATTTCACATACAATTATTTCCTCTGAACTACAAATATAAGAACAGGACTCACTTATTAGAAACAAAGTATTATTAGAAATGTCTGAGTTAAAAATACACACTGTGAAGTTCATATTAAGCTTTAAAAATTATTTGGGCTCATGGAAAAGGCTTGATCATGCAAACAAAATTTGCAACTTTTCTTTCCCACTGAATGGCAAAATTGTAAGTTGCCAACTTTCAAACTCCTCCATTTCAAAAACCATTTGACCCTGCAGAGTCTAAAAGCAGCAATACTTCTTCAAGCTATTTTCAGTCACAATATTGCAAACCCCAGGAGACTGACCTGCTATTTTTTTCTGCCATAGGTTGCACAGTGGTGCAGGCCGTAAGATGCTTAAGATGCAAAGGTCTTTAGTACAAGCAGTGCAGTAAGTTTTAAAGGCTCCATGTGCTTGCAAAATTAAATAGTTCTTGGAATCCTAATTATTGACTGAATGCTTGTAACACAAAAATAAGCCACCTCTGAAGCAAACCATATCCAAACAGCATTCCAAAGTCTCAAAATAGGTTGCCAATTTAGCAGCAATGATTTTTTTCCAAGTCACTCAGCTAAGCAATGGCTTGACCATCTTTAACATAAACCATTAACTTTTCCTAAGTCATTGGAATAGCAAAGGGATAGCCAACCTTGGCTCTTTTATGACTTGTGGACTTCAACTCCCAGAATTCCTGAGCCAGGAATTCCGGGAGCTGAAGTCCACAAGTCATAAAAGAGCCAAGGTTGCCTACCCCTGGAATAGCACAATGAATCTTATAATGTATCAAGAGTCAGTTTGGTGTAGCAGTTAAGGCATCAGACTAGAAACCAAGAAGTCATGTGTTCTAGTCCCATAGACACAAACTCAGCTGGGTGATCTTCTCAGCCCTAGGAAGGAAGCAATGTCAAACTACCCCAAAAACTGCAAGGACTAGTCCAGGCAGTCGCTGGAAATCAAAAACTGACCTAAAGGCAAAAAGCATCAGCTCAAGCTTTTAAAGCAACTTTATTATTATTCCAGAATATTTTTCTTATTTTCTATAATGGAAACAATACTACAAAAATATACAGGCACTTTATAATAGAAACAATTAAGTTTTGCTAGGTTTTTGGTTTGAAGCACAAGTCTTTCCTGTAAAGCAACCACAAAATAGTAAAAAGAGAGATACTTGCACTTAAAAGCAGTATAAAGATATATATCAGAAACAAGCACTGAGAGAAAGATGCATGTTGTGACTGCATGAATGGACTCTGCAATCGTTTCTTCATTTATTATGCTAACTTGGAACAGAGATTTAATCTGATCCACTATTTACAATATTAGTTTAGAATCTAAATACGCTGCTCACTAACTAGGTATTCCCCGACCTGGGGACTCCCAACCAGGTTTGCCTTCCTTAACTTTCTCATGTCAGCCAGCCAGTACCTTGCTGAGCTAACCAGCTCTCCCTCAAGCTTATGGGGAACTGAGGAAGCTAGTGCCCCACTACATCTTAGTTCTTTATCTCCATATGTCTATACTTAAGAAGCAAAAAACTTAAAAAAAAATATCTAGGCAGACTATTATGCAAGAGAACGCCCAGGAAATACCAAAGGCAGCATTAAGGAAGTTACGAGAAAAAACAGAGGAATTCCAGAAGGCAGAAGTTATCTTTAATGGGAAACTATCCACCCATCAGTTCTAGGGAAAATACTACATCATCATTGTCACTTGTTTCTTCTGAAGACGGTGCCACCAATTCACTTGTGAAATTATGCATTTTTTGCTTGCCTAGTTGTCAGAAACTTCACCGCATCACAGAGATACACAAGGATGACATAAATTTCAGATCAAAATGTCTCTGGTAGAATGGAGATATATGATTCGCCATCATCTGATTTATATCCTTCAGGAACATAGCAATTCCTCCTCCATTTAAAAAAAAAAGAATCTGAAAGGTGCAGCACTTCAACCAATGAGAAAACTGACGGCCAATTTAAATGTAACTGATCAGAGATACTGATGTCTTTTTCAATCCCCCACTGATGGGAAAGGGGGATTGAAACCAGAGCTTCAGAGCCACCAACTTTGGTATTACACTACATGTTAGTATGTCAGAATGAGAAGAGGTCTGGCAAATAAGCACTTTTCTGTAGCTACTATTCAACCAAGAGATGAAGAAATTTAAAGGTTTTGGAAATAATAGCTAATAGAAAATAGTTGCATTTTCTTTTTGAGATATTGCTTTGCTTAGTTAAAATAATGTTTTCTGAAGCAACATAAAAATAAAATTCTGAACATAGTATCAAATCAATTCTAGGGGGAAACTTTTTTATTATTTTAAGTAATTGATACTAAAATATTTCCGTCTTGCTTACAAATTGTTGCCAAGAGTGTAGATTTTTAACTCAAGATGGGACATATGTGGAAAGTAATCATTTTAAACCAGATTTAATGGAAGTAGTTTTAAGATACTATAAAAACCTCTCTTTCTCTTTTAGCTCATCATTCATATTAACCAACATAAAAATTCTTATAATAATGGTGAATGGAACAACCACCGGAGCAGAGAAGCCATCCTTGCAGCCAAGTGAATCATGCTGCAGTAATGTGGATGGAAAAAATCCCAGGCTTAACATCTAAGGACATGCAGCCTTTTATGGTATTTTTAGAGTAAAAGCTGATCAAGTAAGTTTAGCCCTCAGCTGATTACTGTACCAATGTAAACAAAGAATTATAAAAATGGGTTCACTGGAGGTTTTCTTTTGGTCTCTAAAAGTTAGAAACAATTTGGGAAGATTTCCAACCAGAGGGAGAGGCTTGCTTCTTTCTAGATAACATTTTTTCTTCATTTACATAGACCTAGAATTTGGGCACAATTTTGATTAGTACGTTAGATTTACACCCAACTTTTTCTCCTTCCTCCAATTTTTTTCCTATGAAGCAAGTCACAGCCAAAGGCTCACAATGAAGAATAATCTTGGCTAGAGCTGGAGAGACATAGCGTCAACATCTTACCTATCAAAGCCCCTAATATGATATCTCTGCTGTACATTGAAACATAAGCGGACGTAGAACATATGTAAATTATCAGCAGTCTCCAATGTTTTGTGCAGGAAAAAATGTTTGTCAACTTCCAGAGATATATCATGAAAAATCAGTTTTAGGGTACACCAGAATACCCAAATCCTGCTGAGAACATTTTCATGCTGGTGGAGGTTTATCCTTAACTTCAGAATAGTATATTTGGATCATTGCTGGTTCTGCTGTAAACATTTCATGGAACCACAGCTCATAACCACAAGTGCAAGAATGGCGAGACAGTACAGTTGCCTTCAACACAGGAGAACATAGGTGCACATTCTATTAGAGGAAGAGTGCTTTGTTTTTCCGGAACTTCCAATTTTTCTTTTCTTTTTAAAATAACTTTTATAAAGATTTCCATAGAAGTAAAAGATAAAGCCAAAATGATACAAGATTAAAGAAAAAGAAACAAAAGTGTGACTAGTACAACAGAAAAAGAAAAGAAATATAAAAACAACTTATGATCTTTATAGCGGTTACAAACAAACTTATTTAAGTTACATCATAATTCCCATATTTAACTCTTTTTAACAGAAAATCCAGAATCACTAGTTAATTTTTTCCCATTTTCTGCAAAAAGTCCACAAGAGATTTCCAGTCTTAAAAGTACTCGTCGTATTCCTGACCATACATGTCAATTTTGCCATTTCCGCAAATTCCATTATCTTCACAATCCTCTTTTGTGGGTACTTCAGTATTTTTCCATCTTCATGCTTATAATTTGTTGCAGTTGCCATGTACAAATCCACAAGTCTTTTCTAATTGATTCTCCATAAGTCCCAGTAAAAAAAGTTCTGGTTTCATCTGAATATTAACATTTAAAATTCTTTGAATCATTATGTGTATTTGTATCCAATATTATTTTGCTTTTTCGCAAGACTACCATGCATGGTAAAATCACCCTTCATATGTTCCACATTTCCAACATTGATTAGAAGTACCTTTATACATATTCAGTGCCCTCTGGGCAGAAAAATAGGAAACAAATCACATAAATGAGTATAAAACTGTTTTAAACAAAAGAACTGAAATTATTTCAGGTCAATGGGGGCATTGAGTCTGGATGATGGCAAGGGAAATATAGCCATGCATTTTGCACGCATGAACCTCATTTGGAGGACCAACAGCATATTATCTAAATACAGTACAATTCTAAACTACAAAATAAATATGCTGTATAAAAAAACCTAAAACTCTGACAACAGAATAATAATGCATTATTTGGACTCTCAGCATTTATCTAGTAGCCTGATGTTCAAGGCTATCAAATAATGTTGCTTTGGACAATAGTTGGACTGGAACCTTTCCATCTGGCGATGGATTACGTTGATATCCAGAGGCAATGTCTTTCTATAATTATGGGATGGTGGAAGAGTTACTGGCAATCAATACAGAGACAGTAATAGGCACTGAATAAAGATAACTGACAAGTTATGAATTCATTACTGGAATTTCAGAGGAGAAATTTGTTCTGTTTTTTACCAAATACAACTGATGTAGATGAATTTGAATTTTGGCAACCAGTTCTTCACAGTCAAATCACTATCACCTTCATGTCAAATGTTCCCAATGATAACTGTGGAAATTTCTTTATTATTTCTTTATTTATTAAAAGCACAAACAAAAAAGAGTATGAATTAACTTATTATGGCTAAGTGTAAATATCAAACCTGACTAGGAATGAATACAGAACAGCAATAACCAGTGACAATTAGTTTACTGTCTTGAGTTTCAGTCCAAATATATATATATATATATATATATATATATATATATATATATATATATATATATATATAAAAATTTTTAGGTAGTCCTTGACTTACAACAATTCATTTAGTGACTATTCAAAATTACAATGGCACTGAAAAAAGTGACTTATGCCAGTTTTCACACTCGTAACCAAACATCCCCATGTCACATGATCAAAATTCAAGCACTAACCAACTGGCATGTATTTATGACAGTTGCACTATCCCAGGGTCATGTGATCAACATCTGTAGCCTTCTCAGCTGGCCTCCAACAAGCAAAATCAATGGGGAAAGCCGGATTTGCTTAATGACTAAAGCAATTCACTTAACAACTATAGCAAAAACATTATAAAATGGGGCAAAACTAACATAACAATCATCTTACTTAGCAACTAAAATTTTGGGCTCAAATTTGGTCATAAGTTGAAGACTACTTGTATATTTATATTGTTACGATATAGTATTTCCATTATCTTTTCTACTTGCAATTTAAATGCATTGAGGGGGAAAATATCAGAGGATCAACTGAATTTGGGACTGACCATTCTTCCTCTAATATTATTTATTTATATATTTTAATTAACTCCTAACAATACATAGACATGCTACCTTAGCAGATATGTAATGACAGCTGATTTTTTTTCAGGAAGCAGTTCACAAAGTCCATGAGATCTCTCTGTAAGGTCAATGGTATCAGCAAACACAAAATAAAGATGACTCAGATACAGATGACAGTTGTACAATATTAATTGTTTCCAACAGTTTTGAATCTTCAACTTCTTCAATACATGAGTAAAGACTCAGAAGCTGCTGAATACATAGCAGGCAAGTTAATTTAAGACAATTTTTGATATATATGTTGTATTATCTGGTTCATGGAGGAAGGGTAAGAAAAGAGGCATGGTATAATCAACAGTATCAAAGCTGGCAACCAATTAATTAGGCTGTCTTAAATCAAAAACAAAGAGAAAAAGTAATCTCAAGAACCATATTTTGGGATGGGCTAAAATGAAGAAGCGTAGGTCTGCATTGTGCACATGTCTCCACAATCTGCTTCTTTAAAATAGTATAAACAGCACTGCAAAATAATTTTAGGAAAACATCTTGTCGCTATAAGAGACTATTGACTGTCTGCATAAACTAAGCCATAGTGTTGCAATCAATTTACAGATGCCAAATTTATGCACTCAGACAAAGCTAATGGTCCGTAGGCATTTCCTTCAGTTTTCAATTACAATATTGATTATATATAAACCTAAACTCATTTTAGAAATAAGATAAACTTAGCTAATGGTTAATCACCTGACTTGTCCCAATAAACCATTGGGATCATAACTTAAGGCAAATAGGTGGTTAGTTAGAAATGGAAACAGAAAGTTCTAAACCTGGGGTGTCCCATCTTGGCAACTGCTGGCTGGGAAATTCTGGGAATTGAAGACCACAAATCTTAAAATTGGCAAGGTTGGACATCCCTGTTCTAAACTATCCATCATGGTTTCTGCAATGCAAGAAAATGGAGAGGCATGAGCATAAAAGCCCAAGTACAGAGCATTACGATTTAGTGTTAAGTATGAATCAGAGAAACAACTGCAGAAACAACCTTATTTGTAAAAGGTAACATTTCCTTTGAGATGGATAATATTTTAGAGACCATCTCCCTGCCTTTATAGTCTTCCACAACTGAAAAAACAGTAGCAGGATGGGAAGGAACCTACACAACCCCGCAGCTATAGAGAAACACAGACAGAAAAGCTCTGTTTCTGGCCTTACTATTTACAGCCACACTTACTGTTAACCAAGGACCTCTCTAGTTTCCTGTGGGAACTTAGTCCTGTCTTATACTTGCTGGATTTTCCACGATGTCATCATTTTGCCTAATAGTCAATACCATAAAAAGCTAATCACAGCCTGTACAGATAACTTAGTGATTCAGAAGCCCAGACAACTACTATGGCAAGAGAGCTTTATGATAATTACCCAAATTGAACATATTAGAGTTCTATTTATCAAAAAAATATAATTCTGTCTATAAAATGACTGAATTATCTATTATCTTCTCAATTTTTCCATTTTCAAAGAGGATATAAGCAAAGTTCTGAAGTTAGATACTAATTTGGTAATTTACTTATCAGTATAGCTAATTAAGTAGGGCAAGTATTCTAACACAGAAACTATGCATATCCAAAACTCAGTAATGTAACAAAAATCACTCCACAATAACTCTCATAATTCATTACCACTGGTCATGCTGACTAAGATTAATACAAGGGGATGTCCAAAAGGCCTGAGAGAACCTACCTCGACTCAAAACCAAGAATGGCAAGCTAAGACCCCCTTAAGAAGCACATCTTATCAGACTGCAAATAACCTCAGTGCTGATGTTTTGCTCCTCCTTCTCTTGGCAGATTTCCAAAATATTTCACATATTCCAGTTTAAACATGTGTTTGTGATAAATCAGATACCCATGCATGCTCACCAGTCTCCTCGACTATTAACATTGTGCGTACAAGAAAGTCAACCTCTATGTAATTACAGTAAGCCAATTTTCATATTAAATCCTTTGTTTGTTTGATGTTGCCTCATGTACAGTCTTAGGTTCCTCTGTTTAATGGAACACTTCACTCCTCACATTTCAATATATGTATAGGATGAAAAGTAAAAAATCAGGGAGGAATGTTAAGAGTTAATTCATTTATCCCAGTGACTCTCTCTCTTCTCAAACTCTCTTTGGGTATGACAATGAATACTATTTAAAAAGAAATCTAAATGGTATTTCATAAGCAGTTCTTTCTGCACACAATATCCATTGTGGAAGAAGCCAGCACAAAATATAACAAGCATATTTGGCAATTATAGGTATCTATTTGTAAGAAAAAGCAGATATAAGATCAAACAGAGCTGTCACTTAAATGTGGAAGCTATCCTGAACACAAGTAAAAGAGTCATAGCCTTTGCCAACTAAACCACCAAGAGACACAAATAATGGGTTGACACTTTGCAGAAAGCTGCAGGAGCCAATGGTATTATTACAGCTTTGCCTAATACAGCCACTTTTGGTATGAGAAGTTTCACATTTAATTAAAAACTGAGATTTTCATTATATATTTATAAAAACCAGGAGACTCTGTGTTCCAGGCCTGCCTTAGACATGAAAGATGACTGGATGATTCTCTCTCGGTTACTCTCTCTCTCAGCCCAACCCATTTCAAAGGGTTTTTGTTGTAGAGAAAATAGGAGGAACTAGTATGCTTGCCATCTTGACTTACTTGTAAAAGTGATAAAGATGGAATAAAAATCTAATAAATATATTTAAACATGTAGCAAGATTCAATGTGTGATGGAGTATTTCCTGGAACATTTTCCATTTGTAGAAATAAATAATTTCATAAACATGATAAATATATCATAAAGAAACTGAAATCAAAAGAAAGTTCATCTTTCATTTTCACTATAATAATCAGAATCCTAATGATTTTTTCCCGATGATTATCTCTAAGAAGCACAGCTCTAGTATGTCAAAATTACATTTACTAAGTTTAGAGCCTTAATTACTTTTGTTTAATATCTGAATACATGCAATTCAGCTGTATATTTTACAGTGTTTAAAGGTGTAAAACTTCCCTCCAAATCCAAACAAATGGATATATCTACAAATATTAAATCAAACTTGAATTCACTTTACTGGTTGTCCCTCCCTCTGGAATCAAAATATTAAGGTTGGTCAAACACACACAGTCAGCCAAATGTTTAGGCTGGACTTGGCATTTTTATCCATCTATCAAGCCCTACACAAGGCCCTAGAATAAGCAAACGTTGCTATTTGATTGTGTTAAAGTATCATCCAAGCTGTTCCAAGTAAAATAGCTTTTTGCAAATGATGATGGTGATTTTATCAATGCCAATGGGGTTGACGTGGTACTCCAGATGTTTTTGGATATCACCTAAAGAGCATATTATTATTGATACTATCTTGGCTTTCTTTTGCCATAGTTGCTCTACTTCTATTTACATGTCTTTATATTTTGTTATTTTTCTTCAATTCTTTTTCTTCTATTCTGCTCTCTCCAGGTACTGCCACATTCATTATCCTGACTTTTTTGTCTTTCTAATCAGCAACTGTTAAGTCTGGAATGTTATGTGTCAGATGCTTCTCTGTTTGAATTCTAAAGCACTTCAGCATCTTCATTTTCTATTACTTATGTCTATATATTATCATATCATATCATATTATGGTCTCACCAGTTCTGGCTTGCAGGCAAATGGTATTTCTTGTAGATACCCCAATGCACCATTATTACTACTTTGTCATGTCACTGTTTCTAATCAGCCTCTGCAATCTTCTTCCAGCAACTAACTAGATAGTCTACTGTCTATGTGGCATTTGCTTTATGTTGCTGTCTTCTCAATTCTCGCTTTGTATGTAATTGTTCTTAAGGTTTGGTCGTATACAGCCAGAATTAGCTCCTCTGTCTCTTTCTTCAGTTACTTACCCTTCGACATTACAGTACTAGGTCTTGTTGTATCTGCTTTGCCTGATAGTTTTCTTTGTATGTGTGTGTGTATTTGCCATGCAATACTTTGCCTTGCCATGTCTCTTTTTTATTCTTCATTTGATCTTTCTTGTAGATCAGTTTGGTTTCTCCAGTATTCAGTAAGCCTTCATAGTATACTGCAGTTCTCAACCTCTGGGGGGCTGTGATGTTGTCACAGGGGGTCTGAGAAGGCTTGAAGAAATGTTATGATTTAAATCTTGGGTTAACTCTTGGGGGTCCATGGCCAAATACAAAAGGTATTTAAAGGGGGTCCATGATGAAGAAAAGGCTGAGAACCACTAGTATACTAGTTTCAATGCATCTTCTTCAATGTCCTTCAGATATTCTTCCAATGTCCTTTTTTCTCACATGAAGTGTTAATACTATTTTATAATGTCTTGGTAAGGCCACACTTAGAATACGGCATCCAGTTTTGATCACCACAAAGTAAAAAAGATGTTGAGACTCTAGAAAGAGTGCAGAGAAGAGCAACAAAGTTGATTAGGGGACTGGAGGCTAAAACATATAAGGAACAGCTGCTGGAATTGGGTCTATCTAGTAGTTTAATGAAAAGAAGGACTAGCGGTGACATGATAGCAGTGTTCCAATATCTCAGGGGTTGCCACAAAGAAGAGGGAGTCAAGCTATTCTCCAAAGCACCTGAGGGGAGGACAAGAAGCAATGGATGGAAACTAATCAGAAAAGCAACCTAGAACTAAGAAGAAATTTCCTGATAGTTAGAACAATTAACCAGTGGAACAATGTGCCTCCAGAAGTTGTGAATGCTCCAACCCTGGAAGTTTTTAAGACGAGATTGGACAATCATTTGTCTGAATGGTATAGGGCAGTGATGGCGAACCTATGACATGCATGCCAGAGGCGGCACTCAGAGCCCTCTCTGTTGGCACGCGCACCACCACCGCCAGCAGGTCCATCAGGCCACCACTGCCGCCCAGAGGAGGAGCCTCACCAACCATTGTCAATTGGTGGACTGGAAGAAAAGGGAGGGAAAAGCATTTTACATGCATGCATACGCGCACAGGGCCACGAGCACGCACACACTGCAAATGGAGCGAGGCTAGTGCCTGCGTGATACTCACTAGCCCTGCCCCATTCTTGCGTGGTACAGCGCCTTGTATCTGCACCCTGTGGCATGGCGGCAGCCATTTTGCGCCTTGCAACACGGTGGCCCATTTTTGCACCCCCGGTTTTTGTGTGGCAGAGGCAGCACTCAAAGGCGCCTCCCTGCCCCCCTGGAGGCACCACAATGCTGATGCGGCCCTGGCATTTTGCGATAAATAAGTGGGTTTTGGGTTGCGGTTTGGGCACTCGGTCTCTAAAAGGTTCGCCATCACTGGTATAGGGTTTCCTGCCTGAGCAGGGAGTTGGACTAGAAGACCTCCAAGATCCTTTCCAACTCTGTTATTCTATTCTATTCTATTCTATTCTATTCTATTCTATTCTATTCTATTCTATTCTATTCTATTCTATCTGTTGAACTTGCAATACTCCATGCCCACTTATTTTACTTGGTAGGTAGAACCTGTCAACATCACTGTGAGGATGAAGGGTATGATTTATTGTCAACTGACTTTCAGACTGCTAACAACCAAATGACTGCAAAGAATATAAATGCTTCCATTCTCCACCATTCAGTCAGAACTGAAGAAGCTTCTTGGATAAGAAGCAATAAATGTTTTTAAGGAAAAAGCTAAGAAAGTCCGATTACGTTTTGAAAAGCATCTTTGAGACTTCAACACTTTGGTCAGGGAATTATATCCTTCCTTACCATACTGCCCTACAAACGCAGTTTAGTGGGACTGGCAGAACCAATATCTTCTGATATTGAGCTCTGTGGCTAAACCAACAAGTAAAAGAGGAATGGAAACCCATGGCCTTAACCTGTAAATGGTCCTAGACCCCAGTTAATATGGAAGAAAATTTAAAATATGCTAAGGTTTGAACAGCAGATATCTTAAAGTTTAGACTAAATACATGAAATTACAGTAAATGAAACCCATGCAAATTACTCCACACAGCAGCATGAATTGTTTGGTCTTACTCAGAGGCTCAATATGCAAAGCATCTTGTGCTCCGGGGCAGGCAGCTCTTCCATCTGAAACTTTTCAAACCAGGACATCCTGTTAGTGGGGTCTATTTATTCATAGTCTCTGAGTTGTGTGAAAAATGAGAGCTGACAGAAGAGCAATACAAGCAGTTTGTGTGCTGCATGATAAAACTACATGTGCCGGCCTTATACCATAATTGGGAGATCAAACACATTTTCTTCATAAATAATTATTACAGTTCTGGCACATATGTAAGGCACTAGAGTTGACGTTCCCTCTTTTTCTCATTTGTTATATATGCCAGTAATATGGAAAAGACACACATACAAGTATTTTTCCTATTACTCTGTTTTAATTACTGTATGTCTAAAATGTTGAGCTTGTAATCCAAAGGCAAGAGAATCCCACCCCCGCCTGCTTGACTACAAAAGATGATAGTATCCAGCTGTAATGCTGGCAAATCAGATTTGGCTGATTCAAGAACAGCCAGTTCAAACTATTTCAGCTATTACAGCAAGCACAAAGAGAGTCAGAATAACTAAAACAACAGTAGTTCTATGATAGGAAGGCACATTTCTGTTTGATATATCCAAGCTACAAGTTCCTACAAGTTGTTGTCTAAATGAATATAAGTCTGCATAATACTAAATAAATGAACTGAAGAGCATTTTCACACTAACTTTCTCTTTAGGTAATAATTATATTTGCCATATTTACCTTGATCCTTGGCCTTGATTTATCAAGGAACCCAAAGGATTTTTTCTCCTTATCCCAATATTTTCTTTCAAAAAGGACACTCTTTTGCTAAATAGGCAGGAGCCTGTTATGTGAATAAGAATCAGAAATCATTCATTGGAGAAAGCATCCTTTAAAAATCCAATTAATAAAAAAAATTTAATCTAATTATTGTTTTCATTTCTATTTTTTTAATTTTAACTGTAATATATGTTTTAATATATCCATTGGACTCTACAGCCATCCTGCTGGAGAATATAGGAGTAAATGTGTCATTAATACAGTGTCAAGGGAATGTTGAATAAGCAAAGAAAAACCTCATTTTAGGGTGTCTTATCAGCTCGATTCTTGTCCGTTAGCCTGACAGAGTTATGTGTGGAAAGAAAACAGTAGTCTGTGAAAACCACAAATATTATTATAAGACTGCTGAAAATTATGAGGGTTTTTTTTTTAGTAAATCTTAATGGATAATAAAGTAAATCCAATTATTTTTTTAAAGCAACTAAAATGACAAATTAGAAACCATAAAATACCCTGAACACTAAGAGATTTTATTTGCTTCTTTAAACATGTTAATTATTTATCTTAATGAATATAGTAGATAAAATGATCTCCACACATGCTAAAGATATAATTTTTATATCACTACTGTATGTTTGATATATTCTCCTTTTACATCAGCCTCCTTAATTTGTTAACATAAATTTATTTAATATGAAAGAATATTGCAAATCCAATAGTCTGTAAGTGCATGCTTATAAAGTGCTCATATTCCATATTTCTGTTTAACTAAATATGTAGGCCTTTAGTTTGAGCATATTTGTGTAGCAAGCTTCATTTCCAGGTGTTATCACTTTAAATAAATCTTTCAGATTATACAATCTGTTTTGAATCTTAGTATTCCCATTATTGGGAGATTTTGTAAAATGTACTCTAGAATATAACACTTTAAGTAAAATATGCTTTACTTATAGAGCTGACTTAGAATTACAAAAATTCTAAAAAGATACTGGTTTTGAATAATTAACAAGGATCCATCAAACTCATAGAGATAAGAAAGCAGAGAACATTCCCCTACCAATGGCTGTTATTTCTTTGGGAAAGGTGATTGAGACCAAATGCATGCAGATACACAAACAAAATGTGATTTGATTGGGTTTCAAGATAGAATTCACAGGCCAGATTTTTTTTTCTAACCCTAGATTACATCAAACAAATAATGAATCAAGTAGAACATGCAATCATCTAAGTGGAGAAATTTACTAAAAGGCATCCTGGTTTAATGAATTTTTTAAAAAATAACAATGTGATTTTACTGGTTTAAGGTATGGCTCTCATTTAATTATTCTTAATAAATAGCTGGACTGGGACATACCAAAGCCTCATTGTCCCAATGGGTGGGAAACAGACAAGGCTGGCTCCACATCCCCGGAAACCACCTGCTGAAGGACCCTTCTACCAAAAGAGGCATCCGCGGAACCAAAGTGGTCAATCTTATAATGGTGTACAAATGGGGAGGGAGAAGACCATGTCACAGCCCTGCAAATCTCCTCAATGGATGCCTGAGTTGCCCATGCTGCAGAGGTCGCAGCGCTGCGAGTGGAGTGAGCTGTGATATGGCTTGGAGCTGGCAGTGAAGAAGACTGATATGCCTCCGCAATACAAGCCCTGATCCACCTACCTATGGTGGAAGCGGACACCTTCTGTCCCATAGAAGAGGGGAGGAAGGAGATGAAGAGGGTCTCTGACATGTGAAAAGACGCCATGCGCTTGATGTATCGCCATAGTGTCCTGCGGGCGTCCAGTTTGTGCCACTGCTGCTCCAAGTCATGGGAAGGATTGGGGCAGAAATCTGGCAAAACAATTTCCTAGGCTCTATGGAAGAGTGAATTGACCTTGGGCACGAATGTGGGATCCAGCCGAAGGACCACCCGGTCCCAGTGGAAAATACAAAGATCATCCCTGATCGATAGATCCGCCAGCTCAGAAATGCACCTGGCTGACGTGATAGTGACCAGGAAGGCGAGCTTGTAGGATAATGACCTCAAGGTTATGGTAGCGACTGGCTCAAAGGGCAGTCTAGTGAGTGCGAGTAGAACTCAGGGCAACTCCCAGGATGGGTACCTATGCACCACGGGTGGCTTGGTGTTGCTGGTGCCCTTGATAAAGGCGTGTATTCTGGGATGGTGAGCCAGAGGAATTGAATTGGCACAGGTGAGTAGAGTGGATAGGCTGCCACCTGTCTACAGATGGTCACAGGGGCCAGGCCTCTATCTAGGCCATCTAGAAGGTAGTCAATGATCTGAGGAATTGTTAATTTTGAAATGTCCAGTTGCTGCCCTGCGCACCAATTGCAAAAATTCTTCCATGTAGCATCATAAATGTGATTGGTCGCTGGCCTGCAAGAGGCCTAAATCATGGAAATCGCCCTTGGTCAGAACGACTCCTGAGTCATGATTCTGCGCTCAAGTGCCAGGCGGCTAACTGTAACCACTGAGGGTCCAGATGTTGTAGGATCCCCTGGTGCAAGGACACGTGATCCGGGGGAATCTTCCATGGGGAGGAGCAGGAGAGATTCACCAGGTCGGCAAACCAGGATCTCCAAGGCCAGTAGGGGGCCACGAGGATCACCTCCACTTGCTCCTGTATCAGCTTGCGGATGGTTGCCAGAATCAGCGGGAGGGGAGGGAAGGCGGAGAATAGGCCCTCCGGCCACGGAGTTCATAAAGCATCCGTCTCCTCCGCCTCTGGGGAGTAATAGCGGGAGAAGTATCTCGGGAGCTGGGCATTGCTCGATGATGCGAATAGGTCGAGGACTGGTCGTCCAAAACTTCGGGACATCTCGGTGAAAAGATCTGGGTGTAGGCCCCACTTTGAGGGATCTACGGTGGAGCGACTCAGAAAGTCCGCCTGCCGGTTCTTCTCCCCCGAGATGTGTTCGGCCCTGAGGGAGGACAGGTTGGACTCTGCCCAGGAACCCAGCAACTGGGCCTCGGACATGAGGGACTTGGACCAGGTACCCCCTTGCTGGTTTACGTGAGCCTTTGCTGCCACATTGTCCGTAAGGACCAATATGTGTCGCCCCCTGATCTGGTTGTGGAAGTGGTGCAGAGCTAGGTGAATGGCTCTGAGTTCCAGCCAGTTGATGTTGTGTCTCAGATCTGCGCAGGACCAATGGCCCTGAGACTGTAGATGAGCTCCCCAACCGAACAGACTGGTGTCCGTCGTGATTGTAAGACCGTCGGGCTCCTTGAATAGCGATCCCCTGGCAACCACTTGTGAGAACCACCAACAAAGAGACATCAGGGTTTGGAGCGAGAGTCTCACCTGTCAGCTGGATGAGCTGACATTCAACTGCTGGAACGGGAGAAGGAACCATTGAAGGCTCCGTAAATGCAGCCTGGCCCAGGGAACTGTGGCTATGCAGGAGACCACTTTCCCTAGGAAAAAGTAAGATCAGGGGAACGGTGCGGTCCCTGTACACCCGGCGAGCTAGGTCCCTGATGCTGTCCAGGCGCTCCTGGGAGAGATAGACCATGCAATCTGCGGTATCTATGATGGCTCCCAGGTGCAGAAGTCTGGATGAGGGAACTGTCTGGCTCTTTAGGAAGTTCACCAAAAACCCGTGCTGTTGAAGAACCTGGATGGTTAAGTTCAGGTCCAACTGAGCCGTCTGGAAGGAGGATGATTGAATAAGAATGTCGTCCAGGTAGCACTGGACACGTACTGGTACCTTCCGTAAATGAGCAGCCAGCACAGCTAGGATTTTGGTGAACACCCTGGGAGCCGAGGATAGACAAAACGGGAGGGCCCTGTATTGGAAGTGGTGCCCCCTGTAGCAGAACCGGAGGTACTGCCGGTGATCCGGAAGGATGGGGATGTAGAGATACGCTTCTATGAGGTCTATAGACGTCAGGAAGTCTCCTTTTCTGATGCCTCCTAAGATGGACTGGAGCGATTGCATCTTGAATTTTTTGTATGCAATGTGGAAATTCAGACCTCTGAGGTCTAGAATTGCCCTCTATTCCCCTGAGGTTTTGGGAACCACGAAGAGGATGGAGTAGAATCCCCTTCCCTTCTGATCTGACGGTACCGGTTCTATGGCCTGTATGTTCAGAATATGGCGAATGGCCTCCTGCATGAGACCCCGTTTGGCCGAGTCTCAGGGTGTGGGACAGGAAATGAAATGAACAGGGGGACTTGACACAAATTTGAGGGATAGGCCAAATTGAACAGTTCGTAGGACCCAGGCGTTCGTGGTGAGCTCCCACTGGTGGAAGAAAAGGGATAGCCTGCCACCTATGGGAGGGTTGGTCCGGGAGTCACTAGGACCTCCTGAAGGGACGACCGCTCCCTCGAAAGGGCCTCTTGCCCTGATTTTGTTATCTGGGTCTGAAGCCTGACCTGTCATATGGATGGTCCTGTCTGGGTGTGAAGGGGCGGGGAGGTTGGGCTGCTCCTGAGCCCGACGCTGGCCAAAAGGGCTGCCTATGGGTGTAAGGAGTGGTGCGTCTGTCGGATCTCTTGGAGATGTGGGCCATGACCTTCCGCTTGTCTTTGTTCTCCACAAGGTAAGGATTCAGGGCCTCCCCGAACAGATGGCCGTCCTGGTAGGGGCAGTCACTAGACGCCATTTGGCCTTGGCATTGGCTTGCCAGTGCTTGAGCCATAGCATCCTCCTGGCTGTGACATTGGAAGCCAAGGACCTGGAAGCAAAGTTGGCTGACTGTAGAGTTGCGTCTGACGCGTACTCCGTCGCTGCAACCATTCTGCTCAGGTCCTGATGGGTCTGTATGTCTTCAGGAGGGAGTCTGGCCTGAAGCTGCCGAAGCCATAGGAGGGTGGTCCGGACAAAGAAGGACGTGCACATGGCCATTTTAATTGCCCACGCAGCTGATTGATGGGCCTTGAGGAAGGTCAAGTCCCATTTCCTGTCCTCTGCCTTAAGTGCCTCAGCCATGTCCCCGGAGACCGCAGTTGGGACACCAGAGGGGTACAAGCTTCATCCATCTTTGGTACCTCCAGAGCGTCAGACAGGTCAGGAGAGGTACTAAATAACCTTTTGTCTGTTCCCCCCATGGAGGGGAAGGAAGACGGGGAAACCCATTGTTTCTTAACCCCTTTAAGGAAAATGGAAGGACAGGGGACATGGTGCTGGGCTGCCACCATCTCAAAGAATACCGGATTTGGGCTCGCATCAGATGCGGCTTGTGGCTGAGGGAACTGATTGGACCCTATGTTAGCCGTCGTGGTGGCCTTGCATAGCAAGGGAAGAAATAAAGCCGGGTTGAACAGACCTCCTGATGGAGAGGGGTCTGGGGGGAGTTCCTCCTCCTCCGACCAAGTGAAATCCGGATGGTCATGTCCCGCTGGGGATGAGTAGCCACTAATTGAGGAATGGGCAAGAGACATGGGTTCCTGATATACGGGAACCCCTGCTGGCTGAAGGTAAGGTGGGAGCACGGATGTAGAAGGTTCCTGTCTGGGCAGGTGATGAGACCGTGCCACGAGTGCACGGTCCACAACCCTGGAAAGCAGGGCCTCAAAACGGCCATTGGAGAGAATGTCCCCGATTTCTGAGCCCCTGAGTCTGGCAGCCGTTGGGGTGAAGGTGTCCTCAGGGGCCGAATATGCAGACAATGTTGGAGGGTTGGTAGCTGTGTCCTGAGCCACCATTGAAGGTGAACAATGTGTGGTGGGGGCTTCCGCCATAGACCACACGCCCTGAGTGGAGGTCAAAGGACCTAGAGGGAGTCGAAGTCCGGGGCCATCAACTGATCTGGCTCTACTCTGGCCTGGCTCTGAGCTCTGGAGAACTCCTTCTCCAGAGCCTGGTGCCTATGGCTGGCTTGCTTCTCCACCAACTTGGAAGGCTTTTTGAGGGTGGCCCTCGCCTTGTTCTTGAGCTTGCCTGCTACCTCCTGTTTGGAGGTTTTGTGCTGATCATGACTTGAGGATGGGGAGGCGGTGCTCATGGGTTGAGGTACCATGGAATCCTCCATCCTGGTTCGAGCTATCTCAGGAAAACTGAGGGGGAGCTCTGGCAGGCAAGCAGTTGGCGGGAAGAGAGTTGGAGCAGGGAATGTGGGCTGAACCCCTGACCACCTGACTAGGTAAATAAGTCTCTCTGGGGTGTAGGTCACAGATGTGAAAATGAGGCCGAAGGAACGGTTGGGACCCGCTATGGGCTCCACCCGGAGGCCTTAGGTGATCAGTCAAGGTGCACCAGAAAGCCCAATGAGGGGGCAGAGGGCCTGGGCTATCTCACAAGATCAAATTGGCGGCCTGGGTAGTTTCGTAAATCGTTTGACCAGCTTATGAGAATAGAAGCCAAAGCTTTAACGAGGGCTGGTTGCGTGAATTGATTGGCTTTAAAAAGGCAACCTCACGGTCCAAAATGGCGGCGCATGGCACCGCTAGGGATCCCTGGAGAGGCCCGAAATTCCACAAAGAACCCAGGGGTCTTCCTGCCGAACCAGCTGGTTTCGTCACAAGGGGTGAGGTTATAAAGAGTGGCGATCCCCCTGTAAGCCGAAGACGATCCTGTTTGGTCTTCGTTGCCTTTAGCGGCAACCAAAATGGCGCCCGCAACTTTTTGGCCGTTCAAAACGGCCTTCCGAACGCTGCAGGGCAATTTGAGGCTTTTATGAGGGCTGAGAGCTCGGCAGCGCAGGATGCTGCTCTGGGAATTTAATGATGAGTGGATTCCTCTGTGAAGAGAATGGCTCCGTTCGTCTTCATTGCCTTCAGTGGCAACCAAAATGGTGCCAGCGAGTCTCTGGCCATTGAAAAGGCCGTCTGAGCCTTCGTGGGACCTGATAGAGCTTGTATAAACAAAGGCTCTGCAGTGTGGAGAGCTTCGCAATGAGGTATGAGGAGGGGTGAAAGTTGAATAGAACCCTTTTCCCCAGATCCCTGGGGAAGGAATATAAAACGGGCACACACACCCAGTCCCAGGCCTCAGATCAGCCGATCTGAGGCAGCTCTGATCCCAAGGTAAGGGCAAGGGAATGGGAGAAATCTTTAAAATGAACCTACAGACCTGATGAGGAAGTTGAAAGGAGAATTCAGCGATGGGAAAACTATCTGTTAAACCAAATCTAACCTATAGTCTCTTGAGTCCAGAGAGCCAAACCTGACACGTCTGCAAGAGCTTGAGACCAAGTCAATACTGGGATCCCCTAGCAACAGGGGGCGTGTCAAGTTTGGCTAACTTGGTCTCAAGAGCAGGCAGACAGAAAAAACCCATCGGTGGATTCTCTATCTCCTGTGCTGGAGAAATGAAATGTTTTGTTCTTCTTCCCCAAGGAAAAAACAGTCCAGTTGCCTTTTAAAAAAGTACCTTTGAGACAACTGGATGACTGAGAATCTCCACAGACATTTCACATGAATTTGATTCTATCCTCTGTTAATGCAACTTAAGACTGGGTTGGCTTTTTTGGCAGCTGCAGCACACTGCTGGCTCATATTTAAGTTATTGTCCATTAGGACTTCAAGATCCCTCTGGTAGTTATTACTGTTGAGCTGGGTACCACCTATTCTACATTTGTGCATTTGGTTTTTCTTGCCTAAATGTAAAATGTTACTTTTCTCTACGTTGAATTTCATTTTGTTAGGTAGGGCCCAGTGTTCAAGTCTGTCAAGATCCTTCTATACCTTGAGCCTATCTTCTGGAATATTGGCTATTCCTGCTAGCTTGGTGTCATCAAATATGTGGAACAAAATGAAATTCTATGTAGAGCAGTGGTCTCCAAACTTTCTGACTTGGAGAACCGGCAGGGAGGGGGGGAGAGGGGATGGTTCCATGCACATGGCAGGCATTTGTACAAGTATCAGGTGCACACGTCCCCCGCTCATACAAATGGAGCTTCATGCACTCGTGCATGTGTACGTCACTCACACAAGTGAAGCTGTGTGCATGTGCTTTCTTGCCTGCTGTTTGCACAGCCCAATTCCAAATGGGCCGCGGCCAATGGTGAGATTCAGCCAGTTCGCACCACTTTGGCAGATCCGGTAGCTAATTTTTTGTTGCCCAGGCCCAGAATGGACTTCTAGAAGTGGCATCCACACAAAGAACCGGTTGTTCACATATTTGAATCCCACCACTGGTTACAGCCCAGTACCAGGTTGTAACCCAGAGGTTGGGATGTAGAGAAAAGTAAGGTCTTACATTTAGGCAAGAAAAGTCAAATGCACAAGTGTAGAATAGGTGGTACCTGGCTCAACAGTAGTTAACTTCTTATTAATGATCTTATATCAAAACATAGAATTTGTTTATTGGATTTGTGTCCTACCAGTTTTACTGAACTGATGGCAGTTTATAACAATTAAACCATTAAACCAATGTCCAGTGACAGTAAGAAACATAAAATATTTCCACATCTTTCTCTCTCTTGAATGCACATCTAAGAAGTCAACCAAGATTGTGGCATATTAGTCAATAATCAAACTATTTACTTTATAGCTCTTAATAATAATGTTTCTTATATTTTTTTCTCCCACAAATAGTACCTGCATAACACATGTCTTCCATGAGTCAAGGACTGGATCCCTTTGTTCTTAATGGCTAGCAGACTGTTCTGTTAGCAGAAGGATGTTTTCCCACATCCTCGGAGATGCCCAAAAAGATAACCATTTCTGTTTGACTTAATACCAGTCCTTCACAAATAGAATGCATCTGTATTTTTTCCCCTAGAATTCATTGGATCAAAGGGCTATTCATTTTATACAAGTCATATTGCAATCATCATAGCAAATCTAGAAAGCTGTATCTTCAGTAAACACTTCGACCATTAATCACAAATATTTATTATACCACTTCATATATTTCCTGTAAAAAAAAACCAGGGAAATTGGACCTTTAGCATGGGAACCATATACAATTTCATAATTCCTATCAATTAGGTTCTAAAGCATTTTTGTTCAGCCACCCATAAGCAACTCTCTATGAGACGTGGATAGAGCATGATATATAGTAAGGCATTTTACCATATAAAACTTATAGCACCAAAAAACACACTGACTTCATGGTTGGTATTCATTGCACTTAATTGATTTCTATCTGACTTAACTAGAGAGAATGTTAAAAATGAAAGTAATGGTGTTTTTCTGCTTTCAGGGCCATTTATTATGTAAACAAAACTCTAGCAAGTTCTGTTTTAAAAAAAAGAAGACACAATGCAGCCTACCAAGGCTAATAAACCCAAAATTAACTATGGTTAGGTGAGACAGTGGAGGAAAGTTCCATTTTATTTAATTCAGTAAGGTGTTTTTTTAATCTCTTTACCATAGTACTGAGGAGTACAATCATGCTCATACGACATTATCCAGATATCATAAGAAGTTATCCAGATAAGAGATAAAAGTTCTGAAAAAGTTAGAACTAACAGTGAACTACAATCCAATTTATGAGCCAAAAATACATGTTGGATTGTTTTTGTATTGAGTGCAGTATAATTAAATATAATCTTTTTAGAAACATGTATTATCAACAGAGACAAGAGAAAGTAACAAAGTAGAGATACTACTTTTTGCAGTAATCTGTTTTTAAAATAAAATAAAATATAACTGTATTTATCATAATTCATAAATATAAGCATACGTATGTAACAAGTTTAAGGAAAGAAATACAAAACCAAGTTTATATAAAAATTGAAATTAAAGTTTAAAATTTTTACCAATGTCTTCTTTATATTAGGATGTAAGTTCGAGTTTTCCAACCTCCAAACAATTTTAGATAATTAATCTTTAGAAAATAAAATGTATATTTGGATAAGCTATTACTTATTCTAAATTTTACTATCTAGCATGGTTCCATACATTTGTTCTCTTTCTTGCTCTCACAGTTTTTCCAATCACATGTGCTCAGAAAGTAATCTCCAGTTCTCTGCAGAAACATACAGTTGTGCATCCTAAACTGTACGGTCATAAGTATTTACTATTATTTTATTAAATTTATTACAACTGCTCACTCCAAAGACTGAATAGCTTACATCATCGGATGTACAATTAAAACAGTTAAAATCGTGAAACAAAGCATGGCAGCCCAGACCAAAAAAGTGGCCATATCATCAAACAAACATGACAGAGGACCCACAAACGTATTAGTGCAACGTAGCTAGGTCTTAGCTAGCTCCAGGGAACGGGTGCCATACCTGTCTTTGAAGGATGCTGTTTTGGAAGGGAGGTCAGTGACAAAAGGCATGCTTTTATCAGTGACAAGATGACATTTAATTGAATGGACCTGGAGCGGATCCATTCTGCCTAAATGTACCAAGTAGGCAAAAACAAGTAGAGACAGATGATTCGTCAGATAACCCTGCCCTAGGCCATGAAAGCTTTACAGATAATGTCCAACATCTTGAATTGCACCCAGAGGCCAACTAGCGGCCAATGTAACTTACATAGCAGCAATGACACATGAGCATAATGAGTGCCCATTACTGCTCATGCTGCTGCATTCTGAACCAGCCGTAGCTGGTTCAGAATGTTGAGCACATTGCAGTAGTCCAGTTGTGGGGGTGACCAGGGTGTGAGTGACCATGTGAAAGACCTCTCAGCTAAGGAAGAAGCACAAGTGGTACACAAGATGAATCTCTGCAAAAGTCCTGGCCGTTGCTACTACTTGCTCATCAAAAAGCAGTTGCGAATCCAGGAGGATCTCCAAGTTGGGCATTAGTCTCAAAGGCGGAAATGAAATCCCATCCAAGAAAATGGTAAAAATGTTGAAGCAAAAAGTCACAGCTACTCAATCTTTTCAGAATTGAGCTGCACTCTGTTCCCTCAAAGCTGTACTTAGAAATGGAAGTGAATGAACAATGTAGTCTTTCTTCACCTATTTTAATCAAATTTACCCAGCAATCAAGATCAAATGAACTATTTTCAACAAATGGACTGGGCTTAGTCAATTCATTATATCCATCTAAATCCTTCAAGTTGTTGCTTTCAATTATTTTTATAGCTTCACAGTGAGTGAAGACAACTGGAACACTATATACAGTATGAGTGAACAATGAGGATCAATTTCAGACATTAATCCCAGGGATTTATCATAAGGTCCACCACACAGCCACTTCAATTTTGAGTAAACAACTGTAGGGGCTGATATATTTTTTTACAGTGCTTAGAAAGTCTTTCATTCTCATGTGTATGCATTTATTTGTATGTGCATACCCAGCTGTCTTTTCCACTGGTTTTATAAAACTAGACAGATGACATTTTATGCAGATAATACATATACTCACAACTTGAAAATCAGGCACTCATTCTAATGCTCCACAGGTGAAAAGCTGTAAAAAAAGAGTTTGTATCAGAGCCCATGAAAAACATTACCTAAATCTAACCATTTATATTTACAAAGTTATATCACTTACTGGTACTTACCATTACTCTGTGATGGTTTCAGTATTGAAAAATCAATAGAAAAATAACAGACACTCATGAATCCTGCCCCAATTATGATCTGTGCATTATACAATCAGGGTCTTGAACCAGAATTGGACAAATTAATCCTTTTTCTTATTCTGTATGGTTGCCTGCTCCAAGCTAATGTCTGCCAGAAGTAGTAGACCACAATTCTTATGAATGCTAGTTAGAGTGTGCCTAGAAAAGCTGCCACAATCATTATGAGCTGGGTGACAGGAGTTAGGACAATACAACATTTACAATATATACTGAAAAAGCATTGGAAGAACATACTAACATCTATATAAAGATTGGGCTTCTACCAGTTGTGTGCAAATTATTTATTAAATAATTTTGAGCTCAGAACGTGCCATTTCAAGCTTGGAATACTTCTAGCTATTCAGAGTTCAAAGCATTTTGAATTTAATTTACACACACCTCTTTTCTTTCTATTTATAGTGAACTGTGGTTCCTGAGAATATGGAACAACTCTATTTGAAGATTTCACAATTTATTTCCAACAGCAAACTGTATACAAGTCTATAGCAATTTCCTGCTACCTCGTCTCATAAATATGAACTAAAGCTTTTGCAAAACTATTTGTAAAAACAATTTATTGGCATCCTAAAAATATATTTTTCTTCTGCTATTCTCAGGATCTTTTGCAAGAATGATATGCAAGCTATCACTGATAGGAACCTAGTGCTATCTCATATCATTTAGCTATGAATATATATGGTTAAAAGGGCTTATTTTGAGAGAGGGTCTTGTATTTTTCTGTCCATTTTCTCTATTCAGTATTTAATATGTGGTAATATACTTATTGGTTCCTTTCCACAACCTTAAAGATCAACACAACAGGTACTACTTCTTAGAAACTCTTACCTATTAGCAGGTATATTTACAAATGAAAATAGCTGGCGTATTTCACCTACAATCCATCTTAAGGATTGTAAAGCTGGATGTTTTACCAAGAGATCAGGAAAATGAATTTTCAAATTTTAAAAAAATCCTCACATCTCATTCTTGGGTAAGATTCGGATCTGATTCATTCTCTCATGATTATAAGTTAGAGAGCTACTTTGGTGTAGTGCAGGGGTAGGCAACCTTGGCTTTTTTGTGACTCGTGGACTTCAATTCCCAGAATTACTGAGCCAGCATAGTTGGCTCAGGAATTCTGGGAGTTGAAGTCCACAAGTCGTAAAAGAACCAAGGTTGCCTATCCCTGATGTAGTGGTTAAGACATCAGGCTAAAAACTGGAGAGCCTGAGTTCTAGTACTACAGAAAGCCAACTGGGTAACCTTGGGCCTGTCACTCTGACTCCTAAGATGGAGGCAATGGTAAACTACTTCTGAAGCATTGTCAAGAAAAGTGCAGGGATTTGTCCAGGTAATTGGCAGGAGTCAATACTGACTCAAAGGCAAATGCACAACAAGGTTAGAAAGGGTAGCAGGGTAATAATTTTTTTTCCTTAATGAAATACATTAGTATTTATAGTTGTACTTCCTCATACAAATGAATAGAAAGGCAATAGAGTTGATCAGAAATCACCAGCATTTCAACGGAACCACTGGAAAAAGGAGCACCATAAACTGTATGGCTATATATTATTTGCCTCGACTATATTAAGAGTGTATTTAGAGGGAGAATGAACTATATTATTAGCCTCTTTATTCTTGTAACAACTCTCTTAATATTCAACTCTTTTCTAATTTCCCTTTCAAACTCTTTGTTTCCTAACTGCCCTTTTCTTTCTGAAGACTGCGGGAAACATCTAGAAACATCCATCATCGAACTATGGTATTAAACCCTCACGGGGATCCAGAAAAATTAATATGCTTGCTTTCATGCTTGCTTCTACAACAAATTATTCCACAGAGCAACCAAAGAATTCAGCACCAAAGCTGAAATCCTGGCTGGAATGGTTTTGAAACAGAATCTGTGCTAAAATACATATTTTTCAAAAGAACATTACTGTATAACAAATTCCCTCTTCCCAAACCCAAATATATTAATAGTTTATTATTCCTTTTGGTTACATACGCAGTAGAAATACTTTCACTTCTTCTATTTAAAGCTTCTCTGTAGTGAGTTTTGGCCTGCTCAGCACAAAAAATGAAGTCAAATACTTAAACATTCCAGTTGTCATGCCAATAACTATGGAGAGCATGCCTCAGTTTAAAGACCTCATTTTCCTGGCTGCAATGAAGGAAAAATTTGGCTTGGAACTGGATTAGCAGACCTTGTTTCAGACCATGCATATAACTCTTAGAATTCTTTCACAAGTTGAACAATTTGCATATTGGACAGTACCTGTTATACTGAGCCAGTAGCCATATTGGAGAGTACCTGTTACACTGAGCCAGTTGGTTAATGACAAATACCCCTGCAAATAGTCCGACAAATAACTGATAATTATTATTAAACAAATAGGGGGATTGGCTTCATTTCATTGGAAGAAACCTGGCAGATGAAAAGATCACTTACTTAAGGCTTCATTCTGTGCCTTGTTATGGTATTATTAATTATATAGTAATAATAATAATGATGATGATGATGATGATGATGATGTTGGAAGGGACCTTGGAAGTCAGCCTATCTCCTTGTCTGTAACTCACTCAGTCCAAAGCCAACAGGTGTACATGGACATCATTGCTAAGTCAGATGAATAGCTTAGTAGAGAATTTGGGATGAATCGGAGTATGTGAGGCACGTAGAGATAAATTCTATTTCCCTAAAGTTGTACATTTCAAAAACTAACCTAAATATTTATGGATTATCATATAGAATGCAACGACAATCACAAATGGATGCAATACAGAGCAAAACGAATTATCTATTCTTTCCCCCAAAGATCTACTTACAGTGTTTCAAGAAATCTATTCACATGAACTGCATCACTGCAGTTGCCTATAAAGATTCCACACTTCTTCTAGACATCTTAAGGAGTTTCTAGAAAATAGAAATGTTTTCCCCAAATCTAGAAGAGAAGACCAACTGAGTGCTTCCTTGGAAAGTTTCCCCCTTGGCAGAATTCTGTATGCTGTGGAAACATTCAGATTCCCTATCCTGATCCAACCACTCCCTTAACTGACTGTTCAAAAACTGCAGTTCGTCCAAGAGCATGATCTAAATGATCCAGCAACTGGTTCCAATGATAATTTGTCATGTTAGTCCTTGCAACTTGAAAGGGGGAATAGGAATTGGGCTATAATCAGCAGAATAAAAAAGTGACACCCTTATTTATAAAGGCAGATTTACAATCTTTAGTTGCTGCAACAGTGTTTAAATTCCAAGAGAAAATATGAGAAAACTCCTACCACGAACTTTTTCAGATTGGAAAATGTGGGCAGCCAGACTTGTATTGCTGAAAACACCAGCAGCAGCAAAAGCAGCACTTGCACTTTATTTTTGAAAAATAAAGCCCAAAAATATCATCTAGAAAAAACCTGAAATTCTCATGCACACTGGCAATAAGTTAGCAGAACAGGGAGATTATACGCTAATACTCTTTTTGCTATATTTATTCATTCTGTAATGCTAATGGTTTTACTGCTGCTCTTCCTTCATTTTCCAAACAAAATAGCTTGGCTGGCACCACACTTCAATGCCATCTCTGCTTAGTACCAAATGTGACTGAAAACAGGGAAATGATTTAATGTCTGCTTGCCAGGAGTGGAGGCGGATCCTCCTTTTTTGGCTAAGATGATGGTCTCAACAATATTCTCTCTTAGCAATATGGCAACCAAACTTAAATCTCTTAGCAAATAGCAAACTCCAAATTATGCAAGAAAATAATACTGCAAATTCATACCTAGAATATAAGTGTGAGCAAAGTTCTCACGCCAACTACACCAAGAGAGAGATAATGGCTAATCCAAAATCACCCTGTGGACATTGACCATGAAACACCATGATTTGTGGATTTAATTCACAAAATTAAAGAGAATAAATATGCTAATCAGATTTGATCTGAAGCACACGGTCAAAAAATAAGATCAATGTAAGGAACAGGTTTAATATATAATATATGAAGCTTTAAAAAAGAGAGAACATTGAAGATTTATTGAAGTGAAAAAAAGGGGAGGTTGATGACAGTCTTGAAAACTGGATATATGTATTCCAACAACTTATTTCTAATAAGTTAAAACAGAAATTGTTTGATTCTCTTGTAGACTGAGGAGGTTGGTGTTCATTTCCTTGATATAGTAGAAATATAAAATTTGATTTATAATATTTTGCAAACCATAATCCTCTTTCCCAGGTTCTCAAAAGTCTATTGCATTTCTCATACAAAGATGATTTTAGTGCTACACGGAAAGCCCTGATGACAGCAGAGGTAAATATCTATGGCTCATCTGGAGATATTCATATTATAAGGAAGACTTGGAATGTAAAAAGAATAAAGAAAGGATTTTAGCAAATAAATGAATAAAAAAAGAATATTGTGTAACTTTGACATTAAAAAGAAGAGACAATAACAGATTTGAAAGAAAGTGGGCTGATCTTTTGGAGTAAGCTAATGAAATCATGCAATAAATACAGTAAAGCATGGACCCAGGAAAAATTAAAAAGGCATTTTATTCTCAAAGCAAAGGGGGGGGGGAAAATCCTCATTAAGAAAAACTATTTCTACTTCTTTAAAATCATCTATTTCCCTTATTTCAACTAAAAATAGCTCACTCTTACCTTTGTATAATGAAATTGTTCAACTTTTTAAAAAACAGAGCAACATAAATACAATAAAGACTTCCTCAGATGGTGCTTAAATCCTGGCAAATACAGGAACACATCTATGTACAGGTTTTTGGCAACAACAACAGAAATGGCTTTACATTCTGGCTTAGGGATTTTTTTTTCTACTTCTCAATCTAGTCTGGCCCAAAGACTTCCAAAGTCTCCCAACCAAGAACTAATCAGAGCCAACACTGTTTAACTTTCTTAAGATTTAGCCAGACCAGTTAATTACCTGCTGCTGCCAGTGTTGTAAGTGTAATTAGCGTGCACATTTTCCAAAAGGCAACTATCAACTGTTAAAAGGTTTGAGCAGTAATAGAACTTCAGAGGCATTTGAACTGCCTGTTTTCATCCAGTCACTGACCTATAATGGAGGAGAGAGGAAACAGGTGCCCTCAATCAACTCAGCAAGAAAACCAGCAGTATTTAGTGCCTTTAAAAATAAATAGTTCTACTCTAGCTCAGTGGTATAACAGCTTGAAATTGGTAAATGTTCTGTACAAAGATATTTTTCACAGAAATATTTCTCCTATTCATTGAATTTCCTGCAGATGCAGGAACAAGAATTCAAGACAAGGTCTCTGAAGTTTAGTTTTCTGACCCTATTCCCATAAATAATAAATTCAATAAATTCAAGTAATAGTTTGTTTTACATCTGGTTGTGAGAAAGGAATTTAAATGTGGAGGAAAAGGGCTCAGTAGCATGGTCGGCGTCTTGTAACCAATTGTAAACCCTACATAAAGTAACAGAGTTATCAAGGACCAAACTACACGCTAAATTCTATCATTTATTTTCTATCATGTATTTAGAAACCTACTGGTAGCCGGTAGACCACAGGTATGATCAGCTGCTATTGATTAATACTTAGCAGCAAACAGGCCACAGCATTCTGGAACAACTGAAGCTTGTAGAACACATTGCAATAGTCCAGGAATGTGGTAGTAAGAGTTTGAGTTACTATAGTGAGGTCCTCTCATTCCAGAAAGAAGTACAATTGGAGGCAATGGCCAGGATTAAGCAATAATACACCTCTACTCTCCCGCTATAGCTTCTATTTCTCTTTTCAGCAGGAAGGGGCGTTGTCTTACCTGAACGCCTTTTCTCAGCACGGAGATGGAGAATCCACTAATGGGTTAACTCTGCCTTCTTGCCCATTAGATCAAGTCAGCCAAATTTGCCGTCCTTAGGTGATCACTCCCCATTCTTGACAAGGGCGAAGAGGATGACTGCAGTTTGACGTGTTGGCTCCCGGTTTCCTGATATGAACTAGTTATTCTTAAGGGTGGGAGTGGATTCTCCATCTCCATGCTGAGAAAAGGCATTCAGGTAAGACAACACCCCTTCTCCAGCACCAGAGATGGAGAATCCACTAATGGGACATACCAAAGCCTCACTGTCCCAATTGGGGGGCGGGGAACCGGAGAGGCCGCTGCCACATTTCTCGTGATTACCTGCTGGAGAACTCTCCTTCCAAAGGAGGTGTCCGTGGATGCAAAGCGGTCTATCTTGTAGTGTCGGATGAATGGAGAGGGTGAAGACCATGTCGCCACCCTGCAAACCTCCTTGATAGAGGCCTGAGTGGCCCACGCCACGAAGGTCGCAGCACTGCGAGTGCAATGTGCTGTGATCTGCCCTGGTGTGGGTAGGGACAGAAACTGATACGCTTCCACAATGCAAACCCTGATCCACCTGCCTATAGTTGAGGCAGATACCTTCTGCCCACTAGAGGCATGGTGGAATGAGACGAAGGGGGCTTCCGACTTGCGGAAGGGCTCCGTTCGCTTGATATAGTATCGCAGCGCCCTACGAATGTCCAGTATGTGCCACTGTCGTTCCAGGGCATGGGAAGGATTGGGGCAAAAGTCCGGTAGGATGATCTCTTGGGCCCTATGGAATGTGGTGTTGACCTTTGGAACGAAAGTTGGGTCCAATCGAATGACCACACAGTTTTGCTAAAAGGAGCAGAGGTCCTCCCTGACCGACAGTGCCATGAGTTCAGATATGCGCCTGGCCAAGGTGACCGCGACCAGGAAGGTACCTTGAGGGACAAGTCCCTCAGAGTACAAGACTTGATGGGCTCGAATGGTGCCTTGGTGAGGGCCCGGAGGACCCGTGGTAATTCCCAGGTGGGGTACCTGTGGACTACAAGTGGTTTTGTGTTGGTGGCTCCCTTGAGGAAGGCGCGGATCCTGGAATGTTGTGCCAAGGGGACTGAGTTGGCGCATGTAAGTAAAGTGGATAGTGCTGCGACCTGTCTGCGGATGGTACTGGGAGCGAGGCCCTTGTCCAGGCTATCAAGCAAATATTCTAGGATGTTTGGGACTGTCAGGTTCGAGGCATCAAGTAGCCGCCTTTTGCACAAACTGCAGAAGTTCCTCCATGTGGAGTCATAGATGCGGTTTGTCGCGTCGGCGGGATGCTTGAATCATGGAAATTACTCTTGACAGGTATGATTCCCCGCTCAAAATCCGACGTTCAAGTGCCAGGCAGCTAACTGAAGCCATTGGGGTTCTGGATGTTGTAGAGCTCCCTGGCTGTGTGATATTTGGTCTGGGGGAATCCTCCACAGGGGAGATCTGGAGAGATTCACCAGGTCCGCGAACCACGGTCTTCGTGACCAATGTGGGGCCATGAGTATGACCTCCACCCGTTTCTGTAGTATCTTGCGGATGGTTGCCGGGATCAATGGAAGGGGAGGAAATGCGTAAAGTACACACCCCCCCGGGCATGGGCAATGCAGGGCATCCGCTCCCAGCGATGGGAACTTTGAGAAGAACCTCGGTAGTTGGGCGTTCGCTGGAGACACGAACAGGTCTACTACTGGCTGTCCGAACTTCCTCCCTATGTCCACGAATAGGTCCGGATGCAGACACCATTCAGCATGGTCCATGGTTGACTGCTTAGGAAGTCTGCTTGTCTGTTCACTACCCCTGAGATGTGTTCGGCCCTGATGGAGGCGAGGTTTGCCTCCGCCCAGGATCCCAAGGCTTGGGCCTCGGACATGAGGGATCTGGACTGAGTGCCCCCCTGTCGGTTCACATGTGCTTTTGCTGATACATTGTCTGTGAGGACTAGGACATGTTGTCTTGCTACCCTGTTGTGGAAGTGGCGAAGGGCCAAATGTATGGCCCTTAACTCCAACCAATTGATGTTGTGTTCCAGATCCGCCTGGGACCACTGTCCCTGTGTCCACTGAGACTGCAGATGCACTCCCCTGGCGTCTGTCGTAAGTGTGAGCCTGTCGAGTTCCTTGAAAGTGACCCTCTGGGTACTGCTAGTGATGCCCACCATTTGAGTGACCGTAAAGTTTCAGGTGGAACCATTACTCACCTGTTGGAAGAGCTGAGTTTCAGCCTCTGGAATGGAAGGAGAAACCATTGGAGTTCCCTGGAGTGTAGCCTGGCCCAAGGAACTATTGCAATGCATGGCATCATCTTCCCCAGGAGTTGAGAGAGCATGACCAGTGGAACTGTTTGTTCCCTGCATACCTTTAGCGCTAGGGACCATATGCTGTCACATTGCTCCTGTGACAGGTAAACCTGACCCCTGAGTGTGTCTATAATGGCGCCCAGGTGTAAGAGCCGGGTGGATGGGTTGGTCTGACTTTTTTGAAAGTAGACCGAAAAGCCATGTTCCTGGAGAACCCTGATTGTTAGTGCTAGGTCCGATTGGGCGACCTGAGGAGAGGGAGACTGGATGAGAATGTCGTCCAGGTAGCACTGAACACACACCGGTATTGTTTGTAGGTGTGCGGCCAGCATCGCTAGGACCTTGGTGAAGACCCTTGGGGCTGACGAGAGCCCAAATGGGAGAGCCCTGTACTGGTAATGGTATCCCACATAACAGAACCTGAGGAATCGGCGGTGCCTGGGAGCAATGGGAGTGTGGAGGTATGCTTCCCTGAGGTCTATGGAGGTCAGGAGATCCCCGTGTCTTATGCCGCCTAGGATAGAATGGAGGGATTGCATTTTGAACTTTTGGTAGGTGATGTGATGGTTCAGACCCCTGAGGTCCAGGACTTCCCTCCAACCCCCCGAGGTCTTGGGAACCACAAAGAGGATGGAGTAGAATCCCCACCCCCGGTTTCCAACTGGCACCTGTTCTATGGCCTTTATCTCTAGGAGGTGTCGGATGGCCTCTCGCATAAGGTTGCTTTTGGCAGGGTTCCTTGCTTGGGGACAAGAGATGAAGTGTTCTGGGGGATTGGATACGAACTTTAGGGACAGGCCGTATTGGATAATTTGGCTAACCCAGGAGTCCGTGGTGGTGGCTTCCCACTGTTGGGACAAGAGCGCCAGTCTGCCACCTATGGGGGAGACAGCTTGGGAGTCACTTGAACGTTCTGTAGGGGCACCCCCCTCCCCAAAAGGGCCGTTTGCTCTGGCTCTGGTGCCTGGGCCTGGACCTGTCTGGTTGAGGAAAACCTGTGCCTGTTCCGGTCCAAAAGGGCTGTCTACAGGTGTACAGGTTTGCGCATCTGTCAGCCCACCTGCTTGAGTGGGCTACACCTTACGCTTGTCCTTGTTTTCGGTCAAGTAGGGGTTCAGCACTTCTCCGAATAGCTGCCCACCCTGGTACGGGGCTGTGGCTAAGCGCCACTTGGCCTTTAGTGTTTGAGCCATAGCATCCTGCGTGTTGAGACTTTGGATGCTAACGCTCTGGATGAGAACCTGGCCACATGTAGCGTGGCATCAGAGACATATTCTGATGCAGCCGCCAGCTTGTTCACGTCTTGTTGTGTATGTACCTCCTCCTGGGGGACTCTGGCTTGTAGTTGACGAATCCAGAGTAAGGAGGTTCATGCAAAGAACGGCAGCTTTTACTGCCCACGCCACTACCTGGTGGGTCCTGTGGAATGCGAGTTCCCATCTCTTGTCATTGGACTTTAAGACTTCCGCCATGTCCCCTGACACTGGGGACAGGGAGAAAAGGAATCCAAAGGGTTCGTCCATCTTTGGCACCTCAAGGTCCTCTGACTGTTCTGGCGCTGCTCCCTTTAGCCCTGCCGCTGTGGGTATGAAGGTGGCCTCAGGTGTGGTTGCTTGGGCTTGTTCCTCCTCAGGAACCTGGAAAGTCCCTTCTGGGAACCATACTCCTTGGGTAGAGGGTCCCAAGGGCAGATTGAAAGGCACCTCCTCCATTTGCTCCGCCTTTGTCCTGGCCTGCTTTTGTGCTTTGGAGAATTCCCTCTCCAGAGCCTGGTGCCTTCTGTTAGCCTGTTTCTCTGCCAACTTGGAAGGTTTCCTTCCAGAAATGGACTTAGCTTTGGCTTTGATCCTGCCTGTCGCCTCCTGCTTGGAGGATTTCTGTCTTTTGAAGCTGGTGGGAGGAAAGGCGGTGTTCTTGGGTTGAGACACCATGGGCTCCTCCATCCTGAATTGAGCTTTCTCAGTGGCACCGAGAGGGAGCTCTGGCAAGGGATCAGTTGGCGAGATAGGCTGAACAGGTATAGCAGGGAGTGGTCATCCTGCTCTTCTGACCACTTGACCGGTGGTAGGAGGTTGTCCGGTCTTTTCTACTGTTGCGGCAAATCTGCTCGCTGTAGACTGCAGGTATGCTTAACGTGGTCAGGTCCACAATTGCACCAGATTACTGCACAGGCATTTCTAGGAATGAATTATGATGTGTATGTCTGAGTAATTTTTTAAAAAAAATTTGTATAAAGTTAATTTATTTATTGTTACTATTTATTTATTATTTATTTATGTATAGTTGAAGATTGCTTGCCGGTTTCCGGATGAAGAGAGGGAATGAAGGGGGGAAGGGGAGTGAATGGTCTGGGTGTTAAAAGGAGAGCACCGGCACAAGGACCTTGCTGTGCAGCTCCCCCCTCCTTATGGGATAAGAGAAGATTTAGGAATCCCCGTGAGGAATTAGGTTCAGTGTTGGAAAAAGGAAACAAACGGCTGCCGCGTATGTTTTGGGATTTAAAATGGCAACTGGAGCAGTTCCTAGTAAAGAAAAGGGACGGAGTGTGCCAGGTTGCTATTTCTGTGGTGGGAAACTTGAGGCGGAGGAAGAAGAGGCTGCCTCCTGCAGCCATGGCATGTTCCAGTCTCCAAAATGGCGACCGGAGCAACCAGAAACAAAGGTGAAGCGATCGCTCTGCTTAATCCAGCAATCGCTCAGAGCAACTTACGAGACAAAGCCTCTGTGTGTCGCTAGAAACCCCCCCCCAAGGGAACGAAGACGCAAGGAGAGAAGAGGGAAATCCCGGGAGAATGGCAGCTGCTGATCCCAGTGCTTAGCAGCTGATCGATCTTTCCCTGGGCTTTCCCTTTGTTCTGGCTGCTGCTTAACAGCTTAACAGCTGATCAGGGCTTTCCCCAGAGCTTTCCCTTTCTTGCGGAGCAACGAGGATAAAAAGGGGATGGGGGATTCTTAGGGACTCCCTCCAATGGAACGGCTGCTGTGCTGTTCCCAGCATAGGCAGCTGATTTGGTTCTTTCTTCCACTTCTTTAAAGCTGAAGTCTCAGGAGAAGCTTCAGCTCTGTGGATGGAAAGGAGGGAAAAAACCCCTTCCCTGTCTTCTACAGCCTATTTCATCCAGTGCTGATCCCAGCACTGCTGGAAAGGCTGTGAATGAGGAGAGAGAGAGAATCCACCAATAATTTAATATCTACTACCTGTCTTAGACTGGGAGCCAAACTTGTCACATCTGTCTGGGCGAAGACCAAGTCAAGAATGGGGAATGGTCACCCAAGGATGGGCGTGGCAAATTTGGCTGACTTGGTCTAATGGGCAAGAAGGCAGAGTTAACCCATTAGTGGATTCTCCATCTCTGGTGCTGGAGAACTTTAAGTTCAGGAACTTTGAGTCCAGTCTTCTATAATGAACATGCTCTGTGAGGGCTACTGCCTTCCCCTCAGGAGATAATACTGGAGCTGAGTTCCTTGATAACAAACAATGACTTCCTTCTTCTTCTGATCAGTTTCTGCTTGTTTTGTCCCATCCAGACCCTAATGGCCTTCAGATGCTGCAACAATATGTTGGTGATACCTAACTTTACCAGAATGGCAATGTCAAGCTAGATACGATCAGTATATTGATAGTGCTTTATCTTGAACTGATACATGATCTCAACCATTTCATACAGATGTTAAATAACATGAGAGAGGACTGAAATCGATGTGTCCACACATAAGTGATCACTGGGCCACTCTCTGTACCCCCTAATCACTGAATGAAATCATCCACTAATAAAAGAAAGGAACCACTATAACACAATGCCTCCATCTCCAGTCATTGCAATTAATCAAAAAAGATCAATCTTACTGAATGCAACCCAAAGGTCCAGAAGAACTAGGAAAGGGCTGCTACAGGCATCGAAGCCCTGAACAGAAGTAATACACTAGTGCAAGCTTGATCAAGTTTGAATCCTAATATTGATCCAAAAAACCCACTTTTTATAAAGCTGCCTTCATATTAACCTCTTAGTGGCTTTCCACAAGAATGACAAGTTAGACATTATGTGATAGTTGTCATAACTGAACAGATCTAAGGGGATCTAAATAGATCTAAACTTGTAAGGGGAGGCATACTGCAACATTTTTCAAGCTGAAGCCATTCCTAAGGAACACCTTTGCTCAGGAGATTGGTCCAGCACTCTTCCAATTGGTGTTTCAAAGATGCTAAAGACTATATTATTTAATTGGGTACTTGGTGACTGATTTTAGAGTATTTAAAAAGTTTTATAGAATTTTACAGCTCTTGCTTTGATGGCATATAATTATTGTGCTGGAGTTCACTGCTTTTGATGTGGTGGTGGTGGTGCCTGTTTTTAATTTTGTAAAATCCCTGGAGACATAGGAGCTGGGTGGTATATGTATTTTTGTAAGTAAAGGATTTCTCAAGCTGGTACAGTCCACAGATATAGGCAGTCCTTGATGTACGACTATAATTAGGTCCAGAATTATGATAGTAAGTTGTTGCAGTTGTTAAGTGGGTCACTATGTGATCACACCTGATTTTATGATTTTTGCGATGGTCATTAAATGAACACCATGTTCATTAAGTGAATCCATTTTATCCAATGGGAGTTTTCTGTTGAAAACCAAAAATAAATGCAGGCAACCAGCAAAAACCATCAAAAATCACCATCACGGGATTGCGGGACACTGCAAATGGCCATAAAGGTGAGTCAGTTGCCAAATACCCCAAATGTGACCATGTGACTGCAAGTTGTGTGTTTGCAGCCATTGTAAGTTTGAAATTGGGTCATAAGTAGCTTTGGGGAATCCATCAAAACTTTGAAGAGTTGCTACCTGTATAAAGACTTGTTATTTTGCTCCACTAAAGGTTGTTTTGCTATGCAAAAGTGTTTCCAATTACCCTACTTCTTACTGTCAACCTTAATACTAACTCTGTTCTTATATTTTCATTTTCTTACTCTGTTCTTATATTTTCATTTTCTTACTGCCTATCTTATGATAGGCTTTTTCTATTTACTATAATTTTTACAAAACTACTTCTGTCTTATTTAATTTATGAATCTGAATCTCTACGTTTTATTATCCCTATAGCCCTGAGGGATTGGGGCTGCTTTCTAATTCTTTTGGATGTTACCTACTTCCATGTTTCAGACATTACTCAATGTTGTGAGCTTTTGCCAATATGAGCAACCTTATCTGCAACTCCAACCTAGAAATTAAGAGAAGGAAGGAAGAAGGCAGGAAAGGGCTAATTTATGACAACGGCATACATTCACTTGGCAGCACCACCACACACACCTATTTAGACGGATGGCTGCACCCCACACTCAAGCGTGCGGGGCTGTTAGGACACTCAAAAGAGGGCCCAAGCATTCCAGGAGGGCAGAGTGCCACCAAGGTGGGGAGGAGTCCACTCCACCTGATTGCCAACTCAGAAAGGCTAGCCAGCAGAGTCTGTAACTGATTAGGTTTTAAAAAAAAAGTCAAGTCACACACAGGACCACCCAAAAGAATGCTCCACACCAACATCTCTCCTCTGGAGAGCTTGCAGCAGGGAAATGGGGTGGCATAAGAATGGCCATCAGGACCTGGATCAAGTATTTTCTTTCAATCTAATTTTACCTCTCCATTCTTGTCACAGAATCCTAAATATTTACAAGTCGTATGGTATTCCAAAGGCTGTTTTCTCCTTTGATTCCTTGTCTAAGACAATACGCCAACGCCTTTTTGGGAGATCTAATGTCAATGTATACTTGGCTCCACTTATCTGATCTAACAACTCATCTCTCTCACCTATGAGGCATAGGGTAGCTGTCAAAATTTTGCTACTTTATTTATCTATTTCATGACAGTAAAATATCTTATCTCACCATTAGGTTTAGAAAACAATACAATGGAAGAACACAGTTCCCTGTATGATAGCTCTATAATTCCCACATTTAACATTTTTATTTCTCTCCCCTTTCATACCTGCTCTCATATTTTTGGCACTCTACATTGTGCTTATTGTTGCTGAGATCTTCTTAGAACAGGGGTAGGCAACCTTGGCTCTTTTATGACTTGTGGACTTCAACTCCTGGCTCAGGAATTCTGGGAGTTGAAGTCCACGAATCATAAAAGAGCCAAGGTTGCCTACTCCTGTCTTAGAATTTCTGGTGTTCAATAAAATTAGTAGTACTGGCCTTTTGGTAAATACTTCTTGAAAGATCTGAGTTTATTCTTCCATACATACAAGCTGCATATGTTATAGAAAAATAAATACAATTTTATAGCAAGCATTGTTCCCAGATTCCCAGGAGTGTGTGTGTGTGTGTGTGTGTGTGTGTGTGTGTGTGTGTGTGTGTGTGTAAAATAAGACCTCTACCAGGGATCATCTATGTTAGGAATTTTTTTTAAACTTTGTTCTTTGGGTTCCTAAGATTCTACGAAGACTAGAGTGGGATCTTCAAGAGATTAACAACATTTATGCCAGTATGAGCAGCACTCCAAAGTCATGGCTTTCCTGATGATTTTGCATTCAGCTTCAGAGAACCTAGGATAATTTTTGGATTTTCAGTAATTAACATTTTAGTCACTTGCTAAATAATTTCCTACTACCAGCCGATACAGCAACTTTGATACCCATTTAGTCCCCTGACATTAAGTGGTACTCAATTGGCATCAGTGGTGGGATTCAAATATGTGAACAACTGGTTCTCTGTGTGGATGCTGCTTCCAGAAGTTCATTCTGGGCCTGGCCAACAAAAAATTAGCTACCGGTTCTGCCGAAGTGGTGCGAACCGGCTGAATCCCACCACTGAATGGCATGCTTTGTCTATAAAAGCTTGTTCCGTTTGCGGGCAGTTTCAAGCTTCACCTGATGCTGCATCGGTTCAGTTGCAATATCCTGTTCAGAAACACACAAAACCACAGATGTTTGTAGATAGAAAGCAAAAAATCAAGCAAAATGCATATTAGGGAACATTTCTTGACAGACTTCAGTGTTTCAAATGATGGGACACAATTATTGGAGGATTGGAAAAACTGCTTACTAAATAAAAAAGGGCAGCTTCAAACATATGAACACCTGCAAAAATGTATTCATACGAAATTCAGCAGCAAATTTCTATCTATACCCTACCTATTATATATTCAAAATATAGAAGGGGGGTGTGTGTGTGTGTGTGTGTGTGTGTGTGTGTGTGTGTGTCCCCTACTGAAGAGAAATATATTCAAAAATAGGAGTACATCGATACTTTGATATGTATACCTATGTGAGTTTCACACTAATAAAGCACAGATCTCACATTCTGTATATAATAGATCTATCAGATATGATCAGATTTCAAAATAACCCAATTAGAGTAGATATCCTGTTTTGTAGTGCTCTGGATTTGTACATTGTTATACTTAATATTAACAGTGCAATCTTCTATATGTTGACTCAGAACTGAATTCAATAACATTTAATTATGATATCAGCATAAACTTTTCAGCAGAGGATCTAATAAGCTATCTGGCTGAAGGTATCCAAATAGACACTGAACATCTATTCATCATGGATTCTATAAGCAGCAAACTCTATTAAGCAAGGATCTGAACTAGAAAAATAAATTATTTTTTAATACTAATGACTAATGTTTCCTGGTAGTTTACCAAAAAAAAAAAAAAAAAAGCACATAAACAAGTTCCAAACCAAGAATGGTAAAAACTTCAATAATTAAAACCCTACTGCAATAGATATTTGTTAAAGCTTTTAGAAAGCCAACCAAAATATTTGATTCCTTAATTCATTAAGAAATGTAACCTGGGCATCTACACAGAAGGCTCAGCCTCAATTTGGCATGGTGCAATCTCATGGTAATAGGTAGCACATCACCTTGGATAAACTTAATAAGTGGAGGGGGGAGAAAATCACAAAGTATTTCACAAAGGTGATCTGGACTTTGAAGGTAATGCACAACACTTTGTATCGAGTCCAGAAATAAAGTGGCATTAATATGTGTTCAGCACAGATGACATCATGCATTTCCTCCAAGGTCCTGATCAACTTGACAGAATAAAAATAGTTTGATTCTGAATGAGAAACTCATTAAAAGAGGCATTGTCTTACTTGAACGCCTTTGCTCAGCACGGAGATGTAGAATCCACCAATGGGTTAACTCTGCCTTCCTGCCCATTAGACTGGGTGAGCCAACTTGTCACGTCCATCCTGGGGTAGCCACTCCCCATTCTTGACGAAGGTGAAGCAGCTGACTACAATTCGACGTGATGGCTCCCGGTTCCCTCATATGATTTAATGATTTTAAGGGTGGGAGTGGATTCTACGTCTCTGTGCCAAGAAAAGGCGTTCAGGAAAGACAACACCCCTTCTCCAGCACTGGAGACGTAGAATCCACCAATGGGACATACCAAAGCCTCATTGTCCCAATGGGTGGGAAACAGAAGAGGTCGTAGTTGTGTTTGTAGAGATTACCTGTTGCAGGACCCTCCTTCCGAAGGAGGTGTCCACGGAGGCAAAACAGTCTATCTTATAATGTCGGATGAAGGGGGAAGGCGAAGACCATGTCGCCGCCCTGCAAACCTCCTCAATAAGGGCCTGTGTGGCCCACGACGCAGAGGCTGCAGCGCTGCGAGTGGAATGTGCTGTGATTTGTCCTGGTGTTGGTAGAGAAAGCGATTGATACGCTTCCGCAATGCAAAGTCTGATCCACCTGCCTATGGTTAAGGCGGACACCCTCTGTCAGCTAGAGGTGTGCTGAAACGAAACGAAGAGAGCTTCTGATTTGCGCAAGGGTGCCGTTCGCCTGATATAATGTCATAGTGCCCTCCGGACATCCAGTGTGTGCCACTGTCGTTCCAGGACATGAGACGGATTGGCACAGAAATCTGGTAGGATGATTTCTTGGGCCCTATAGAACAAGGTGTGAACCTTGGGGATAAAGGTTGGTCCAATCAGAGGACCACCTGGTCCCGATGGAATGTGCAGAAATCCTCCCTGACCGACAGGGCCGCAAGTTTGGAAATACGTCTGGCCAAGGTTATGGTGACCAGAAAGGTAACTTTGAGGGATACGGCCCTCAGAGTGCAAGACTTGATGGGTTCGAATGGTGCCTTGGTGAGAGCTCGAAGGACCCGTGGTAGTTCCCATGAGGGGTACCTGTGGACCACAGGCGGTTTTGCATGGGAGGCACCCTTTAGGAAGGCACAAATTCTGGGTGCTGTGCCAGGGGAACTGTATTGGCGAAGATGAGTAGAGTGGATAATGCCACGACCTGTCTGCGAATGGTATTCGGTGCTAGGCCCCTGTCCAGGCCGTCAAGCAAGTATTCTAGTATAATTGAAACTCTTAGGCCCGAGACATCGAGTGTTCGCTTCTCGCACCAGTTGCAGAAATTTCTCCATGTGGAGTCATAAATGCGATTGGTTGCTGGTCGACAGGATGCTTGGATCATGGAGATTACTCTTGGTGGGTATGACTCCCCGCTCAAGATTTGGCGTTCAAGTGCCAGGTGGCTAATTGAAGCCATTGGAGTTCTGGGTGTTGTAGATCCCCCTGGCTGAGGGACACCTGGTCCGGGGGTATCCTCCATGGAGGGGACCTGGAGAGATTCACCAGGTCCGCAAACCAGTCTCTGTGGCCAGTGTGGGGCTACGAGTATGATCTCCGCCCGCTCCTGCAATGTCTTGCAGATGGTTGCCAGGATTAGTGGAAGAGGAGGAAATGCGTAAAGTAGTCCCCTTGGCCATGGGCAATGTAGGGCATCTGTTTCCTCTGCCCCTGACGATGGGAACCTTGAGAAGAGCCTTGGGAGTTGGGCATTCGTCGGGGATGCAAACAAGTCTACAATTGGTCGCCCAAACCTCTGTGTTATCTCCGCGAATAGGTCCGGGTACAGACCCCATTTGGCGTGATCCACAGTCGACCTGCTTAGGAAGTCCACTTGTCTGTTTGCCTCCCCCAAGATGTGCTTGGCCCTGATGGAGGCGAGGTTTTCCTCTGCCCAGTCTCCCAGTGCTTGGGCCTCTGTCAAGAGACACCTGGATTGGGTTCCCCCCTGCCTGTTCACGTGTGCCTTTGTGGACACATTGTCTGTGAGGACTAGTATGTGTTGTCCTGCTAACCTGTTGTGTAAGTGTCAGAGAGCTAGGTGTGTGGCCCTTAACTCCAACCAGTTGATGTTGTGTTCTAGGTCCTTCCGGGACCATTGGCCCTGCACCCACATGGACTGCAGGTGCGGCCCCCAGCCAAACAGGCTGGGGTCCGTCGTAAGTGTGAGACAGTCGGGTTCCTTGAAGTGTGACCCTCTGGCTAGTGCTGGTGATGACCACCACTTGAGGGACCGTAATGTTTCTGGAGGGACTCTTACCCTTCTGTTGGAGGAGCTGAGTTTCAGCCTCTGGAATGCAAGGAGGAACCGTTGAAGGTTTTTGGAATGTAGTCTTGCCCAGGGCACTATAGCTATGCATGATACCATCTTTCCCAGCAGCTGAGAGAGTACGACCAGGGGAGCTGTTCATTCCCTGCGTAACCTAAGGACTAGGGAACGTATGCTGTCGCGACGTTCTTGTGACAGGTAGACCTGCCCCCTGAGTGTGTCTATGATTGTGCCTAGGTGTAATAGGCGGGTGGCTGGTCTGGTCTGACTCTTTTGAAAGTTGACTGAGAACCCGTGCTCCTGGAGGACTCTGATTGTCGTTAGGTCCGATTGCGCAACCTGTGGGGACAGTGATTGGATGAGAATGTCGTCCAAGTAGCACTGGACGTGCACTGGTATTGTTCGTAGGTGCGCGGCCAGTACTGCCAGGATCTTGGTGCTGCTGATGAGAGGCCGAACGGCAGTGCCCTGTACTGGAAGTGGTGTCCCACGTAGCAGAACCTTAGGAACTGTCGGTGACTGTGGGCAAAGGGGATGTGAAGGTACGCTTCCGTGAGATCTATTAATGACAGGAAGTCACTGTGTCGTATGCTGCCCAAGATGGAGAGGAGGGCTTGCATCTTGAACTTTCGATGGGTGATATGATGGTTCAGACCCTTGAGGTCTAGGATTGCCCTCCACCACCACCACCACCACCCCCCGAGGACTTGGGAACCACGAATAGGATGGAGTAAAATACCTGTCCCCGGTTCCCCACTGGTACCTGTACTATGGCTTTTATTTCTAGGACGTGTTGAATGGCCTCTCACATGAGATTGCTTTTGGTGGGGTTCCTTGGCTGAGGGCAAAGGACAAAATGTTTTGGGGGGGGGTTGGATACGAACTCCAGGAACAAACCGAGGTGAATGGTTTGCCGTACCCAAGCATCCGTAGTGGTGGCTTCCCACTGGTGGGTGAAATTTGCCAGTCTGCCACCTATGGGAAGGATTGTTCGGGAGTCATTTGAACCTTCTGTAGGGGCAGCCTCCTCCTCGAAAGGGCCGCTTGCTCTGGGTTTGGTATTTGGGTTTGGGTCTGGACCTGTCCGGTTGGCGGTCCTGCCTGGGAGTGAAAGAAGTGTAAGGCCAGGATGGCTGGGAGGGCTGAGAGAAGCTTGAGCCCGTTTCTGTCCGAAAGGACTGCCTGCAGGCATATGGTGTTGAACGCCTGCCAGCCCACCTGCTGGAGTGCGCCAGGACCTTCCACTTGTCCTTATTTTCAGTCAGGTAAGGGCTCAGCGCTTCTTCGAATAGTTGCCCACCCTGATAAGGGGCCATGGCTAAGTGCCACTTAGCCTTTAGGTCAGTTTGCCAATGTCTGAGCCATAACATCCTGCGCAATGAGACGTTAGATGCTATCGCTCTAGATGAGAACCTGGCCACATTCAATGTGGCATCAGAGATGTATTCTGATGTTGCAGCAAGCTTGCTTAGGTCCTGTTGTGTCCTTACCTCCTCCTGGGGAAGTCTGGCTTGGAGTTGCCAAATCCAGAGTAGGGAGGTTCTTGCAAAAAAAGATGCGCAGGTGGCGGCTCTTACCGCCCATGCCACCTCCTGGTGGGTCCTGTGGAATGTGAGCTCCCATCTCTTATCGTTGGACTTTAATACCTCTGCTATGTCTCCTGACACTGCTGATGGGGAAAAAAGAAAGCCAAAGGGCTCGTCTACCTTTGGTACCTCGAGGTCCTCTGACTGTTCTGAAGTTGTACTGAACAATTTCCTGTCAGATCCCCCCGGTGCGGAGAAGGTGCCCAGTGATGCCCATTGTTTCTTAATGGTACTCTGGAATAGTGTCGGATAGGGGACGTGGTGTTGAGCTACCACGGGTTCTAAGAACAACAGATCTGAACCGGGCGGTGGTTCTGCTTGCGGGATATGGTCTGGTCCAATGTTGGCTGTTGAACTGGCTCTGCGGAGCAGAGGCAGGAAAAAGGCAGGGTTGAATACCCCTCCAAATGGAGGAGGATTTGGAGTAGGGTCCTCCTCCTCCCACCATGACATGTCGAGTTGGTTGTCCTCCGTGGGGGAGGATTCCCTGCTGTGGAAGGACTGTGACGGAGGGGAGGAGACCTGATATGCAACTTCCCCTGATTGGGACTTGGATGGGGGCATGTCCATCACGGATTTTGTTCTCGGTTCGTGGTTAGTCCTAGCAGCCATTATCCTGTGTAACGTCTGCTCAATTAGAGCTTGTAGATGATCCTCGAAGGGGTTTGACTTGGGTTCCGCCTCCCTGAGACCTGCCGCTGTAGGTATGAAAGTGGCCTCAGGGATGGAGTGTGCAACCCGTGGAGCCTGTGGTCCCACCTCAGAGTCCTGGGGGAAGGGCCCCCTCTGGGAACCATACTTCTTGGGTGAAGGGTCCCAAGGGAAGGTCGAAGGATGTATCCTCTACTTGTTCCGCTTTTGCCTTGGCCTGTTTTTGTGCCTTGGAGAATTCCCTCTCCAGGGCCTGGTGCCTTCTGCTAGCCTGTTTCTCCGCCAACTTGGAAGGGTTTCTTCCAGAAATGGACTTGGCCTTTGCTTTCATCCTGCCCTCCACCTCCTGTTTGGAGGATTTTTGTCTTTTACGGCTGGTGGGAGGGGAGGCGATGCGCAGAGGCTGAGGCACCGTGGACTCCTCCAGCCTCGGTGAGGTATCTCAGTGGCCCAAGAGGGAGCTCTGGCAGGGGATCAGTTGGCGAGATTGGCAAGCAGGTGTAGCAGGGAATGGTCCTCCTGCTCTCCTGACCTCCTGGCCGGTAAAGGGACCGCTGCTGTCCCACCCCTTTGGGGTCCATCCTTCTTACATCCACTCAGCTACAGAGGACAGAACTGAGATAATAGGGAAGTGCGGTCAGGTTATGTGCACCAAGGTTGGACAATGGCTATTTGATAATTTCCTTTTTTTGTTATTTATTTATTTATTTATTTATTTATTTATTTATTTACTTTTATTCTGTCAGGTCTATATGACAACCAAAGAGGCTGAGTGAAGAAGGGGGGGAGAGGAGGAAGGTTGGGGGATTTAGGCTGCAGATTAAAAAGATCGCTCTTTGAAAGGTGACCATCCACGTGTTTCTTCCTGCCCTTATTTGTAGCGAGAGGGAACGGCAAACACGGAGAGAGATGAAGAGTAAGGGAATGGAGGGTTGTTGTTTGTTCCCCGCAGAAACCAAGCCACCACCTGATTCTAGGGTCTTGCTGGGTTTCTGCGTTCTCGGCACCCAGATAAAATGGCTGCCGGGATGATTCTGAGCCTCTGACAGGGGAGCGGAAGCACCCCTGCGACCATGTGATTGGACACAAAGGGGCTTCCTGTCTGCTGGTGGGAAATTCGAGGGAGAGAAAAAAAGCGGAAGCTCCTTCTATTGTTCCACTTGTCCCGGTGCTCAAAATGGCGATCAGGACGCCCTAGGGATCTAATGTGGCGGCGGGACTATCATGGAGATCTCGACAGCTAGGTAGTTTTGTCCTCAGTTGGAGTGCTCCCCAAAGCCGTGGCCGCCGATCACCTGGCTCTCCTGATTGTCCTATGAAGGAGAGCTGACGGGGAATCCTCACCCCCCATCAGAACATGGAGGAATCCAGCTGCAGTGTTGAATCCAGCTTCCGGAAAAAAATCGCTGCCACCGCTCAGCTGAATCTCTGTTTGCCTAATGAGGGAGAGGTGACGGGGAAATCCCCACCCCCCTCGGAACGTGGGGGAATCCGGCTACAGCGTTGAGCGTAACGCTGAGCAGCTACCTGGATTTCCCCTTTGGAGGGAGTTTAAGCCTTGGAGTGAATCTCAGGGATCCATCGACAGTGTTGGTCCCAACGCTGAACGTCCGAAGGATTTCCCTAGGAAAAGGTTACCTAACCAGCTGAACCCCCAGGACTGGGGAGGGACCCAGGCCTGTCCGCAGACTGACTCTCACAATGCTGGACTCAGCGCTGCGGGAATAGTTGCGGATTGAGACAAGAATCCACCAATATTTAATTCTATTACCTGCCTTAGACTGGGAGCCAATCACATCCATCTGGGCTGAAGACCGAGTCAAGAATGGGGAGTGGCTACCCCAGGATGGGCGTGACAAGTTGGCTGACGCGGTCTAATGGGCAAGAAGGCAGAGTTAACCCATTGGTGGATTCTACGTCTCCAGTGCTGGAGAATATATTTGTTTCAGGGTAGCTTCATCTTACAACATTTAATGAAAAGCAGGCTTACATTTCTACCAGCTTGTGGCTTCAAAAAAGGGTTGGACTCATATATGGGAATTATGGGAATCAATGACTATCAGCATTAATGGCAATAACTGCCTCAGAAGGCCATTATTGGTAGGCTACTAAGAGGATTCCTTGTGCAGTTGGTTGGCCACTGTGAGAACACATTGCTCAGCTAGATGGGACAAGGGTTTGATCCAGCAAAGCACTGCCTGTGTTCCTATGTATATTCACACATCTCATAGCAGTACAGTATACGTAACTGTACTCTTAACATTGGAACCCATAAAATACACCAGCTCTAGTCCCATCTTAGCCATGAAAACCAGCTGGATAATTTTGGGCCAGTCTCCCTCAGCCCAACCACCTCACAGATTTGTTGATGTAGGGAAAATCAGAGAAGGAAAGAGTATTAGCTATGTTCACCACCTTAAATTAAACTGATAGTAAAAGTAGGATTTTAAAAAAATAAAATAAAATGAGTGTTCAAAAGTCAAGTTTTAACTACATGAATGGAATATCTATTTCATACAATCCATTTATCAGATAAAGGTATTTATATCCTGAATAGCACTTATCAGGCTAACTTAGTTCTCATCTAAGAAATGAATATTTATAATCTATGCAAAGGAAATTTAAATTTCTTAAGAAAAAGCACTTGTGAAACCCCAGTATCTCTTTGTTCTACATTAAAGCACACTTTTTTTTAGGGTTCCACATGAGCTAGAAAAAAAGCTGCTACTATATTAAGATTCTACTCCTGAAAGTTAATGTGATTCTTATGGCAACATTTTTCTGACTGTAGTAGAAGTCTGAACAAGATACTACAGATAGTCCTTGACTTACAACCATAACTGAGCCCAAAATTTCTGTTGTTAAGTGAGTTTTGTCCCTTTCTACAACCTTTCTTGCTACAGTTGTTAAGTGAATTACTGCAGTTGTTAAGTTAGTAACACAGGTGTTAAGTGAATCTGGTTTCCCCATTGAGTTTGCTTGTCAGAAGGACACAAAAGATGATCACATGTCCCCAGAATACTAAAACTGTCATAAATATGAATTAAGCATCGAAATTTTGATCACATGAACATGGAGATGCAGCAATGGTTGTAAGTATGACAACGGTCATAAGTCACTCTTTTCAGTGACATCTTCAAACAGTCACTAAATGAACTATTGTAAGTCAAGGACCACTTGTAGTGGCTTTAAGAATATCAGTGTAATACTGTGTACTCGTGAGATCTAAAACATTTTTTTAAATAATTTTTGAAGTTGGTACAAGTCAGTGAAGCCTTACAAAACCACTACTGAACTTAAGTAATTTTTAATTTTATAAATAGTCTGAATTATGGGTAAATAAGAAAATGGTGAAGGTTGTTGGCAATACACATTTATTTAAAGTTGTTTTTAAAAGAGATTGTGAAAAACTCTCAAAATGAGTCTTCCAAACCATGTAGCTCAGCGTAAGCAAATGTAAAGCAATGCAGACTGAGACAAACATATTTGCTAATACGGTTTGTCAAAATACTTTCCAACTAGGATAATAATCTTGGAGCATAGAAAAAAACTAAAGGATAACTCTGAAATTATAGAGACCTTCTGTACAGAAAACAAATTTCATGTGTGGGAAGCTTAGGAAATGACGTAAAAATAAAACTGTAGTTTCAGAATGACTTTATACAATGTGTTATACATTTTCATCAGAATACTGTGCACAAGTTATCAGCTTAAAAATAGAAATGTTAAAAATGAAAAGAAACCAAACAAGTAACCAAACAAAGCAATACAGCGTAAAAGCTCCTCTATGAGGGGAGATTATAAGGCCTGCAGTTTCTGAGCTGTGGAAAAAAAGATGCGCAAAGAGGGAAGTATGATTTAAGTTTATAAACTGGCATGCCAATGTTTACATGTTGTAGACATAAAAGTATATCAACAGACAATTTTGACAAAGAATGCTTACATTGAAACTGCCCGTCTCCCAAATAAAATCATTTAGTCCTATTTGGACATTCTGTAGTTTGTTCAAATTATACAACAAAAAGGATAGCTTCCCTATCACCACACTGTAAAGTTAATTTAGCCTGACCCTAAAGATAAAATCTGATCTAACACTGTGTGCTTCAGCATGCCAGTCTTTTCAAGTGGCTAATACAGTAGGGCAGAAAGCCCATACTTACAGAAATAATTGGACTTTAACAAGGAAGTAATTATGCTAACATCAGACAGCTCATGAGAGCAAATTTCCAGCTAGCAAAAGTTGCCATTCATTGACCCAAAAAAGAAAGGGAAAAAAACCCAAGAGAAATTAGAATCTACATTTCTAACCAGCAGTTGAAAAATGAGAGCCAGAGTTACTCTAAATAAATCACTGAAATAGTGCATTACTTTTCTGAAAATATGTTTTAGCAAATACAAAAGAATATCATTTATTTTATCAAGGGCCCAGCAAAGTTTCTAAAATATTAATTTTCCTCTAAATATTCAGTTCAGTATGTCTTTTTTGATCTAAAGACTACCTTTACAGATATCAATTTTTAGATTACTTGCAGCTCTAATGTATTAAAATCTTATAAACAAATAAACATACATTATGTTAGAGAGTATGATCATAAATTACACATATATTGAGAATTTGAGACATTTGCTCTTTTTATATTCAGTGTTGTTAGCTGTCAGAACAGGTTTCACTTCTCAGTGTAAAGCAGGGGTGTCAAACTGCAAGGTCATATGATATATCAGGACATATCACAACTTTTTTTCCATTGCTGGCAATAGGGTGGGCGAGGTTTCGGCATGATGCATCCAGCCTGCGGGTTGACAGTTTGACACCCCTGGTGTAAAGAGAATAGAAATTAATTACTTACATTTGGAAAAATTGGCTTAGATGGGATGGGCACCTATACAACTCAAATTAATCAATACATAAATATGATATCAACAGCACTTAGACATATACCACTTCATAGTGCTTTATAGCACTCTCTAAGTCAGAGGTCCCCAACCTCTTGGGCACTAGTGGAGAGAGGTTTTTCCATGGACCGGAGGATGCGTGGTTTTGTATGCTGCCTACATCTCATGGATGGGGCTTTGCTTGTTTGTGTGGACCAGTTGCTGGCATGCCGCAGTCCAGTACTGGTCCAGGGACTGGGGGTTGGGGACTCCTGCTCTAAGTGTTTCAAAGAGTCAGTATATTGCCCCCAACAATCTGGATCTTCATTTTACTGACCTCAGAAGGATGGAAGGCTAAATCAACCTTGAGCCAGTCAGGATGGAACTCCTGGCATCGGGCAGAGTTAGCCTGCAATACTGCATTCTAAATAATGCATCACCACAGCTTAATATATTTTATCAATGTTCCCTGTAAAAATGATCAAAGTATTACTTTAACACAGTATTAATCACCTCAGATATTTGCTTTTTTAGATTATGTGGGCCCAAATGTTTGCAATCTATAACAACAGAAGCAATTTTGACTCTTGTGGACATTCTTCCAGTTTTAGCAGATGAATCACTTAGAAAATTCATAAATTTATCAATTTATGTTAACAATTTCTGCTGCCAAATACACAGCACTTCTTTAATTTTAGTGGAATACGTCATAAAAATGATCTAACATCAATCTATCATCATTCCCATTCAAAAGCACATACAGCTTATATACCTCCTCTATGTGTTTTTGAATGGGGGCGAGAGGGAAACAAAGCAATTGCAAATGATTAAAAGTAAGCCAGTAACACTCTCTATCCAACCTCATGCAGAGTTCTCCAAAATTAATCTCTAAAGCTTAATCTGGAAGACTTGGCTTCCATCCACAATTCTAGGAAAATTAAGAGTGCCTAAGTGCCCTTGCTAATATTGTAAGATTTATTGGTTTAATTGTTGTACACTGTCATTTTCATTTTAAAGATTCAGCAGAAAGAGTTCTTTGGGGGAAAAATATCTCAGATAGGATGCAATGTACGGTATTTTTAAACAAGAAAATAGGGAATTAACTACATTTAATATGTTTAACAAGAGAAGTTAAAAACATCCACAATACTTTCAATTATCTAGTTCTTCTATAATATGAAACACAAAACATGAAAGACCTGGAGGAATATTGTCCATGGGGTCGTGATGGGTCGGACACGACTTCGCAATTAACAACAAAAATCTTTGCATGAATCAACAATTTTTAAGTGGTCATACTTTAAACACTAATCTAAAGGGATCATATCAGTATCTCAAATGAATTGACACTACTCTAAGCCAGGTATGTAGGACTGAATGAAGGGTATGCTATACGTTTATCACTTTTTCCATTCTATACATACCATCATAGTTTGGCAATCCATAATTCATGACCTCTGAAATTTGATCTAAGGATTTATACAGTCAAAATGACAGTTATTAGTCTCCAATCACTTCATAGTCTGCAATAAATAAGATCTTGGGGATAGCATCCAATCCTGTTTTATAATAATATCTTGAAAATGTCTAGTAGTACTGTTTTTATTTCTACAAATTTCCAAGAAAGCAAAAAAAATCAATTTAATTACAGGTCTGAAAACAATAGGAAATTAAAAATACTGCTGCATCTATTGTGCCCAATCAATATAAAATCACATAAAACTGAACATCAAACCCACTCATGGCTACCACAAGCATATTAAATATTCAAGCTTTCTGAAGAAATACAGGCTATTACTTTAAGATCCACTGTATTAGTCTCTCTTAGTGACTAAGTATATTAAGAGGATATTCTTAACTGATCAGAGACAATAATTATCCTCTAAAGAAAGAAAATATTAAATCATCTACATATTGTCCTGCTAACTAGTTCTAGAGTTTCATTCAAACATGTATCAAATTAGATTCTGATAATAAGAAAAAGAGTTTGTTTTGAATGTGTATAACTGTAGATCAGTGAGACAAATGCAAATAGTCACAGACCCATGAGACAGTCAATGTAGATAAACTTTAATCTCCTGGCTATCTCAATTAAATTCACTAGAATTCCTATATCTGAACGTAAATCACTTGTAATGGAATTATTAATAACTGCATTTCTTCACTTTACTAGCAAATCTCTGAATAGACTGCATACAATATTTACCTGGTACAACTGAAGAATTGGGTTTTACACATTTATATTAAACCTGAAGTCCTATAAATCCAAATTTATGGAATAAAATGTTTATGTTATCATCTTAACCCTTGTTGTGTTTTACTTAGAACTAGCAATATTTAGCAACTTCAACTCATCAGCTAATTATTCAACTCTGTCATCTCTTAGACCATCTGGAAGTGTTTCAGTGGCCAAAACACAGAGCAAGTGGATCATTAGTTCAATGACTGACATAAATCTATCTCAACAATCCTAATTGTTCTGTTTCTCTGCAATGTTCTAAAGAATAGCTTCACAATATTAACTACAAAAAGAAAAGGATAGATGTGGTGGTTTGGGAGTCAGGAATTTTCCATGGGAAAAATATTTTTAAAAAGCACAAAAGCGAGCAAAAAAAAAAAAATACAGAAAGTTATATAAGAGCAGATTCAGTAATAAATAAACTATCATAGAAATATCAGGAAAGGGCCCAATAAAATTGACCTGAATTTACTGTACAGAACTCTTAAAACAAGATTATATGCTTTGATATTCCATATACAAATATCATGTAGAGAAAAAATTCATCTTTCATATATATATTCGCTGGGCCTCTTGAATGGATCTTACATGCCTCATAGACATTTTTCCTGGTTTGAAGCCAAGAAACGTCTAAGACAAGGGAAGCCTGTATGTGCTAAAGGGAATAACTGTTCAACAGAGGATAGTACTATGATTTCATACAGACACAAACACACACATTCAGGTATTTACTTTGAATCAAGGTGTAATATTAATGGTTCTAAAGGCCTATAGAAGGAAGATTTTCATTGTATATCATTCAAGAGTAAAAGCCTTCCTTTCTGCTCTTATTTCTAGCAGTGAGCCAATGATTTATATCTTAGTCTTCCTTTCTTCCTAAAAAATCATCAATTGTGACAAATAATTACTAATTACTACTGAAACAGTAATACTGTTGCAAGGAAGAGTTTATAACTGTATGTCACTCTGTTTCTCGTATCTTATGGATGAATTTCAAAGAAAAAAATATTATTAATTCAACCAAAACTTAAGGACATCATTGCCACCCTCCCACTGTAATGAAATGTATTGCATGGGATCACAACTTACATACTTCAGACAGTAAAATAATGTAAAGCATCTGATCTCCTTAGCAGCACAATAAATCAAAGACGTGGTTTAAAGAAAATATCAATTCAATGAGATCTTCTAATGCATTACATCATATTTTAATTCAGAGTGATGTATGAATCCAACCATTGTGAAAAGTAAGCATAGTTTAGTATTATTAATGCAATAGGCCACTATGTGTTTTTTCAAAACATAGTTAAAACAAATCATAGCTTAATGGAATATGATAACCTATACTTTATTTAAGCTATCTTCCTTAATACATAATAAACATTAGCCAATAGTTATATACTTCCTATACCTTGGAATTTAGAAATACTCAGTTTTCCCACTGCTAAATTGACAACTATAAATTCTTAAATTGCTTTTAGTAATAGATGTAATGCCAGCTTCGTTTTATAGTTACTACTTATACTAAAAGTTGAATTTATACAGATTCTACTTGCTGAAAAGAGTTTTAAGCAATTTGTTTAACATCAGAACATAAAAAGGCAAATAATCTCCATTTGAATCTGAGCCGAACTTCACTCTGGAAGTATTTTCATGTTGCTTAAACAGAACTAGCAGGCACTTTGGGATGTTTAATTTAGGACTTCGTATTGGTGTCTGATAGAACATTGCCAATCTTCCCATTATATTCATTCAGTTGTTTCTTATTCTTCTAACGTAAGTTGTTAAATAAATTAGGAATAAAGAAAACAAAACAAATATGCCCATGAGTAGCCTTTTAGGAGTTTACAGTTCCCATGAAAAGTTATCTCCCCATCCAATTTAGTAACTACATGATAGAATGGACAGAAGGATGATAAACAATGGCGAATCAGAAAGCTATACCAACAGTAGAAAATAAAATTTTATCTTTACTAAAAATAGTTTGCTGAGGAAGAGCACTCAAGGGAATACCAGACTAGAATAGAATAGAATAGAAACAAGATTCATTTGGTCTAATTACAGAGAAAGAAACTTCCATAATATCTTTGGAAGATCTTAAGAGCTGGTTTAAGTCCTGAAATATAAAGAAACAAATCTGATGCATTTGGGAAGGGCAACAAAATCATGTTTCATGCATGTAAAACTGCAAAGAAGTTATAATTTCAACATCACTATTAATTTCATTCGACACACTACTGTATTAAAGTTAGTGTGAAATAATTCTTAAGTGGTGTCTCCTATTTTTCAAAAACAATAAAAAAGTTTACCCAAAATCCACAGAAACAATACCATTTTTAGGCCAACCAGCATTTTATAATACGATAGTAGCAAACTTCTGGGTTTCTAAAAATTCTTCCTCAGGCAAAACAATTAAAGCCAGAAATAAAAAACAAAGGTGAGGAGGGGTTATAATAAAAAAAAAAACTTTCATCAATAATATAAATTCAGTAAGACAATACCTGTTAATAAAATAACTTCTGATACTGAGAGAGGGCTACTTTTCACTAGCAAGTCTGATTCAGAAAGGAATTTCACTGCTTCTATTTCATATGCTTTGCTTCCTAGTATTGCAATCCTTTATTCTCAATAAGCTAATAAGTTTTACTTTTATGCCCTCATTTACTCAAAAAAGTAACTTAGTATAAGAATGATGTCCTGTCACAACTACTTGATATTGAAGCTTCAAAGCAAAAAATCAAGACTATACTCTTCTTTGCATATATAGTATGTAAAATTTAGTAGCTTGACTAAAAAGAGAAAAATCCAGTGGTCTAATTGGAATGGAATGGAATGGGGATGAGAATAGAATAGAATAGAATAGAATAGAATAGAATAGAATAGAATAGAATAGAATCTGGAAGGGAACTTGGAGGTCTTCTAGTCCAGCCCCCTGCTCAAGCAGGAGAACCTATACCATCTTAGACAAATGACTGTCCAGTCTCTTCTTAAAAACTTCCAGTGATGGAACACACACGATTTCTGAGGGCAAGCTGTTCCACTGGTTAATTGTCCTCACTCTTAGGAAGTTTCTCCTTAATTCTAGGTTGCTTCTCTCTTTGATCAGTTTCCAACCATTGTTTCTTGTTTTGCCCTCTGGTGCTTTGGAGAATAATTTGACCTCCTCTTCTTTGTGGCAGCCCCTCAAATACTGGAATACTGCTATCATGTCACCCCTATTTCTTCTTTTCTTTAGACTAGCCAAACCCAAATCCTGCAGCCGTTCTTCATATGTTTTAGTCTCCAGGCCTTTGATCATCTTAGTTGCTCTTCTCTTAACATCATGTCTGTTTTCTTGCTTATAAAAATGCAAACTTAGTAATGTTAAGAAACACTGCAATCTCAACTGCCACACATTACAACTTTCTACAAAATATGAATAGCTAGTTTAACAATTTCAGGATCAGCTTATATATGAAGTTATCATTTTCCTTATATCCTGACTATTGTATAAATAATAATTTCAGTATGAAATAGACTGAACACAAGAAGTATTCAAGCCATTTCTACAAAGTTGGGGTTATATTATAATAATTAGCCTATAATAACTGGCCCAAAGTCATTCAATGCGTAGCTATGCCTAAGGGAGCCAGAGCTCCTGAGTCCTAGTCAATACATTGATCATTACATTACACTACACACACCTATAGTGTATAAAATTATGCATAAGGCTCTTAATCTAAAGATCATTTCAAAAATATATCAATTTGGTAAAATGTAGCTAATAATATTTATCCTACACCTTCAACAGAATTTAACCTTCATCAACATTTCTTAATTGTAGAGGAGATAACTTGATGAAGGAATGCAAGGATGATTACACTGACTTAGCCCTGAAAGAGAGAAGGACATGGAAAAAGATCTTGACTTGAGTTCACTTTCTTTGGTTAAGGAGGAGAAGGAAAGAAACATGGTCAGACTTTCAAGATTACAATACATTACTTTACCCTATAACAAGAAAGTACAATTCCAATGGTCCTTATCTGGTTTCTAACCCAACGTACCTCACAAGTCTGATACTAATGGATGAGAAAACCAAGAAAAGATGCCAAACATTCTCTAAATACTATTTAATGTATTTTAGTATTTCATTCATACAACTCTTAGATCAAAATTCATAATTCCCATCACAACTATATTGCTTATTAAATTTCCATGATTTGGTAACACATGAATCAGACCAAAGATGCAATAAAAAGAATGTGACTTAGTCTCAATATACAGAAGTTTGCCTACATTTGAAAGTTTTTAGTTTTGAGTATATTAATTTAGCCCATCCTCTCTATACAATTGAAATTGTTTTAGAACACGGTGTAAATTGCTCTCTGTATTAAAAAATATAGCCCAATTGTTTTTGCTTATCTTTTCTATACTGCTGCTCCTACTACAAAAGAAAAGTAATTGCATCATGCAAGTTCAATTACATAGCAAGTTCAAGTAATCACTTGTAATTCAACCAAACTCAAAGCCTACTATTAGTCAGAGGAAGAACTAAAAAACCCACTAAGAATGAGAACAGACAATGAGCTGTTTTAAAGTTTCCACTGTGTGAATGTATGTGTTCATACTGACAAGAGTTTTTCTGGCACAGAGACAAACACCTGGACCAAGCCCATCTCATAACAGGAGGTTTAGATTACTAAAGTGCTATTCCTGGTCTCTGTAAAAAAATGACAAACAGCAATCTTCACATGTCTGTCAAGTGGCTTTGTCCAAATCGTGGAGGTTGCTGCTAATTTCCAGGGGTGCTAGAAAGAACATAAATCATTCCCTTTCTTCTCTTCCCCTTATGTTCAAAAAATCCTGTTACTTTCAGAATCATATTTTCTTTCAAGGATAACATCAGCACATTATGATGCTCATTGTTCTAGTGGTTCCCACACCTCCAGGAAGAGTTCTGTTTTCTAAAGGTATCCACAGCACAAACTTAACTATCATGCACATAAAAGTTCCTCAAGTTGAGCTTCATGAAGATATCAGAAGTGCAACACTCCACAGCATTCTCTCTCTCTCTCTCTCTCTCTCTCTCTCTCTCTGTCTCCGTTTCTCTCTGTGTGTCTCTGTCTCATACATCCGGTGTCCCCAGGCTAGGCTTGAATATTCATCTCCACCGGGTTACCTACCATTCCTACTTATTTCCTTTCTCCACTTCCCCGTCTTCCCAGCCCAAAACCAAACGGGACCTGCCCAGAATCCCACAAAGGCTTCCAAAGCCCGCTGCTCCCCGTGCACACACAATGGCACAGCACACCCCCTTCCCCGACCAAGCTGCTACCCAGAGCAAACGAATTCCATCCTCCTACCGCTGAACACACACACACACACTCATACACTCACTCACACACAGAGAGACCCTCCAGCCCCCTCCTAGACACGGTCCCCAATTCCGCCTACATAAGGCTCGCAGCCACACGCCCTTCACCGTTAACACGGAGCCTTCCAACTCTTCCGAGCGGCCCAGAGCAGCACGCCCGCCCGCCGGTCCCCATTCCCCGCTCCCTTTCCACACGCGCCACCCAAGAAACGGGTCACCCCGTCCGGGCTCTCTTGCTCTCTCTGCCTCGCGCTCTCTCCGCGTGCGTGCGCGCGCGCGGCCAAGCACCTCCATCCCGGCGGGGACCGCAGCTGCGGAGCTGCCCTCTCTCCCCTCCGCCGGCGGCTTCTTCCCGAGCCCCTTCGGAGCGGCACAAACGCTTCTTCCCGAGCCTCTCCGACGGGGACAGCGGCCACCTCTGTCTGTTCCCGTCGCCGCACCGACCCACCACCGGCGCCGGCTCTCCCCTCCTCAAGCTCACCTCAAACCGAGCGAGGGGTCCGCGCTGCTCCGGCTGCCATGTCTTTCTCGTCCTCTTCCCCGCTCTTCATCCTCTGCCGCCAGGAGCGAGAAGGCGAGTACCCACGGCGCCAACCGTCGCCGCCTCGCCCAATGCAAAGCGAGCCCGAATCAGGAGCAAACCCGCCGCCGTCCGCAGCGCTTCGAGTTTCTCCTCCCGGAGGCGCGCTCGGCAAGACCGCGCGACGCATGCGCTATGAAGGGTCATGGGAAGTGTAGTTCCCCCCCCCCATCCCGCTTTCTGGCGAGGTTGCGTTCCCAGTCCTTCTTCCCTCCTTTGCGTGCTTGTTTTATAGTGAGGAAACGAAATTTGGGACAATTCACAGAACTCGGAACAGATCGAGGAAACACTACCAATAGTTTGGATCAGTTCTTCAATATTGCTATATAGGGCTTAAGAAAAAAAACAAAACCACGGAAGGGGAATTAGCTCAAATGGTAGAGCGCTCGCTTAGCATGCGAGAGGTAGCGGGATCGATGCCCGCATTCTCCAATTTTTTTTTTTCCTTTTTCTCCATATTAGTTGTGTTCGATCCAATATTTTAAACGATTCTAAATATCATAAGTCACATTCATTTGCTGGAAAGAAATATTCATGGAAAATCTGTGACAATCCTCATAATACCTGTGGCTTTAGAGAACTAGCATTTTGATTTGTCTTAATCCTTCACAATAAAACACAACAAGCTCTTGTAACTTTTTCTTATTACTGAACTTCTTTCATGTGCATTAATTATTGCTTCACCAGATGGGATCCTCGACATTTAAATACAAAAATGTTGTGTTTAACAAACCACTAAGCAAGTATTGTATTCAGATTGACACAGAACATGTAAAGTGAAAATGAAAAATATTGCATAAGAAGACAAAAATAATATTTTCTTCTTTAATATTTTAGCTAATCAGTTCTGAAATGATAACGAACCCTAAATTGACTGTTTTTAACAGCAAGGATGTAATCATCCTACAAACTATTATTATTGTGTCTAGATAATAAGATAATTAAATATGAAGTTAGAGAAATGTGTTGCATTCAAGAATAAAAAAGTAGTATTGTCCAACTCCCAATAATCCGAAGTCCAACATTACTTTTTACTTCCTAAAATAATTATTCCTCGTTAAACAGAGGTTGGCTATGTTACATCGCAAGCCCCTCGTGGCTCAGATGTGCATAGGCTGCCCCCTAGTGGGTAGCATAAAATTGTTTTAGGAAAGATGGGTGGGTGCACAAGTGCACAGCAAAACTCCTTCACCACCTTGGTTTGTAGGACGTGCAGCCGAGTCAGACCTTGTGGAAATCAAGGAGGCCGCGCAACGCAAACAGGCAGACAAATCTCTCTTGTAATGAAACACAAAGATTTCACTCTGCTGCCTTGTTCAAGCAAATGCTGGATCTCCAACGACACTGTGGGGGGGAGGGATGCCAGGGAATTCGTTTTGGAGGAGCGAAGCAAAGAAATTTATCCATACAAAGAGGCCATAATCACAATCTTTCCTGGCACATTCAATCTGAAATTATACTTCATGGATATGTAGCCCCTAAGCATGCAATAATATAGGCAGGGGAGAAGCGGAAGGTAGGGAGGATTTATAATATTATCAGAGGAAGGATTGTAAGGATTTCTGCTTTTCTGTAGAAGTGGCAACATAACTCTTCTCTCCTCCCCGCCCCCCCCCCCATTCTAATGTTAAAATTAAGATGTGAGGGGGAATATCCGAAAGATATTCCCAAGGGCAGAATTGTTTTTAGTCCTAAGTCTTTTGCATCACCAGAAAGTCTTCCCACCTCTCATGTAAATAATAGGCCGTGTAAGGAACCCCTTCAAGTGATTTGTGAAAACTAATATCTCTCTCTCTCTCTCTCTCTCTCTCTCCCTCTCCCTCTCTCTCCATATTTTGCCTGACTTCTGTCTCTTGGCTCTAGTCCAGTGGTTCTCAATTATTTTCTGTCATGCCCCCCCTAGGAAGAAGAAAACATTTCGCGCCCCCCCGCGTGACTGTCTATCCAATCGGGTCCTTTGCGTGTGTCACGTGCGTCCAATATGACAGTATTTGCCGAGGTCAAATGAGCCCCCCTTTACGGAGCCTCACGCCCCCCCTGGGGGGCCCGCCCCACTATTTGAGAACCACTGCTCTAGTCTAACACTTCATTCTACTTTTGATTGGGTTAATATTTATAGTTTTCAATTGTGTATATTACTTTTTTAAAACGTAGAAAATCCTTTATCCTACCGTACGTAGAATAAAAACACAGAATTGCCATCTAAAGGTAAGCAAAGAGCTCAAAATGCCTGGACAAAAATAGTATCAAATTAAAAAGAGAACAAATAGTTACAGAACTGCATTTTTTTATATGGATAATACCTTAACACACTATAAAAAAGTGCAAAACCAAACAAAAAAAGTCATTTTATATTTCTTCCTGCTTTGGCTATACATATTTCCCATTCCAGTAAACTCTTTTAGTTGAGTTGGATTGTTCAGCAAATAGTATGGAAATCAAGGCAAAAGGAGTACATTTTCTTGCCTGTTTTATCAATTCATTTCACTATCAATTTATGTTATTTTATATTCTGAGAATTCCGGAACATGTTCACACTCATGCTTTGGTTATAATTATTGCTGTGGAGTGAGAATGGGGAGTGAACAGAGAAAAAAATCAGACAGAAAGAAGACTTGTCAAAATGAGGATGAATCTTTCTCCGACACTGTTAGAATGATGAGTTTCCTGGTGACACATACTAGTTCTGTCACAGTAATAAACTTCTAACCAGTTCAATAGTCCTGAACTTCTTTTTACACATTGTTTTCCTACTATGCCAGCAAGTTTAACAAACCTCAGTATAATAATATTCTAAGCCCTACACCTAATGAAATATCTGCCTACTTTTCCACTCTGTTTTTCATTTCAGCTAGCTCACCAAAATGTGTGATTTGAAAGTGTTTAGCTCAGCAGTTTCTTTGACCCAGCTTAGCCTTATGGAATCTAATCTCAAATTATCTTTCTACAAACTGTCGACCAGAGCCAAACCTCACAGAGTCATGGACATAATTTACCTTCTTTACTTTTCAGCATTGCCATTATCCATCAAGCTTGTTACAATGCAGGTAAATGTAGAGCGTGTACATTTGGTATAATTCCAGAAATTCCTTGACCAAATGCTTACATTCTCAAATAATATGCATGTGTATGATATTGTATATATATATTCACTTAAGTATATTCATTTATAGGGGGAATTTATCAGTAGTTTTAATTACCATTGTCATCAATATAACAATAAATATCTACTGTGATGGACACATCATCCTACACAATACACTTATGCCATTACCTAATCCCAGCACGAAAAGTTGCCTGGGAGCCCTAAAATTAATTATTAATGCAACCTTCCAATTTATTGAATTAACCTCTGGTTATCCAATATCTTTACTGAATATCTCTTTTTTTAAAATAAATCATATTTTAGCACTTTTGCAAGAACTAGCCATATTAAGTTTTATTTTGAGTGAGTTTTAAAAATCTGCAACATAAATGCCAGAAACCTCTGACTTGCTTACATTTTAGTACAATGCAACTTTTTGAAAAGATTGAAGAGCCCCTAGAACAAAGAATTCCAATTTGTTGTGACATTATGTTGGTTTTCAGTGTTTATCTTATGTAAATATTTTGTAGAAGAAACATTCTGACAAGATCTCCTCAGCAGTTTTTGAGTCCAAAGTACAGCCACAACTCAAGAGACCACCCTCAAAAGTGTTTAATGCATCCACAACTATTCAAAACGTGATCCCTGCAGTAGCATTTTGCAATGTACTAACCATAATACAGGGTAATCTTTGGATATGCTAGAACAAAGTGCCACTCATTGAACTGAGATTATCATTGCTATTCTAGGAATCAGACATGGATAATTTATTGACATGATTATGTGTTTCTCTTTCACTGTGAATAAAGTATGGCCTTAACTGAATTTTAAAGTCAAACATACCACTGGCAAGTTTCAAACTATACTCAGCAAGTTGCAAACTACAGAATTATGCTCTAATACTTTGCAGTGATTATATGGGGCAGTTAATAGAACAAGCATGAAATAAACTGTGTGTTTAACTTCCATTTTTCTTCCAATTAGAAAACATTTCCATGTAGTCTTTCGTATCTATTGCAGTGTTTCTCAATGTTAGCAACTTTAAGATGTGTGGCTTTCAACTCACCAAATTCCCTAGCCAGCATGCACAGATAGATACAGATATGTTAGTATGAACATGTAATAATCCTGGAATGAGAAAGAGAATGGTGATTTAAAGAGATGGTAGGAGGAAGTTTATTTCAGAATTAACAGCAAGTAGCAGTATATCGGATTTAATAAATAAAGCTACCTTAACACTGTTGCCTTTGTAGCCCCCTAGTCTCCCCTTGTTAAATGTTATAACTCTTTCTTTCTACAAAGCAATTGTTTTATACAAAACCTATGTAATGATTTTTGCTTCCCTTTTTTGATAATTTATATTTCTTCCTTTGTCTATATTTTAGTGGTTTCTTGCAGTATGTTATAAAGTCAAGGCAAGAAAAATCCATTCAGAACTCTTTCCTCTGTATAGGAAGTTTAATGTAAATCTCAAAAGAGTACATGTCACTTAAACAATTTATTAGTGATAAACATACAGTATATAGAAATTTAAAGGCAAAATGTTTTGGTTACTCTTTACTGTCTTCAGTGCTCTGAAACAAGATAGAACAATATGATAATTGCAATTTTTAATTGGTGAATGCACTGGTTATATTCACTGTTCAATCAGGCAGTTTAGTCTGTATGAACACAGACAAATCAGGTGCGCTGTTACCGAAATACTTCATACTTCAATTGATTTAACTTATGTTACTTCCGTTTGACAATATTTGTTATATTATAAACCACTCTGACATGCAAAAGTACCTTTGACAAGCCAGCGCCACAAGATTTCCTGGCTTCCTGCATTTGTGAACGTGGTCTTTTGACAGAAACAAAGAAATAACAAATATGAATAGACCAGCAGTCTAATTTGGGCCTGGCAAGCCAAACTCCAGATGCAAACAAGCCAAGGTCTCTGGATAATTTTCAGCATAGTCGTAAAAGCCGATCACTTCTTGTATCGTTGCTTTAAAGCTAATCAGACTTGTTACGAAACGGCCAGTGAGTAGAATGGGATCGCTTAGCTGCCTCCGTGGCAGACTCCCCACCCCCACCTCTTTTTAAACATCTGTTCCGTCCTGCTTAGGAGCGTTTGAGTGGCATTCGCGGAGGTGGTGGGAGAAAAACTGCCTCAAGAATTAAAGGTCTATCGCGTTCCGTATCAGATTCAATGAATTATGCAGCTTTAGCGCCGTCACCTTTCTAAACTCCCTTAGTCTCTCCCCTCCTAAAATGCTGTATATCCCCTTTTCCAATGCAATTGCCGGCCGCATTTATGTCTCGACTAAATTCTGTATTTAATAAAAAAAGAATTCATCTCCCCCCTTTCAATAAATAGGATTTAAATTAAAGGGCCCTGGCGCGTTCCGAGTTTAGTGAGGCTTTTCCTTTGCATTTGGCAGCCCCGAAGAGTATTTAGAGTCTAACACCGCCGGTTGCGCGGAAACCAGACAGTAGGAAGTTGTCGCCTGACGTTTATTGCCAGCTTCCTTTTCCAAGAAATCCGTGCGCAGTGAGTATGGCCTGGCGAATCGGGCTCCCGGGTTGGGAAAAGGCGGCCCGCTGATTGACTGCGGAAAAAGTGCCTAACGCCGCAGTAAACCGAGCCGACCTTTTGCAAAGAAAAGGCGGTATTGAAGAAGAAAAAAAAAAGGAAGTCGAGGCTGCTGGAGGGATAATGATCGCTCTTTGGGGGAAGTTGCGGAGGTGCTTAGTTCTGCCGCGTGGAGCCTGGGCATTTCCTCTTGCTACCGGGCGTGGCCTTAGTGCCTGGGGTTTTCCCGACGGATGTAAGTGGGAGACTTTCTCTCTTCCAGGAGAACAAGAGAGGGCGTGGTTAGTCTGGAGCCAGAAGAGAAGGGCCAGCGCCCAAGTTCCAGGGGCCGTCGCAGGGCCGGGGCTTGATTGATCTCGCAGGCGACTGATGAGTCACTGAGCGAGCAGATGCTCTGCTTTGCGGCTTACTACATACTGCTTTAGAACAAAATCCAACAAAACAGAACTCTCCCTTCTTCGGATTTGTATACTGTCCTTCAACAAAATATCCAGGGTGGTTTGCGAAATCAGTTGTCCCAAAGCTGAGAAAAAAATATTGAATACCATTCATTACCAATCTTCTTTGTTTCTTGGAAATAATTTACTAAATCAGGTCAAGGGTCTGCCCAGGTTTTCCTCAAATTTCCACAGCATGGTGCTTTCCAATTATAGTAGACTGAACTTCTAGCATGACCGACAGAGGTTGAGCTTTATTCACAATAACTTCCAAAATGTCCTAGATATGGATTGTCCTTTTTGTTCAATGATATGACCACCTACTCCATAATAAGACTATACACGACATTACATTTTAGTTTAGAGAAACACATTTCAGTTGCAGTATTTTATTATTCACCTAGAAGAAAATCCATTGAACTCTGAGGGTTTTTTTTTTTTTTGAGTACTGCACTATAACTATCCTGAATATTAGCATTCTAATCACACCCTCCTATTTCTGTGGAACATTTCAAATATGAATAGAAGAGCAGGCTTTGTGGTGATGCAAATACGCTATACGTTCCCCGTACAGCAGGGGTGTCAAACTGCCGTCCCACAGGCCGGATGTGTCAAAACCACACACCCCATTGCCGGCAATGGGGAAAAAGTCGCGATACGTCGTGACACATCACATGATGTTGCGAGTTTGACACTCCTGCATTACAGCATCCTTCTCCATGTTAACCTTTCTTCGTACAGTAGTTCTTACCACTACAGGAGTGCAAAATTTGAATTCCTTCTTGTCTACCTTCAAGTAGCTTCTACTTGTTACCTTCTAGGCCAGCTTGTTTAGGTTTCCCAAGACTTTGTAGGAACACCATTTCCCCAGTAGTGGATAGGATAGGATAGGATAGGACCTTGGAAGGCTTCTAGTCCAATCCCCTGCTCAAGCAGGAGAACCTATACCGTCTCAGACAGGTGAATATCTAGTCTCTTCTTAAAAATCTCCAGTGATGGAGTGCCCACGATTTCTGGGGGTAAGCTGTTCCACTGGTTGATTGTCCTCACTGTCAGGAAGTTTCTCTCTTTGATCAGTTTCCAACCATTGTTTCTCATCCTTCCATCTGGTGCTTTGGTGAATAACCTGGCCCCCTGTGCCTTGTGGCAGCCTCTCAGATACTGGAACACTGCTATCATGTCTCCCCAATTTCTTTTCTTTAGACTAGCCAACTCAAGTCCTGTAGCTGTTCTTCGTATGTTTTAGTCTCCAAGCCCTTGATCATCTTAGTTGCTCTTCTCTGAATTTTTTCCAAACTCTCAACATCATTTTCGTGGTATGGTGACCAAAACGCTGCAGTATTCCAGGTGTGGTCTTACTAGGGATTTATAAAGCAGTAATAGCACTTCACGTGATCTAGATTCTATGCCTCTGTTTATACAACCCAGGATTGCATTAGCTTTTTTGGTTGCTGCTGCACACTGTTGGCTCATACTCAAGTGATCGTCCACTAGGACTCCAAAGTCCCTCTCACAGTTGCTGTTTTTAAGCCAGGTCTCCTCCAATCTGTATTTGTGCCTTTGGTTTTTCCTGCCTAAATGTAAGACTTTGCTTTTCTCACATTTTGTTGGATAGGGCCCATTGTTCAAGTTGGTCAGGATCTTTTTGGATCCTGAGTTTGTCTTCTGGGGTGTTGGCTACTCCTGCCAGTTTGATGTCATCTGCAAATTTGATGAGTTTTGGTTTTCTTGTTTGAATTCATAACTTGTGCCACGTGCAGTCCCAACCACTGTGAAGGTAAAACACAAAAATGGTGGTTACCAGAAGAGGAAGGTGTAGAATTTCATAGTCATTTTCAATGCATACACTACAGCTTAATGATGGTTCTTAAATGTGCTCAGGTTACTGGAAGTAGAGGAACACAACATGCAGGTTGTAGGAAAAAAATGAAGAGCAGAAAATAGGATCAGTTGTTGGACACAAACCTGTTCAATGACTAGGTATTTCTAAAAAAAAATTATGCATTTCAGAAACTGAATACAGATAGTCCTTGACTTACAAACTTACATACAACCAACTGCCAGAGCATCCCCCTGTCCACATGTTTAAAATTTGGGCACTTGGCAGCCAGCATATATTTATGACAATTGTAGCATCCCAGGATCCTGTGATCTCCATTTGTGACTTTCTCAAGCAGCTTTTGACAAGCAGTCAATGGGGGAATTAAGACTCACTTAACCACTGCAGTGATTCACTTAACAACCATAGCCAAAAAGGAAGAAAAGTCAGGCATGACTCACTTAACAACCACCTTGCTTAGCACCAGAAATTCTGGCGCACCAGTTCTGGTTGTTTAAGTTGAAGACTACTTGCACAGCCCTCTATTGCCATGTGCTGTCTAGCCCAGGGATAGGCAACCATGCTGGCTCAGGAATTCTGGGAGTTGAAGTCCACAAGTCATAAAAGAGCCAAGGTTGCCTACCCCTGATCTAGCCCTATGGCAAGGGTAGGCAACCATGGCTCTTTTATGACTCGTGCACTTCAACTCCCAGAATTCCTGAGCCAGCATGGCTCAGCTTGGAAACCTCTCCCTTTCCCCTCAGCATGGCTGGCTCAGGAATTCTGGGAGTTGAAGTCCAGGAGTCATAAAAGAGCCAAGGTTGCCTACCCCTGCCCTATGGGATTGCAATTTGGATAATCCATTTTGTGTCCTGCACATCTGGAAAACACTACCCTGAGAAGCAAGTATTTGTAGTGCTTGAAAAAAACTGGTACAAAAAGGTTAAATCTGGCAGTTTTCAAGTAGATGGAATTTGATAAGGAAGACAGGGATGAATAACCACTGAGGTTACCAGAAGATGGTATTTAGTCTTATATTACTGTGATGGCTCAATTAAAATAATAAATTGCTCTTGAAATTTATTTGGAGCAGCACATGGAACTAGTAAAGTTATTTATCCATGTCATAGTGATGGAGAAGCCATGTTCAGATTTATTAGATTGCGGAGCAATGTCCGAAGATATTTGGCTTTTGACATTAGGATTTCTGATAAGCCCTTTATTGGTTTTTATTTTCTTTTAAATGTTTTTGCACCATGCCTATTTTACAGTTGAATTTTAGTTATGTTTTGATCGTAGCCTGCCGTTTACTATTCCCGCAGGCTTTCCACAAAACAGAGAGGGGCTCGCTGGGAAAGGGGAGTTTTGAAACTTTTTGCAAAAGGGCTGTTGCTCCCGTTTGAGGTGAAAAAGTAAAACGCTTGCGTGAATCTCGAACAAAATAACATCATCCTCCGCCTCTGCTGCGAAAAGAGCGTCGTGAACCTTCCATAGAAACTCGTTGTCGACTTCGCAATAAATGGAAAGTTCGCTGTGGCTTCATCGGGATTGTGAGCAAGCCTGAACGCCACGGGATACGCTTTGGTTGGGGGGGGCGGAGCAATGATGAAAGTCAGTTTCACTCTCTTCCAATTGGCCGCGAGAGAAGAGGGCGTGGCCGAAGCGGAGAAGATATTTACTGTAAGAAGGTGGGGCATCTGATATTTGTAGGTGGGGGACCTGTTGCTTGTTTTTCGTCCGTCGGCTGTCCGGTAAGATGCCTGCCTTGCATGTTCCTATTACTTAACGAGGTGTGGTTGGGACGGGATGGCGTGATGGCGATGATGTTCGTGTAAGTCGGGTTATGTACCCCCGCAAAATAGGTAATTTGGATTGAGGGGGGACAAGCAAAAGGGTTGAAAGTCAACTGCGGATCCAAATTTTGTGTCGTTGGCAAGCATAGTAAGAAAATCCCTTCATTTTCTGGTTTTCATTCCTGGTCCTAAATTACTACTATGGTCATTTTAAGCCACCATTTGAAAGCTGTTTGTGATGGTATTCGTCATCTGTGAATGGGCTCACGCCCTTTTCGATCCGTCGGAAAAAACCAGTTCATTTTCAGTGAAGTAACTCTGCTCATTTCAAAGAAGATGACTTGACGAAACGAAGCCCTGAGGAAGAAAGCGAACGGCTTAACGGTGACTCAGAGCTTCGTCCTGAATAATAGCTTTAAATACTTTCGGTTGAAGAAGACCTCAAGTGGCGTCTCGTTATTTTACCTGCTATATTTAAAGTTTCTCTGTCGTTTTAAGAGCCCGGCGCCATTCCAGATTAGACGCGCCTCTTTCATTTTCCTCTTTCTATTAAGGCAAATACAGCAGCCTTTACTGCCAAATGAGTTTAATTCACTTTTACCTTCCCGAACCATGGCTGGCTAGCACATGTGGTCTGCCAAAATCCAGTGACTGGAAGTCATGATATCTTTAGCGTCCTCTGCTAAAAAGTTCCCTTCTTAAGGCTACAAATAAAGATGCCTCATTTAATCTCCCTCCTATTCTTTCTCTAATTTATAATTTGGGGTTTGTTGTATTTATAAGATGCTGCTATGTACAACTTGGGTTTGGTTATCTTTATAAGCCATTAAGTAGTTTCTGATGGGGGCAAAGGTAAAATGTATTAAAAATTGTACAGAAAATCTTAACTCTTTGCCCTCTAATGGTCATCTGACTTTTTTTGAGCCAATCTGGTAGCACACACTCTAAAGTTTTGGCACTACATTTTGTGTAATTCTTTGGTCATGTGGCCAGCAGGACTAATGAATGAGAAATAAAGTTATGGTCCATTTCAACTGCAGGGCACTAGGTTTGGTGTGGTGCTTATTTGAATAATAATTAAAGTTGCAAATAATTTATTAGCAATGTAGCAGGCTGTTTTAGTCTTTGTGTATAGGGTGATTTTAATTTGTGGAAGGCATTTTTCACTATCTTCAGATTTCCTTCCACAGGAATTGGTTCTTTCAAATTTTTGATAATGCTTCTAATCAAGAATTTTGCAATCATTTCCCAATTCTTGCTTTGTTGCTTTTCGCTCCCCTCCACCTTAAAAGAAACATTTAACTGAAGTTGCAAAATAAATACTGCTCACTTTCTACCTAGATTGGGGAAATGTGTGCATTTCAAAATAAACTGGAAGAAGCACTTCTTACCTTACCTTCTCTATAATGTTCATTAAAGCAATCAGTTTTTCCAATTTGTGTGCAAGTCTGAAAACTGATGCTAGTGCTGCATGGAGGAATTAGCTTGTTAATATGACTTTTAAAGCAGCAGCATTGTATGGCCCAATCGGGAGCCTGAAAAGAAAATAATGGGGCTGCTTTATGAATAGTGGGATATGTCCATATCTGAGCTGAAGCAATTTATCCAAATTTTTGAAGCATGCAGCACTTTTAAGTGTGAATATCCACATGGCTAATTTGCTCTTTGGTGGTACATATCTTTTGGCAAGAAAAGGGAAAGGAAAGGAAAAACAGGGTAGTTTTTGAAACATACAAGCTGTGATCCAGAGTTTTCACTTTAAACTTTAGGTGTGATTATATTGTCATAAATAACCATATCTGGAACATTAATATGCTATAACAATAGGTTTATGAATTCTTTAAACTCATCATGCTAAATATGCAAGAAATGATTGGATCAGTTTTTAAGGAGCTCTTTGATTATACAATACTATACAATATTCAATATATGACAATAAGCAGATCGATAGTGTCAGAAGTAAGTCTTCATGCTGCTGAGTTTTCTGTTCTTGTGGCATGAACCTTGAGGCTATTTCTGAGTGTTTTTCTAGGCCTTGATATCTGTGGTTTAATCCTATTATCATATCCTGCTTCCCAGGTGATGGGGCTAATGACTCCTAGAGTTTGGGTGGGGCATGCAGATTTTCTCTTTGTCTTCTTGAGTGCTCTGGCTTCAACTTTCTGGTGGTTTTACATCTGCATTTGTATGGGGCTAGCTCTTGCTTGGGGCAGAGAGATAGATTTGGGGTCAGGTTTGGTTTTAAAAAAATCCTTTTGAGGAAAAATATATTTTTCTGCCCTTTTAATATTTCCTTCTCTGGGCTAACTTCCCTCAATAGCTATCTCAGCTGACAATTTCTTTTGTGTGATGGCTGGTAACTTGTTAAACTTGCTTTGCCTATAGCACACTTGGACAATCTCTGTAAGCCAGAGGCCACACCAGATATTTATCTCTTAAGAAGAGTGTGAAGATGTGTATGATCTATTAAATCAAATTAATTAATAGAGCAGACAGCTAGGTTTGTGGCTTTATCAGAGCATTGAGACCCCAAGGGATATTCTGTACTACTACTTTTGCTGATTTTTGTGTCATTTTTTCCTCTGGGTACACATGCTTCCAAACATAGTACTGTGTGGCAACTTCATTTTTATTTTCTAAGAACATCTGAGAATTATGAAGGTTTAGGAGCATTCTTATAAATAAGTATGAGACTAAAGGCTGGCACTGTGCTTTATTGGATGTCTACTGATAATTTAATAAAAGAACCAAAAGGAGACTAGAATGAGGCAAAGAGAGTAGAATTCAGTCTTTTTGAACCTGCCATGGAATTACAGATAACAAGGTAACAATTTCCAGGCAATCTAAACATATCTAAACAACATTGAGTTGAAAAAGCTGTGGGATGTTAAAGATTATGATTTGATATTATCAGCAGGAGTATTACAGCGAAAAGCAGAGGCCCACATAATTGGAAGTTATATTGTCTTAACTATGGATATAGCAGCATTCATAAAGGCTTATTTGGACTAACCATTGAGCAGCCACAGACAGTGATGAAAGTAAAGTTTCCTTTTCACTGAACTGAACCTCTTGGACTTAATGGATACTATGCCTCATAATTTTATTAGAAGCAATCTGGAGGTGGATTGAGATTGCTTTCTTTTGGAATATCTTTTTAAATTACCTAGTTGGAGGACTTCCAGTTTGGTATAGTGGTTAAGGCACCAGGTGGAAACTGGGAGATGTGATTTTTAATCAGGCCTAAAGCCTGAAAACCAGCTTGGTGACATTGGGCAAATCAGTCTCTCTCAGCCCAATTCACCTCACCAGGCTATTATTGTGGGGAAAATAGGAGAAAGGAAAATCAGGTATGTTCACTACCTTGAGTTGTTTATAAACTAGCCAGGCCTAACTCTGCTTATTTTCAAAGTCTAAACAAGATCCATCTGGCTACTTCCTGCTGAGAGAGTCCCAAATAGAATACTTTTTCCCAAGAATTACTTGATACTATGAAGTAATTCTTTACCCATAATGAAAGGCAATTTCTGAACCATGCTCTCTTCCTTCGGGATTTGATAACAGCTTGCATATCTGAAAGTGATTGGCAAAGCTACTATATAGTATTTAGAAGAAAAGAAGAAAAAAAGAAAAGAATAATGGGAGGATTTGAGTTACACAGTTGAATTGTCCATTCTTAAGAGTACGTTGTCATCCCATAAATAAATTGCTAAATCTCAGTGATTACATATAGAGCAATAACAGACTACCTTATCTAAGACTCCCATATCTTTGCTTTAAGCTGGCAATATGGAGCAATTTTCAGCCAAGGATGGACATTACATGTCCGTGATGGTATGGTTAAAGCAAATTGGGTCAAACATATTCTGTCCTTCCACCTTGTTTAAGATTTAAGGTAGTGATTGGGAGATTCCTTTCACAGAAGTCTTGGGGACCTTTTTTTTCTATAGCTACTGGTGAGATTGCAAGGCTGATTCAAAAGCTCCATGGGTTCCATTTGCTTAGTAGTCCAGAAAAGATAAAGACACTGACCACAAATGTTCAGTCAGTAGATGCAACTCAGTGGAATAAAACAAAACTAAGAATAAGAAGTACATAGGAATTGACACCAAGCACAGCTTTATCTTCCAGGAAAAGCGGGAGTGAGTAGCAGTGAAACAATACTGTGTAGAACTCCTGTTCCTAAGCCCCCAACACACACACAACAGAGAGGATAAGAGTTTCCTCTGTACAGATCTGTCTGCCTGAAGGCTGTCAGGTTTCATGTATCATATTTTGACAGCTAGAAAAATTCAGAATAGCTTTTGTTTGTGTTGAGAATTTGAAGCTTAGAAATTGAAAGTGAGTAGGATTGATAATCTTTCTATGTATTCAGAATGACCAGACTAATTTGCAGACTGTATAAAGCTCTCCATCCCTTCAGCAGTTATGGTGAATTCATTATTAGAACATTACTTCTATGTGGCAAGATTATTTGTAGAATGGTAATTAAGATGGATATTTAGGACACGTTTACTAGAACTGATCAATTACATATTTTCTGGAAGGTTATCCAATCTGAATAATCTTTGAAATGACCTATAACTAAGTTTATGCTAAGATTTATTTATAAATGTGTTAAGGAAAAACATTATGAACTGAGTGTCTATAGATCTTCACAGGACCTATAGTAACTCATACCTGTATTCCTGCAGAAATGGAAATTTACTTGATTGCAATTGTAACTCTTGGAGAGATTGTGAATAATATTAGAGGCCTGGGCACTGTGTTGGTTTAGAGCCAAAATTCAGCATAGGAATATAAGAAGCTAACAGCAGTTCATTAAGTCCTGCTAGTCTAGTGGTGGGAAAATATCTTGGATCTACCAAGGAAAATGACCAGACAAGAAATCACCAAAGTAAGGGATAGTAGTCTTTTTAGGAATGCTGAGTGTTATGGTGAAATATTGCCTCTTAATTATCCCCAAACCCCCTGAAAACCACAGAAATGAGCCAAAAGGTAGTCGCTTTTCTCAGAGCTGACAACAATTTTCCAGAATTTTCACAAGAATATTCTTGAGTTCTACTTAAAAGTGCCAGGGATCATACTCATGATTTTTGTTAAGCAAAGCACGTGCTTTGCCTCTGGATTGTAGTTCCTTCTTTCTTGTAAGCTATGCTGCCTCTGGTTGTAACCTTTCATAATTTGTCTATGTGGGCTGCAAAATTATTGCAGCAGTTCCTGTTCAAAAGAGTCTTTTTAAAGTTCCAAATTACTTCAGACAGAGGTATTTAGTTCTTGAGCAAGGTAGGTGTTTATGAAGAAATTTTGTCTTGCAGTGGCTAGGATGGTGCCGTAATTGCGAAAGACCAAAAATGTAACTGCACTAGTTTGCATCCAGTCATGCATTCAAGTGGTGGGTTTTTTTTTTTTTTAACCTGATAATAAATTGTCCTTTTCTCATCTGTATAGTTAAAACCTCAGACATGGACCTTGATTTGCAGTGCCAAGAATTTGATACATCAAAATGGAAAGAACTTGTTGCATCCATGAACCAGCACAAAACAATTAGGTAAGTTAACAACATTTAGTGAAATGGAGGACTTTTTGAAGGCATTGTTTGACAACTCTAACATTTCCATTCATGATTTGAATTGGGGAAAATTAAGAATGGATTAGCACAAAAATTCTTCTGAAATGTCACTCACATGAAGGATGGTATTTTTCCCCCTCGCTTTCTTCTTCAAATGTTTTGCTTTCCTATATACCTAATGTTCCTCATTCTTGGAAGTTTTAAAGATGTGGACTTCAACTCCCAGCATTGAAAAACACTGCATATAGCGCTTTCCCTTTCTCACTCCAGTTCATGTATTTTCCAGATGCGTTTGCTCATAGATCCTCTTTAGCCATCTTGATCACTATGATGGGAAATTGTACTGGGGGGCATGGGAAGATGCATGCTATGGTGCATCTGTCAGGTTTTATTCAAGCATTTTAAAAGTGTACAAATAAGCTTATTCTATGAGGGTGCTGTAGATGACAAATAATTCATCTGACTAAATTAGAGTTAATGTCTAAATCCATTTTTCCTCTAAATTTTAGACTGGATGACTGCGGTATAGGAATTAGCCATTGTGAAGATCTTTCTGTTCTTCTGACTACCAACCAAGAACTAATTGAACTGAATCTAAGCAACAATGAACTGGGAGATGCTGGTGTAGATGCTCTATGCAAAGGATTGTTAAATCCCAACTGCAAACTTCAAAAACTCTGGTAAATATTCCTACAATTCGTAGTGGCTTTAGTAGCATTGGATTATACTTTCCAGAAATGGAAACCTTTAGAGAGTTATTGCCTTCCATGTTAGTCTCTTCCAAATTTGGCTATACAAGTAGCCTAGTATTTCTCCCAGGCATAAATTCTCAATAATATTCATCGTTGGCCATTATTGACCAACTATGGTATTTAATACTACTACTAATAATAATAATAGAGTTGGAATGGACCTTGGAGGTCATCTAGTCTAACCCCCTGGTCAGGCAGGTAACCCTATACCATTTCAGACAAATGGTTGCCCAGTCTCTTCTTAAAAACTTACAGTGTTAGAGCATTCACAACTTCTGGAGGCAGGTTGTTCCACTGGTTAATTGTTCTCACTATTTATTACACCCAGTTAGAATAGCAATTGGGATTGGAATTTCTGGTGCTATGTGATGCAGTCATAAAGTGTATAGTAGTCCTCGACTTACTGTTCAAAGTTACAACAGCACTGAAAAAAGTGACCTATGATAATTTTTTACACTTATGACTGTTGTAGCATCCCCATAGTCACATAATCAAAATTTGGATGCCTGGCAACGGATTCATATTTATGACAGTTGCCGTGTCCTGGGGTCATGTGATCCCCTTTGGTGACCTTGTGACAAGCAAAGTCAATGAGGAAGCCAGATTCCCTTAATAACTGTGTTACTAACTTAACTGCAATGATTCACTTAACAACTGTGGCAGTACAGGTCATAAAATGGGGCAAAGCTCACTTAAAAAGTGTCTCAGCGTAATTTTGGGGCTGAATTGTGGTCGTAGGATACCTGTAATGTGATGTGACTCTATCACTTAGTGACAGCAGTCTGGGCACTCCCTGTTGCTGCCATTAACTGAATCCCATTGGCCCTTAGCCAAGGACCTCCCACAGCATCCAGGATATTCCCAGCTTGGTTCCTTCCAGCTCTGAGCGACAGACAAGTAAGGGACTGCCTCGTCTACCTCCTCGTCAACCCCCCAATAGCCTCTTTCCACCCCATTTCTGCCTGTTTGACTACCTGCCTACCAGCTTCCCTTACCTCCATCAGTCCTGCCACATTGTGTGCCACTACTGTATCAGCCAGAGCTTTCTTTGCACTCCCTTCTTCTGCTCCAGGGCTGCCTAGGTCTCCATTTATATCCTGGCCAGAACCTTATTTTGTGCCAACGCACCTGGACAAAAACAAGTAACAAAAGAAAGCCCTGGCAGGCAGGCAAATGGAGGCCCTGGACAAAGTGAGTTCCCAGTGGCACCGGGACAAAAGGTGGTTTGGACAAGGCTCCAGCTGGTGCAGGACGCAGGTGTGGCAGCAGGTAGCACTGGATGGTGTGGGCAGGTGGTAAAAGGCAGCTGTAAATGCAGGTGGGTCTGAGTTTTGTTCATATGACTCCGGGGGACTCGCAAAGGCTGAAACTTCAAAGACTCTTTCAAGTCCATTCATCAACTTCAGCAATTTCAAATGGTTGCTGAATGAATGGATGCTAAATAAGGACTACCTTTCTGAAAACAGCCAGTATGGGTGATTTACAGTCAGCTATATTCAAATGATTTTTCAGATTGGGTTGATAGGACAATCACTTTATACTTCTTTTCCCTGGGAATACTTCATTTGTTTCCACAACAATCCCGTATAATTAATAAATAAGTATAATCATAGAACTCAAGTTCTTTTGTGTTGAACAGTGTTCTTCTAAAAGAAGAATATAGAAGTTTCAATTCTCACATCTCTAAAAGAGCATTGATTTCATATGGCAAGGAGAGCATTCTATTGGTATTTAATTGGAAAGAATGAGGGCTGTTATTTAGATGCGCCTTGACGCAAGTAGGTAAAAAGTGTAACTATTGAAGAAGTCATATATACATCGATTCAGCTGGCAAATGAAAACTAGTATAGCGTTATCAATTGGTTCTATGCCACCCAGTCAGTGTTGACTCTTAGCAAGCACATAGGTAGAGTTTGTCCAGAAAGGAACAGCATACCAATATATCATTTAAAAAACTGCTGCTTGTTACATGTGTCTGAAGCTCTGCCTTTACATGGCAGTTGTTGGTACTATGGTCATATAGCTGTAATACTGTTGATAATATAAACTACAGTGGCCGTGGCCACTTCGCCCCGCCCCTCAGAATCGCTCCGGCCCCCACTCAAATGGATCTGTGGAGAAAGTGGGACGCCTGAGGTGGGTGGGCTGCTTCCCTGGGGAATCTGTTGCTGTCCCTCCAGCTGCCAGCGGTAGGGAGGCTTTCCTGCTACCAGATTTGCCCTCCCCTTTCTCTGACTTTCCCAAGCTGGCCCCAGACCCCCCCCCCATCCTGTCCCCTTTGCAACTTCCTCCTGGAGTATGCCAGAGACTTCCTTTGGGGGTGAGGGAGGAAAGATGGACTACCCATGCATATTGCACCTTTTCCCTGAGGCTAGATCCAGACAGGAAGAGGAATGGGGAAAGCTTTGGATGACGAGGATGGCAGAGGGGCATCAGAGTGGGAGACCCTGATCCAAATGCGAAATGGGAGGCAATGGTGGGGCACTGCAGAGCTGCGAGTGAGGCGAGTTTCTGGAGTGCGCTGAGGAGAGATCCCTCCTAGACAAGTGTCAATCACACTTTGGAAGAGGACTAGCCAAGTCGGCCCCTTCCAAGAAAAGCCCTCAAGTTGGCTGTGCGCAGCCACATGCAGGACAGCTGCAGGGTGCTAAAGATGGGTGCCAGGAATCCTTTTACTCCCTGCTGAGTGGCTTAGGTGGGCCGCTCAGCTGAGGCACCTACGTGCCTGCTGGGGGCCCCTCAGGAGCCGCAGAAGCCTTGCCGCACCATGTGGGCTGTGGGGAGAGGAGCTTTGAAATTCTCTTCTGCACCGATGTAATGCATAGGCTAACTGGAAATAAATGGGACTCGGAGGTAATGTCTTCAGCTTTTGGGACTAAGGACTGCAGAAACGTGGTTGTTTCTCCTGAAAGAAAAGAAGTTGGCTTTTACCAGGGTGGGCCAGTGGCTTACCTAGTTTTGTACAGATACTGATCCTTCTTCCCTTTCCTCCAACCCCCTGCAAACACCCACCCCCACCCCACCCCACCCCCACCCGCTGAGAATTCCAACTGCTTTAGATTACAATTCATTTAGTTTTGAACCAGAATGAACACATTCTGAAAATAGAGGCCCAACATAATTAAAGAATGTCAGGTTGGCGAAATCAACAATTATTGGCAATTGAATCTCTAGGGCAGGGCTTCTCAAGCTTGGCAACTTTAAGACTTGTGGACTTCAACTCCCAGAATTCCTCAGCCAGCTTTGCTGGCTGAGGAATTCTGGGAGTTGAAGTCCACAAGTCTTAAAGTTGCCAAGCTTGAGAAGCCCTGCTCTAGGGGTTCAAAAAGGGGTTTCCAGCTTTGTTGCTAAATACCAAAAATTGAACTCTCCATTCCTGTATGCAAAACAGCTGAGCATTTTGCTATATATGTTTATAATTGTTTGCCATTTTTGAGATGGTGCATAAGATTTGTTTGACTGTCATGTTCCAGCCAGCATAACCACAGGGTTCAGTGGGATGATACTTGCTATCCACTTCTACTCTCAAGTATTAATGTAATTTACACAGTTTGATTATTCCAGGTTACGAAACTGCAACTTAACTACAGCTTGCTGTGAGAAGCTTCGTTCTGTAGTTAGCAAATCATCACTGACAGAACTACACCTGGGAGATAACAGTTTGGGCACATCAGGTGGAAGAACTTTATGTCAAGGACTTGTGGATTCAAGCTGCCAACTAGAATCACTACAGTAAGTACTCAAAGTCCTTCAGTACATATAAGACAACAAACATGTTTTAGTTAGAAGTTTCTCACCTTAGAAAGCTTCTTTTTCATCCATCTTGTATGGACCACTTACACAGAATTGGATAAACCAGCAAAAATTAGGAGAGAGTATAAGATTGAAACTATATCAAATGAGGGATCCAAAGTCATAATATTTCACCCAGACTAAGCTGGAGGTTGCATGAGTCTCAGGGAAGGAGGACTTGGCATCTTTCATTGATTCTGCCTTGTAACTCTCTGTACTCATTTTAGGTATCAGATCATTGACTTTTTAGCAGCCCCAGTTTCTGCCTGTTATAGTAAGTTTTCTGTCTTGGAAATCTCAGGGATTTCCCAATTTTATTTGTTGATGGGGTTGTAGATCTGTATATAGATTTGTTTGTAATAATGGCAGGGGAAGCTTCTGGACTCTTAATTCTTGCTTGATAAGCAAGAAACCTTTATGATTGGGGTGGTCTTCATACAGATTATCTGGTGTGCCAGTTGTGCCCTTTCCTGAATAGAGGCCTTAACACATCTTGTAGTTGTTATGACTTAGGTTCATTTTGGCAGTTGCAACCTTTAAGTAGGTCTGTGAAGACCACTTGGAAACTACAGGTTGAATATAGCGCAGCAGCGCAAGCAAACTGTGGTTTGATCATGTAGCACTTTTGCTCCGTATTGGTTATGAGTGCTGGTTATCAGGCTTCATGGCTTGGGGCCTGGATACCTGCACAGCAGGTATCTGCTTGTTTCTGCCCATTCCATAAGATCTGGCAGAATCGGCATACTCCAGATTTCCATTAATAAAGCAGTGCTTATCTTGTTGGGATATTAGAGACGTGTACTCTGTGCCATTTCTGCTTTCTGGAACCACATTCCCCCAAAATGCACATGGTCCCAATCCTGTTGTGTTTTCAGAAAGGCTTAATGACCTGAGTTTTCAGCGAATCCTTGGGAGGGTGGTTTTTGACTCCAGTTGTTGAACTCCTTTTTTTATGGTGTGTAGCTGGTTTCATTAATTTTCCTGACTTGGGTTTTGGCACTCCTATAGTTATTTGCTTGCTTGTAAACTGGATATAGATAGCACTTGCTTTCTTGCTTTAATCTTATTTATATTTTATTGGCTGCTTAGAGTTGGTGTTATGATGGAGGCAGCCTAGAGGTCGGTTAAATAAATGAATACGAAAACTAAACAAAATTGGGTTGAAAAGTTCTGCTATAGGTTGTAATATGAATACAGTACATCCTCTGCACTTTCCCAAACCTGTAATATATGTCTTTACTATTATCTTTTGGAAGTCAACTCACTCGTATCTCTTACAGATTACAATTCTGTGACCTCACAAAAGAAAACATAGATGCTCTCTGCTCTGTACTATGTGTCAAATCATCCCTGCAAATGCTCAACCTGAGTAATAACAAGCTAGGAGATGAAGCAGTGAAACACCTCTGCCAAGCCTTGGTGAAGGGCTCTTCTAACTTGCAATCCCTACAGTAAGATACAATTCATTTTTGTTTGGTGTTCTCTCTTTTGGGGTATGTCACAGCTGAGAATGTTCTGAAGACGTGGGGGTCTACCTTAAAGGGTAATCCACCCAAGATGGATTGTATCAGGCTGAACGTTTAAAATAGTTTGAACTTGGATTAGCTATTTCAGTTATTCTGAGTTCAAAATAAAACAATTTATTACCTTGAGGTAAGATGTACGTCCAATAATAAAACAATTAGAATTACTCTAAGGTAAGAAGGACAGTCAATACATTTTACAAATAAATACATTATATTTCAGAGTTTTATCCAAACTCAAGACAAAAGGAGTTTTAGTCCATATTGTTATAAGTAATTCACCAAACACTGAAGATTTGAAAAGTCCACTAGCCAAATCAACAGCAGGTTGTCAAATGTAAACCGTGATTGTATAGTCACAGATAGTCCCTGTTGCTAAGCTGTTGCTCTTTATCTTGTAATTATATTATAAACTACAACTTGTACATATTGTGCATGTGCATTAGGAAGAAATCTCAAATTAATAGTCTGAAATATATTTTTCCTGTTAGGTTATTTGTAGGTTGTGTTAAATGACTCCATTGTTCTTGCTACTGTCCATGTATGTGTGTGTTTTAAAGCATGATGTGTTTTAAAATCCAGTTAATTTTCTAAACTGGATGTAGATAGCTTTAAACCTTGATTAATCACCCTTCTTTCTGGCCTTATGATGAAGCACAAAGCAGGGGACTTGTTTAGACTTCCCATTGTATCAAAATGTGTGAAATACCACAATTGTGGCTGTTCTCTTCCAAGCTCAGAACAACTTCATTTTCCTTATATGCATACCCTTAGAAATTCAAAGTCATGTGTTCTGTAGCTGCAAGATGCCCACCTCTAATACTGTAATTATTGTAGGCAGAGTTGCTGAAATAACAAAATTCTATTGTCAGTTTTCTGGTGAAATCCAGTGCAGCTTTGAAATTGTTTTTTGTTTATTTGCAGATTAGAGAGCTGTGAGATCACTCGTGCTAGTTGTGACGACCTCAGTACTTTCCTTAGCAGTACTCCATCCTTGACAGAATTATGCATAGGAGACAACAATATTGGTGATGCAGGTCTAGCTGTCCTCTGCCAAGGTGTCCAAAATCCAAATAGCAAATTAGAGAAACTATGGTAGGTGGCTCCCTAAACATTGGCAGTTTTAGAATCTTAACTTGTATCAAATGTCCTTTGGTAACAAACTAAGTCAATCAGGCTTTCATAGTGGCTTGTAATGTACCAGGGGATAACTAGGTTGTTATAGCCAAGTCCAGAATGGAGATCTGCTTAGTAATGTCTCTTATTTATTTCAAGTTGGAAAATGGTGTTAATGTATACTGCCTTTTTAATATTTAAAACTACACCTATATACTCTTTTAATATTTTAAATATATATTATAGTATACATTTTCAGAGATTATAGTTTATTATCATAAGTCTTGGCAACATATTTTTTTCCTCCCAGTGCAAGTGAGGATAATTCGTGAAATTTAAAGTGCATACAATCTAACTTGTGTAAGTAGGCATTTTTTTTTTATTGAAAATTTTTAAAATTTTACAAAAACAAAACAACCCTTCCCCAAACCTCCCCAACCCTCCCATTCCCTCCCCCGACCTTCCCAGAGCTGAATATAGGCTTAATTGAAATTTCTTCAAAAAAATCTTTAAAAAAATATAAACCATGAATAAATCTAAATACATTAATTAAACAAATTATAAGATAATTAACAATAATATATATATATATATAAAACATAAATACAAAAAAATGCTTAAAAAGAAAAAGAATAAAGAAAAAGAAAAAAATAAAATAAAATAAAAAAATAATAATAAAAAAATAAGGTCTATAAGATGTTTTAAATTTTAAATATAAGTTATTGATAAGTAGGCATTTTTGGTATTCCCCGTTGTGGGGGATGGAACTCTGTGTGCAGTTTCTACAATAATTCCTTATGTTTGTAAAGTATATTTCTAAAGAAATGAAACATTTACAATAAATGAGTCACAAAGCCCAGTTTTCATCCATGTTTCTAAAATGGCCATCTAGCCTAGTAATGGCCAATTCTTTTCTGTAATAATCAGAAATGGATAATCTCTGATTCTGGAGTAATGTCAGAAATGCTACCACTAAATGGCTTTCATCAAGTGGGGTTCCCATTTGCATTCAAGACAAGGGAGAGGGGGAAGACCAATCTTCCAGGCTCAGGTATGTTGAGAAATATACTTGGTCTTTATCTGTTTTCATTACCCAAGGGGGATTTTTCTGAGTCATACGTTTATTTCAGTATTTTTTATGTATTACTACTTACTACAAGTGAATGGGAGGTAGTTTAAAAACAGATGTAAATGAATGTTTTGAATGGTATATGTGATTTGAAGAGGGATCCAGGGGTCTCCCATCTTACTGTTGGTGAAAAGCTAAAGGCAATGATTTGGTGATTATTTCAGGTTGTGGGAATGCAATATCTCTGCTGCTGGTTGTGAGGAACTTGCCAAAATCATTGGCACCAAAGAGACACTCAAGGAGATGAGCCTACTTGGAAATCCTGTGACAAACGAAGGAGTAGAACTTTTATGTCAAGGGCTGAAGAATCCAAAAACGAAACTCCAATCTCTATGGTTAGTGCATGTTTTCTTCTTGCTGCAATCAGCAATGCTGTTTAACAGGATATATCTAGCATGGAGGGGCAATGTAGCTTCAAGGGATTGCTTAAATCAGTGGTTCTCAACCTTTTTAATGCCGCGACCCCCAACTGATCATAAGTCGAGGACTACCCAACCGGTCGTAAGTCGAGGACTTTGCCTGGGAGCGCTGCGCATGCATGGTGCTGCCCCCTGCGCTGGCTGAGGCGTAGCTGGCAAGCGGCAGAGACGGCGCAGGCCGACCACCGGCTGGGCCACCAGCTGGCCCAGCCCAAGGGAGGTAAGGCACCCGCCGGGCCCCACGCGCGCCAGCAACCCTCCCTGTGCCCGCCGGCCGCCCACCTCCCACCCCTGGCCCTCTTTTACTTACATTTTTAGTAGTTGCTCAGCAGGGAGGGGTGGAAACTTCCAGATAACTCGCCTTCGCTGCAGACAACTTGCAGCACCGTTTGCAGAATGGGACTTTTGGCGGGCTCAGCAGGGCAGAGACAGCCTGGACAATTCCTATTGGCTTTTGAAAGCCAATAGAATTAGATTCTATTCAAGAGAGTCTATTCTATTGACTTTCAAAAGCCAATAGAATAAAAGGGAGTAGACAGCTAAGGAAAAGGGGGAAAAATGGCGGACTGCGTTGTTTGGCGACCCCCGTGAAATGGTCGTTCGACCCCAAGTGGAGTCCCGACCCACAGGTTGAGAACCACTGGCTTAAATGATATTCCTGTCTAGCTTCTGATTCCAACATATCTGTAAGATAACTCATCCCCAGAAAATATATCCTTGATGTGAGTTGGAAGCTCTTTAAACCTCCCTTCATTTTCTGAGCGCGTTTTTGCTTTTTATGCCTTTCTGTAACTTGCAATTTTTACCACTGAAGCGTGAGGCCAAATGAATATGAAAGAAGGTTCTGCTGAAGCAGTGAGAGAATCATGTGGGTAAATAGAGCTAGAATTGCTGGGTCTTCAGCATGTTCTTAGGCCAGAACAAAACTAGCTGCTAATAATAATTTGACAGAAGAGAAAGCAAACAAAATCCGGGAAAGGCTTCTTGCGTTGCAAAGCCCCAGTGTTGTAAAAGATGCTCTTATTTACCTGCTACAGGTTAAGAGACTGTGGCTTGACTGCAGCTTGCTGTAAGAGTATTAGCTCTGCTTTGAGTGTGAACTCTGTCCTAAAAGAGCTGCAACTGGGTGGCAACTCTATTGGAGATGAAGGGGTGATTGAAATCTGTGAAGGTGTGAGTAGTCCAAACTGCAACCTTGAATCCCTCTGGTGAGTGACAGTGTAAACATATCTCTTATCCTTAATTTATTATTTTTTGATGTGTGTGTTGTTGTGCTTTCTGTATACTGCTTTATGTGGGATTCTTCTAACCCTGTTTTTCAAACTTGGCAACTTCACGTTGTATGGACTTCAGCTCTCAGAATTTCCGAGACAACATGCTGGGTAGGGAATTCTGGGACTTGAAGTCTACACATCTTAAAATTGCCAAGTGTGAGAAACGCTGTTCTACCTTTTTTCTTTGCCTGGAGTTTGCAGTGAATATTTTCCATCCACCGAGCTTCTGAGGGTGGCATTCTTCACCTAGAACAGCAACATGAATAGCCTTTGGGTGTATTAGTCCTTCCTATGAAAAGTTGGCCTACACCAGGGGTAAGCAACCTTAGCTCTTTTATGACTCGTGGAGTTCAACTCCCAGAATTCCTGAGCCAGCCATGCTGAGGGGAAAGGGAATTTCCAAGCTGAGCCATGCTGGCTCAGGAATTCTGGGAGTTGAAGTCCCATAAAAGAGCCAAGGTTGCCTACCCCTGGCCTACACTAAAGCATTCTTTTAGTATAAAGGGGGCTTATACTCAAAATCTGAATGAATAAAAAGGAATAGTACAGGACATTAGACTTTAGTATCATCTTAAATGCCTCATCTTCATCAGGTTCCCAGGACTCACACGCTATCGTAATCCCATATTTTAGAGGACTAGGCAGTTATCATTGAAGGTGCAGGATATCAGATTATGTATTCTAGTAATTGCATTCCAGGGTGTTTTTTTTTTTAATATATAAACATATTCAACTATACTAATTGCTGTTTTTTTAGATACATCAGCCGACCTGGATACCATTTTAAAAAAAACTTTTATTTAACCTTTATGCAAATATAGGGTAGAGATTGTTTCTAAAGATAGGTGTGCTAATCACAGATGCGTTTGCAAAAGTGATATATGCAACAAACCTTTGGAGAAATAAAATGGTTTCATTGATTTTGTGCTGATTGAATTTTTTTAAAGTGTATTGGCCACAGTATTTAGGTATGCTACCTCTTTTCCAGCCCTCCTCTCTGTCTCCCCAGTGGTTTATTGGAGAATAACTAATACATTACAGGTAGTCCTCAAATTACAACAGTTCATTTAGTGCCTGTTCAAATTATACCAGCACTAAAAAAAATGACTTATGACTGTTCACACTTATGACCATTTCAGTATCTCCATGGTAAGGTGGTCAAAATTCAGCCACTTGGCAACTGACTCATATTTATGACAGTTGCAGTGTCCCGGGGGGGGTCATGTGATCACTTTTTGCGACCTTCTGACAAGCAAAGTCAATGGGAAAGCCAGATTCACTTAACAACCATGTTACTAACTTAACACCTGGAGTGATTCACTTAACAACTGTGGCAATACAGATCATAAAATAGAGCAAAATTCACTTAACAAATGTCTCATTTAGCAACAGAAATTTTGGGCTCAGTTGCAGTCATAGGTCGAGGACTACCTGTGTGGGATCTGCTAGCCGAGTTTTGATTCTGTGTCAGCACAGTCCTATAGATACCATGTTAAGTGGAGCTGCTCTGAAGCTCAATGAATGTAGGATTGCAGAGTAACTGGCTTTATTTAACAAGACTGGCTTTCATTGGAAGAAGCTAAATACTAATTTTGAACAAACACAATGGTGAGATCTTCATTTTTCCTCCTAGTTAATATAACTTCTGGAAGTATCCTAAAAAACCGAAAAGCTTACTGTTCCCTGAAATCAGTGAAACATTTTTGAAGGTTGGAACAGTGGCCACTGCACAGGTCTACCTTTTGCAAATAGACGCTATAGGCTATAGCTATATAGCTAGGGCAGTTCCTAAGGATTTGTACAAATTGGAGGGTTTGGTTTATTTTTTTTACTAATCCTGTTCTCTTGACAATGTTATTCAGTGTTATTCTGACTTCTTCTTAGGCTGGGGCAGTCGAGTCTTACAGCAGTTTGCTGTGATGCACTTGCCAAACTTATAGTTGAGAAACCCTGTCTACGAGAACTGGATGTGAGCTACAGCCAAATAGGGGATGAGGGTGTCTTAAAGTTGTGTGAAGCGGTGAAAAATCCAAACTGTAACCTGAAATATCTAATGTAAGTATCTCTTGGTTAGCATGTAAGATTGATGAAAAAGGGGTAGTTTAAGAGTGATTTTAGAAAAATGGAAAAGGATTGCCGTCTATAATTGTGTTCAAATTAAAAACTATATATACCGTAGCTTTGATAGAGCTTCCTAAACTGCTCTTCTCCAAATACCTTTGTTATATTTGCATTCGGTCTGTAATTGTTTCCAGGATGACCAATTGCCATTTTAAATATTTCAGAAGCACTTCAGTGAGCTCTTAATCGATTGACTGACTTGGGCATGTTTTTCCTTGAGGAGTCTTGCTCAAAGTCATTCAGGACCCATCAAATGCTCTTGATGTTCCTTCAAAGCAATTTGCCTGAAATGTATATCTTTAGAAGCATGGTTCTGGTTGATTGAATCTTAATGTTAGAAAGAGCTTTAGTTGAATGCCTGCCTTTGGGGTAGCCAGAACATCTCCCTCTGTGAGAAATAGCTTCACGTGTGGAAATGAGATTTTATCTGCTTTATTGTATTATTAGAGATGTGATTATCAACTTTGAGTGATTTTATGCTTGTCTGATATTTCTAGTGTAGTTCTAGTACTGAATTCTCATCCATAATCTATGGTATTAGTAATCTGAATTAAATTCTTTTTTTGCAGCATGTATGACACTTATTGGACTTCTAAAGCAAATAAGGTGGTGAAGACTCTGGACGGGCTGAAGGCTGACTTTCAAGTGGTTACATGAATGGGGCAGCTTTGCTGGGACCATTTCTTGTCTTCTGTTGATTTTTGTTTTATAAATCAAGTTACTAGCCCAATGATTTTTTTTTTTAATTCCAGAGTTATGGACATGATGTGATGTACCCCAAAATTCGATGTTAGGAATATGATGAAATGTTGAGGTAGTTCTGAAGGAAGTTTTTAGGTCTATATCAAATTAAAATATATGTGTAAACCGTGTTGGTGGGCTTTTACCATTTGGAAAATAAGAGAAGGGTAGAACAAAGTAAAATAAATCTCTTGTCCACTGTCATAAAGCAATAATGTAGATTGTGTTATTTTTTCCCAGGGTAGGAAATAAAATTGTTTAGATAAGATTGACAACACTGCTCACTTTTGATAGCTAACAAAATGTTAATTGCAGTTATTTCATATGTTCTGCTTAAAGTATAAGTGATCTTATCTCTCTGTCTATGTAGCTTTATTAAAAAAATAAAGTTTGTTTGCAAAGATATATTTAGGATTTTGTCTTTGTTCAAAGAGACACTAAACATTTACATTAATTTTCTTTTATATATTCCTGGCTCAATACAAATTCTGTTTATGCTACTACACTAATTTTTTAAAAGCCTGTATAATGCTAATGCTTTGCTGTTTTTTTCCCTGCCTAATTTTAATTAACCATAATGCACTCCTATCTGGTGAAACATGTTAATTACTTACATTGAATATCCTCTCTGAGAAACTAGAGAGTTTAGTGATGGGCAATGTGCTGGATGCATTTCTGTTCTTATTCGAATATGGTATTCTGGTCCAGTAGATAACTAATCTATACTAAACCTCAGTATGCCTTCCTAAAGTTTATTATGTTTGATATACTATTCATACTTATTGGTACCATTTAATAACATTATTTTTTGTTTCCTAAAGTTTATTATGTTTGATATACTATTCATACTTATTGGTACCATTTAATAACATTATTTTTTGTTTCAGTAGCTTTTGAATTATCGTTAAAACAATTTAAGCAATAACCCTGTACTGTGGTTACCTGTATTCAGTAGTGGTTACCACTTCTGTCATCCAGGCTTGATAGGTTGCAGAAGATTATAGGGAATGGACTTCAAAGATAGTTCAGAAACATTTGATGGAACAAATTGGAGCTCTTTGTCTGATAAAGACTAGAAACGGAACAAGCAGGTTTTATCCTGAAGCTTTTGCAAGCTTACATGTACCTTGTTAAAACACAAATCCAGTTTGTTACGACCCTGAGCTTTGTGATCTGGGGTATTATTTTAGGGGTGTGTAACAAATTGCCTGCTTTACTTCACTTAAGAACTCAGGCATATGGACTATAGAGAGTCATCCTTACTAATCTTGATTTTTGCCAAATTGTCCTGCCACTTGTAGATTCCGTATGGAAACACTGACTGGTATAATTAAATCCAGACATACATGGGTGATCTTACTAAGTCCACTTCAAACAACTCACCAGGGTTGTGAAAATAACTCCGTATTCATACCATACAAACTAGATTAAGATTCAAAATTATTGTCCTCTACTTGCAGTTCTTAGAGCCAGCTATTACAATAGGAAAACGCTAGAACTGTAGTACTCCATTAGGACAATCAACAGGTGGATGTGCCAAGGATTCTTAATCACTAAGTTGTTTTAAAAGAGAAAGATGGGAAGGGGGAGATCTAAGCATATTTTCAATTTAGTCCTTGGACAATTTTTTTTTCATTTCCATCAAATTTCTCCATCTGCAGAATATTTTTGTGTGATATTTCCAGAAGTTTCCAAAGTAGTTAAAACCAAGAAGAAAACAAGCTGCCGTGTCGGCATGTTTTTTTCCCTGTAACTAAACCATCCTTTGTTCTGTCCCTTAGCTCTACTCTTGCTACTCTTGCTACCCTAAAGCAGGGGTGAGGAACCTTGGCTCTTTTATTTCTGGGAGTTGAAGTTGACAAGTCATGAAAGAGCCAAGGTTCCCCACCCCTGCCCTAAAGGTTTCTCTTTAGCTTGCCAGGAGAAAGTTGAAAGAAGCTTCTATCAGCCTATAGATTAGTACATTGTGAGTAGAGCTACATCAGAGCCCCAGTGACAATTCTAAATGTGTGTCATCATTCACGACTTATCTCCCCCAAAGAAACAGCTCAATTTATATACTAAATGTTTAATTGCAGATATTTTTCTACTTTAAACGTTCTGCCTGGGCATTCCCACCATAGTATCATGGGAACTATGGAAGTTGTAGTCCAATCTCTGGAAAGTAGCAGGTTGAAGAAGTCTGTTTCTTAGTCAATTTCCTTCTTTGGAGAGACAGTAACTGGCTTATCTCCAGGCAGTACTGGAGCAGCTCCAGCCAGCTTTTCCCACCCCAAAAGTAGAGATTAACTCTGCTGGTTTTGTGGAGTGAGCAGGCCTGTGTCAGTACACTACCGTAGTTGGACATTAGTTATTCTTCTGTGTTGTTCAAGTAGCAAAGGTTGAGGGGCTACCTAAGACCAGCAAGAAAAAAAAATGTTTTTTTTTTCTTAATAAGATCGTGATAGTTAATTGCTCAAAATCCTGACTGTGAGCTGTAGAGGAAGGTGTGAAAACTCTGATCTCCTACATTTTGCTTTAGGAAATGGAGGTAGAAGATTGTATGTTTTTCAATAAATGAAACCTAGTCAGTTATTATGAGGCAGAGCTTGTTTTTTCTGCTGCAGTATGCCAATCCTTAATTTGCTACAAGTTTGTTTTTTTTAATCAAAAAATGCCAAAGGCTGATTTTTCCAGCAATGTTCTAAAAAGTTAACAGAATTAAAGTGTGGAAGGGTGAATCTGACTGGGTAAGCAATGAAAACTTGGCTGCATGTTGGTACTTGTCAAGATTTCAAAGAGGAATGTGTGTATATGGGCAATTTCTAACAGACCAGCTTCCCACTTTTATTTGCATATGGTCCCTTGAGATTTAATTGACAATAATGGACATATTTTACTGCACTTGTAAAAGCCCTGCGTTTAACACAAATTTCACCAACTCACATATCCTTCACCATATGAGGCTTAAGTATTTTAGGCAATGCCTCTGACATCTGTGTAGGCAAGCTATGAAAATCTGGGGTAATGCAACGTATTCAGAATAAAGATATCTGAGCTCCTTCCTCTTAAATAAAAGGACAATGATAACAAGGGCTGAATCAACCTTCTCTAGCCAGTAGCCTCAGATATATTGCAATTTCAGCACATTTCAAACGGTCTAGCTGGGGATTATGTACTGGAATCTGATAGGAAATGCAGCAGAGATGTTTCATTTTTTTCCCTATTAAATATATCTCATCTATCTATTTTGATAATGCTATCACTGCTATCTCAGAGTACAACGGGGCAGGTTGTTTGCTTGTTTTTAAAATGAGGGTTAAAAATTTCAAATTGGGTTCAGGGTTTGTTTTCTATATCAAATAACTGTTAGTAAGCTGCTTCCTTCTCAATTGCCCTGGTTGTGTATTGCATGCTTCAGCTGAGCTGATCACATAAACAAGGTCCTTTTTTTAAAAAAAAATAACCCTTAGTTTTTTGGGCTGGTATTCGTGAACTTTATGAGGGTCAATATACTGAGAATGAACAGAGATTGCCGGCAGGATGTTCATCAATATGGCTAATTGGTGTATACACTGTTCTAGAGAGAATTGCATTTACTCCAAAGGAGTTACCAGGAGGGTCCCCAACACCACTTTTAAGGCACTATCCTTACCTCAGAACTCTCCATGTTTGATCAAGGCTTCTTTTTCAATCTGTGACAGATTAGAAAAGGTGAAGACCATTGGTTACCCTCTCATACACTTATCCAAATTCTACCTGAATTTGTGGATGACATTCTGATCTTCTGAAAAGAACAGGTAAGGGGTCACATGCAGAGAGGATGTCTTACAGAATGGGGAAAGGAGAATTTGTCTAAGAAGGAAGTTGTAAGCAGGAAGAGGAGGAAAAAAACTGACAAGCACACAACTAATTATTTGACTGGCAAAGAGATGCAGATTCCGGAGGGATTCAATACTTCTTCAAAAGTATCAGCCTAGGGGGTCACTATACAAAGAAGATAAAGCCTCATGAGTTGTGTCTGCCCTCTTATACAGAGAAAGGAAGATAACCTTGGCTAAGATAAGCCAGAACCATTATCAACATGATGTGGAGAAAAACATGACTTAAATCCAAAACTGCAATGGGCCAAGAAAATGACCTTGAGGAACAGAAAGAAAAGCTGCAACAAATACAACACTCAAATAAAAGAAACTTGAAGAGGTTTCAAGACCCTGGTTCTCACAAAAATAAGGCACATTAAATTTGCAAGATTTTGCTATTATATTTTTATAATATAAAGTTGGCCTGTATGATTTTGTTTTCCTAGTCTGGTCTCCTTGAAGTACTGACAAAAATAAACAGAAAGTATGTGTAAGTAGCTTAGATAGAACTTCTCTAATACATATGGGTTTAAGAATGAGAGAAGTTACAGCACATTGCAAGATTCTGTTATTAGAGACTCTCTCAATAAAAATAGTCTGGGTCTTCTTGTGTGGTTGATTCTTGGTTTGGAGGTAGAGAGTAAGAAATATAACCTTGACAGAGATAGGCCAAATCTATTACCAAAGCAATGAGAAGTGATGGCACTCAACATTTTGACCTGCTATGTGGGAAATTCAGCAAGCTTTGGAAAGGTACATTTCAGAGGAAGAGTTTGGAGAGCAATGTGTCCCTTTAGGAATTATATTTCAAGGATTTACCAATTAGACAGAATAATGACACTTCTTTAAAAGACAAATTGAGTTCCCATTTTTCTGAACTGCTTTTTCAGTGGCCACTTGCAGACCCATTTTTTTTAGCAGTAAGAGTCCCCCCAAAGAAGTTTTACATAATACTGTGGATGCAATTGTTCATATGGATGAGTGCAGCTAGTTGTTTTATTTTAAAAAGAAAGATAAAATGTTGTGTTAGTGGTGATTGTGGTTATCCTGCTTTTCTACTCAGCTGTTCAAATACTGAGCAGTTTTGATGGACATTTGTTGCCTGTGGTAGAGCATCTTACCTATTTTGATGATCAGCTATTTTTGTCAACAAATTCCAAGGACATAGGGCTTTTCAACCTTTTCACTGATTGTACCACTTTTAGGATATGGCAATATTCGAGTACCACCTAGCAAAGTGTCAAAAACATCACACAAAAAAAAACCTGTTCAAAGTTGCAATTGCACTGAAATGACTTATGACCATTTTTCACACTTATGACCATTGCAGCATGCCCAGGGTCATGTGATTTATATTTGGATGCTTGGCAACTGATTCATATTTATGATGATCATAGTGTCCCAGGGTCATGTGATCCCCTTTTACAACCTTTTGACAAGCAAAGTCAATGGCAGAGCTGCTGATAGCCAAGTGCTAAGGCGGGACTTCCCTCCCTCCCTCTTTCCCTCCCTCCCTCTTTCTCATGCCCACCTCCTTCTGAAGAAAGAATTTGAAACACCCCCCCCCCCATTTTGTCTCTTCCATATATTCATCAAACAAGGAAAAGCCTCCAAAGGTAGAAAATACAAACTGCTGAGTGAACTAGCTTAAAAAGGCACATTCCCCTTTAAGAATTAGCTACTGGCTAGAAAGGAAAGTTAAGGAGTGCAGCCCGCACTTAAGGAAGCTGGCTAAGGCAGCCTCCCAAAATGGCTCCATTCATAAGTAAAGGAATGCTACAGGCAAAATCCATTCAGGAGAAAAATACTTCAAAATCCCTTGTAGCAAAACTTACAGCTAACAATACAGAGCAATAGAAGCCAACAGGAGACATCAGCCATCAGCCAAATAGAAATTGCCAAACACTCCTTAAGAACACAAAGCCCATACTGCACAAATCCCAGAACTTCAAAGTCACAAAAGCACATAAGAATCCTTCCACTCTCCATCTCCCTCCCTCTGTGTCTCACCTCCAGCCATTGCTGCCTTTTTTCATTCCTCTTGGAGAGCAGCTCCTCCCCCACTGCATTTCTTGCCTGTTTGCTGCTGCCAGCATAGGTGGCTGCTGCAGTAGTTGTAGATCAGCCTGCTTGATCTCCTCTCCCCCCACTCTCCTTCTCCTCCCCCTTCTTTTTGGTGCAGCTAGAGCTGACTCCACCTCCTCCCAAGGCTGCTGCTTTTTTTCTCTCTCCCCCCCAAACTGACCTCCTTTTATAGCCTCTCCTATCTCTGCCCCCCTCCTCCTTTCTCACGGGGGAGAGTGAGCAAGAAGTGAGGCTGGGGCCTTTGCATCACCCCAGCCACTCTGTAGCTCCAGAGGACTCTCTCACAGTAAGTCCTTGCCTGCACTGGCTCTTTCCCTCCCCCACTACACTTGGCTAGGCAGGGCTGCGTACCACCTGCCACTTGTTAATGTACCACAAGTGGTACATGTACCACCAGTTGAAAAGCCCTGCACTATACAGATCAGAAATGAAGAACTCTCTAGTTCCCAGGCAAAATTGAGCTTACCAGGACACTTCATTCAATTTCCATGTCTTGAGCAAAGCTTCTTCTCCATAAATGTCTTCCTCCTTTGTCATTGCCTGATTGCTTTTTGCTTCCATCTTGTTCTTTCCCTTTTGTCAAAAATGGAGTGGGGTAGAGGCAAAACCAGCTATGGCTGACCCTACCAGTACTTCTGCAGGAGTGATCCATTCCTCATTGTTCCTCCTAACAGGGGAAAGTTGGACCACAACTAAAGTGACTAAAATTTCTGGAAATTACTTTATATTTTCCCTGACTGTATTTTAGGGAATTGCAAGATTTCATACAGGCAAATCTAGATCCAGGGGTGAGAGTTGAGAGTGGTCTTGCACTAGTCCAAAATCAGCCAAGAAATTAGAAGAAGCACATATTCTGGTTATGAGGTCCCAGGAGGAAAAGTAAGAGCTGAGGTGGCGCAGCAGTTAGAGTGCAGTAGTGCAGGCCACTTTAGCTGACTGTGTTCAGCAGGTCAGCGGTTCAAATCTCACCGGCTCAAGGGACTCAGCCTTCCATCCTTCCAGGGTAGGTAAAATGAGGACCTAGATTGTTGGGGGCAATGTAAATATATATATATACATTGCTTACTGGTGTACACCGCTTAGAGAGTGCTTGCACTTAAAGCGGTATATAAGTCTCATAAATAAATAAAATAAAATAAATAAATAAATAAATAAATAAATATTTGCCAACAAAAATCTGACTCCCAAACCATTTTTTACAGGCCTGACTTGGGCATGTTTCTTGATTTCAAGGAGCCCCATTAAACATTTATGTTCCACTCACTTGGTCTTTCGCATATGTGAGGGCTGGGGATCTTTTCCTACACCTGCTCTAAGTCAGATGATCATCCTGCTGCTGGACTTCTATGACAGGCTGATTGCTGTCTATCTGTTCAAAACTCCACCTGTCCCACTTTGGAAATCAGACAACATAGAATTCATCCAGTCTAGAAGGAGAAATTTCCTGACAGAACAATTAATCAGTGGAATGACTCGCCTCCAGAAGTTGTAGGTGCTCCAACACTGGAGGTTTTTAAAAAGAGATTGGACAATTATTTGTCTGAAATGGTATAGGAGCTCCTACTTGAGCAGAGGAATGGACCAGAGGACCTCCAAGATCTCTTCCAACTCTTGTTATTCCATTAATTTGCCTGCAGGAGGCTGAGCTGACAAGCATTAGTGACAAATTAGTGGTGAGGGGATAATTTCTTTCTTTCTTTTCCTTTCCTTCCAAGTAAAATTCATTTTGGAGAGAATGACTGAAATAAGAGAGCTGGATCAGTTGACTTCAAGACTTTCCACAACCTTGAGCACATACAAGGAAATGAATTGAGATATCATTGGTCATTACAAAAGAAGAATAGCTTTAGACCTCCTTGGTTTAGGTGGGTTGGACTTCCAGTCATAATTCCATAATTCTCAGTCATGGTAGATTTCCAACATATCTGGAGGGCAGCAGTTTGACAAAACATAGCAATGGTGAAGATGAAAGGAAAAGCAACAGCAGACGTCCTGGTGGCTTCAGACCATTTCTACATCCTTAATTGTAGTTTCTTGTTGGCTTTCATTACAGGAAATGTCAGAGAAGGAGTGAAATGTAAAGAGAAGATTCCTCTCACATTATATGAGAATTCAGTTTCAAGTTGTACTCAGAGATTCCCTTTCAACTCTACAAATAATGGAATTAATCTGCCCCATGCTCACTTCTCTGTAGCACTTGAAAAGTTCTAGTCAACCTTGACTGATTCTAGATCAAAGAATCTATCAGGGTTGGACCCAGTTAGTAGTTGGATTAGAATAGAATAGAATAGAATAGAATAGAATAGAATAGAATAGAATAGAATCAGAGTTGGAAGGGATCTTGGAGGTCTTCTAGTCAGGCAGGAAACCCTATACCATTTCAGACAAATGGCTGTCCAATCACTTCTTAAAATCTTCCAGTGTTGGAATACCCACAACTTCTGGAAGCAGGTTGTTCCACTGGTTAATTGTTCTAACTATCAGAAAATTTCTCCTCAGCTCTAGGTTGCTTCTCTCCTTGATTAGTTTCCGTCTGTTGCTCCTTGTCCTGCCCTCTGGTGCTTTAGAGAACAGCTGGACTCTCTCTTCTTTGTGATGACCAAAAGATTAAGGCTGTAAGTCTAAACTAACCAACAAATAGAAAAAAAAACCTCTGTAAAAAAAAGTGTCAGGCCACTTTCATATTTTTGCCAAGTGAACGCCATGGACAAGTCTAGGGACTCTCTAATTCACAGTTCTGATTTTTAGCTGCTGATGGAACCATAACGCCATCTGATGGAGAATCAAGGTAGGTTCCTACCCTGGAAGAACTATGAGGTAGGACATAATTCAGCTGAACATAAATTGGTTTTATTTACAGACGGCAACCGGTTGTTTATTTCTAAAAATATCATGTTCCAACAGGGACAAAAGTAAATAGAATGCATTATAAAGTGTCAGCTATAATCCACTCGCAGTTATTTCAGCCATTAAAGATGAAGATACTGGCATTTGGGACTTCAGTCAGTAAGAATTACTGATTATGATCTCTACACATTCTATATGTAGAATATGATACTCTCATTAAGTTGAACAGGGGATGGAAAGTTCCAAGGTTGTCATGGCCAGGCCCCACTCCTTTTTTTTTGTCCAGCAGAAGGCCTTAAAAGGCAAGTCTTTGCTTAAAATCCATCATTTTTGTTCCCTGACAGCTCTCCCAAATCACTCTGCTTACATTGTAGGTCAACAGGGGTATGCAGGTCTCTGCTGGAAACTTTATCATTTCATAGACTCATAGGGCTGCACCCCCAGATGTCTCCTAATCCAATTCTCTGTCCATGACAAGAACCCTTATATCATCCGGGATAAATGAATGTCTAATCTTTTCTTGAAAACCTCCAGTGATAGAGCACTCACAGCTTTGGAAGGCAAGCTGTTCCATTGGTTAATTGCTCTCAATGTCAGGAAATTTCTCCTTAGCTCCTCCACCATTGCTTCTTGTCTTTCCCTCAGGTATTTTGAAAAATAAATCAACCTCCTCATCTCTCTGATTGCCCTTCAAGTACTAGAAGACAGCTATCATGCAACCCTAATCTTCTCTTTGATGGGCTGACATACTTAGTTCCCTTAACCATTCATCATATGATTTGGCCTCCAGACCTCTTATCATCTTTGTTGCTCTTCTCTTTCCAGGATCTCAGCATCTTTTTTGTATTGTGGCAACCAGAACTAAACACAGAATTCCAAATATGGTTCTCTCCAGGGTCCCAACTGTGGACAGGAGGGATATGTACAAAATGGCGGTTCACAACATCTACAGAAATGTCTTGCTATCCCCATCCTTTCACAGGACAAAGCTGGAGAAGTCTTTGTGTCACCAAAGTGCCTTTCTGTCTCTCAGAGACAGAGGTAGAACTCCTGAAAGTTAAAACCACCTCCTTGCCAAAAGCATATTGGAGAAAAGGATGGATTCTAATTTCATTGTCTGTTGTTGGGTGCTTGGGTATGTCTTTCTTCTCTGTCTCATGTATGCATGGCTGAATTGTATCATTTAAGATACACATGGCTGGTTAAACACAGGTAAGGATATGATATGGACAAGCTCAGTATTTGAGGATGGAATGTAGAGCACATTCAATACAGAGAGTCCAGCTGTTCCCAGGCATAATTGTACAAGACTCCTGTTTCAAACTATGCTGAAAAGCTCATGGTGAATTGTAGGGAATCTTCTGCTGATAGATCAATATATAATGTCTTCCTAATCAGATACAGAATACAATTCTTCAGATTAGGCAGCAGGGGACAAAATTGCAAACTGAGGTCTGTGGATGTATTGGGACTGTAAGTTTTATGATTTGACCATGTAGGATGGTAATTCTGGCAACAAATTTTGAAAGTAAAAACAGCTCCAGTGCTTTTTGGAAGGCTAGGAGGACAGAGACCTGTTGAACATCAGATGGAAGAGTGTTCGATAGGGCAGGGTCTGCCACAGGAAAGACATACTTTCTAGCTCCCATAAGGTGACAATGTTTAAGGGAAGGGACCAGGAGCATGCCCACCCTTATCTGACCTAGTAGAATGAGTAGAGATAAATATCCTTAGAAGAAAGACAGTCCCACAGATAACCTATGCCAAATAGAGCTTTAATTATGTTGGAAGGCTACACAGATGTCTGGAAAGCCTCAATCTCCTGTGCCTCCTTCCGCTTCCAGAAGCAAAAACACCCAGAATCCACATGCTTTTGTAACAATGACTACTGTACTTTCCTGTTTCCCCTACCTGAAGCTGTTGTTTGGGATTGCACTGTCCTCATTTCCATCTATGCATACCAGCCACCAGCAGCTTGTTGGACAGGACTTACTGTGGAAATCTGGACCTGACAATGATCACTGGGATTGTATGATGCAATCTGTCCAATGGCCTATTTCCAGGTGATCCCATTGTTCATTTAGATCAAGGACTTAGTTGTCTGGTTCACTTTTCCATCTGTGTTAGGAATGGCAGCAGCATTCAAAACAAGCCCTGTCAATCAGAGCTGCTTGAACATAGATATGCTTCTTTATATCACCTAAATCCTCTGATTTGCTTTCTTCATCCCTGCAGAAACTTCTGTAAAGAAAAGTATCCTTGATTAAAACTGGGCAATGTCTTAATTTGAGCTGTGGTAGTGTTTAGCAGCTGCAGCTAAAAGTAGAGCCAGGATCACAATGAAATATCTATTCCCATTTCATTGTGCAAGGGCAATTTCTCAAGAGTACAAAAGATCAATTGTATGGAAAGAATCTCTGAAAGGCAATCAGGCTAAAAATAAACATATTGTATTTGAATTTAGACTTCAGTGACCCTGAATTGCTAGGCTAAAGATGGAAGCAGAGCCTATGTAAATAAGAGAAAACCAGGGCAAATGATGAATCAGGTGAACTCTGGATTTTTTTTCCCCTGCTGCCAAAGTCAAAGTTAAATTTTGTTCATGGCTAAATATCAGAGAAGTGGTGAGTGACTCTGGCAAGAATTGTTCTATTTTTTTTAATGATTTCTGTTCAATCAAAATAAACAATTTTTATTTTTTTTAAGAAAATGAAGAACATTATTTTTTTTATTTTTATCCCACCCTTTTATTATTTTTAATGAACAACTCAAGCTGACAAATCTAATATTCCTTTCTCCTCCTATTTTCCTCACATAACAATTCTATAAGATGGGTTGGGCTGAGAGTAAATGGCCCAAAGTCACTGAGCCAACTTTTACACCTAAGGCAGGACTAGAACTCACAGTCTCCCAATTTTTCTAGTTTGGTGCCTTAGCCACTAGACCAGGGGTTCTCAACCTTGGCAACTTTAAGACTTGTGGACTTCAACTCCCAGAATTCCTCAGCCAGCTTTGCTGGCTGAGGAATTCTGGGAGTTGAAGTCCACAAGTCTTAAAGTTGCCAAGGTTAAGAACCCCTGCACTAGACCAAACTTGCTTATAGATGGAGTGTGGTGTATTTGCATTTATCTTATTTCCAAGGTTGAGGAAAGATGGGTGGCTGTATGTATGTACAGCATGTCTGCCTTTCTCTGTCAACAATCTCTATAGCAGCCAACAGTTTCTCAGCCTTATCAGATTTCAATTAAATCTCCTGTGAAATCCTCATGAAGAAATAGCTGGCATATTTTCAGACTGCGGAGCAGAGCCATCAGGGAGCCTTCTGAGTTATGCATAGTGTTGAGACAGAAAACAAAAGCAATAGTATTCTGTGCCAACCGACATCAAATATTTCCATTAACTGTATTTGTTGGTCAATTGAATCCTCTGTCTTAATATTTGATTGTTCCACTTCTTCTGTTATCTTCTGTGTTGTTGGTTCTTTGGTTGTAGTCAAAGTTTGAGTTTGTGTATTTATCTGGCATCTTGATCTTTTATGTTAGGTCTTATTTTATCACAAGCTGAAAGAATGGTTTCATGTATTGCTTTCAACATGGAAAGGATCTTTTCCTGGTCTTCATCCATCTCTTTCACATGTTTATAAATAGTCTTTATAGTAGAAATCGTTTGTCAAGCAAGATTTTATAGTCCAAAGTATTTCATCATCTCATATAGTAATCAATATTCCTCAATAAAGAGATAGGAAGGCAATTCCCCACATATAACTCTGAAAGTCAGTAAAGGTTTACATTCACAGTTCAAGTAGACCAGTTATGCCACCCAGCTGTTCTCTTACAGCTGAGTTTCTCACAGGTGATGCCACGGTCAGAAGAATCTTATCTAAAGTCTGGGCTTCGAGCCGTCTCTTTTAGGAAATAACAAGTTGTAATACCAAACCTCACCATAAGATGCCGTTTAAGGTTTTTTAAGTCCAAAATTTTTATAATCCTTTTTCCAATTTTATTTCTTTTTTGTAGATAAAAGCAAAAGTCTCCAATAAAAATAGAAAAATTTTTGGTCCCCAAGTTTCAGGAACATATAAATCCAATTAGATTAAAGTTGTTCTTTTTAATTCCCCTAGGTAGTCAGTCACCGCTATTCTTAGAGGGTGGGATAGAAATTGCCTTCCCTCTCTCCTCACAGGGGAAAAGATACTTCAGGCAGCTTTTACAGAAAAAGAAAGTACTTAGGGTAAAGAGAAGATTGGATCTCATCCAGTTTCATCCACCTTGCTTTCGAAGTGCTTGGTGGTAAGTTTGACTTTGGCTGTCTGCAGCCTAGTGACGGGTCATATTACTATGGCCAGTTTTTCCTCCACTGGTTTGGAGGGCTGCCCCAGATCAAGCGGAAGGGCTGCCGCCCTCCTGCGATCAAGCGGGGGTCCCCTCCTTGCTTGTCGTCCCTACAGGGTGACTTTCGACCCTTTCCAGGGTCCCCCAGCAGAGCGAAACTGAATGCAAAAAACGGAGCTCGCCTTGCAGCATCCACAGCGTCCATGATGGCAAACCAGAAGTCTAGAATGTTAGAATTCTAAAGCTTGCTGGGAATGAAGTAGAAAAGCATCAGCCCTATGCATAGGAAAATTTTTCAGGAACTGACAGACATGTTGTAAAACAAAACCATATAAATTAATGTTAATATGACGTTAATCCATTAACTAGTTCACAAGACCCAAGTTGAATCACCAGCATCAAGGGAATTACAACCAATTATAAGTAATCCTTGACTTACAACAGTTCATTTAGTGACCGTTCAAACTTACAACAGCACTGATGACCATTTTTTCCCAGGGTCATGTGATCAATTGGGCTCAGTTGGGGTCGTACGTTGAGGATTACCTGTACAGCTAATCCTTATTAAATGCTTTCCCACTTGTCCAATGTATTTAAAGCAATGCATTTGTTCTATTAACCCATTCTATGATAATAGGAAACTGATTTTTTTTTAAAAAAATCCTTCTACTGATTTACTAGGACCTTTCAGTCCATTATTCCAGAAGTCATGTAAGTAAATAATAATGATTTAACTGACTCTGTAGACGTAGCTATCATCTATGATAGCTAAAAAAGTCTGGTAGCACTTTTTAGGCAAGGGGTTTTCAACCTTGGCAACTTTAAGACTTGTGGACTTCAACTCCCAGAATTCCTCAGCCAGCTTTGCTGCCAAGGTTGAGAACCCCTGTTTTAGACTAACAAGTTCTATTAAAAATAATACATTCTTGTGAGCTATAGGTTATTTCATCAGATGCAGTGCAGCAGCTAGGCAGATACAGGATTTAAACTGGGGTGATTTGAGGGGAAGTGGGGAGGAAAGGGAAGACAAAGTATCTAGGCCAGGGGTAGGCAACCTTGGCAACTTTAAGACTTATGGACTTCAACTCCCAGAATTCCTCAGCCACAAGTCTTAAAGTTGCCAAGGTGGAGGAGTCCTGATCTAGGCAGATGCAGATTATGTATGAGACAGCTTACAAGTACCTTATCAGCTAAAAATGGATGTCCTGCACTAGGTATGCAAAGAAGCGAACTAATACAGCCCAGTATGCAATATATAAGAACAAACAAGTAGCTATAGTTCAATTACAATATCCCATTTACTATAAGCAGAATTGTTTTTTTCCCACCTCTTTTGGTAAATCAGTATCTCCCATTAGTTCCTGTTTTTTTTTTTTTTACAGAAGAATGTTTTCGGATGCTTTTTAAAAGCATCTTCTATAATTCTTCAGATTTCGCCCACCAGCATCCTGGTGTCCGTAAGTTAAATCATTGTGAGAAGACATCTGGATTTATCAAAACAGTTAATTCCATTTCTACATGGGGAGCAGGGGGGGGGAGGACAGGAGGTGGTATCTCCAATTGGGTGACATGTAGAGAAACTATGGCCTCTTTGTTAAAGAACATTGTACTCTGTGTCCTGAATTGCTCCCACCACGTTATCTGAGATTTTATGGTGAGGTTGTTTTTCAGGCAAACATAAAAGCAGATTAAGGAAATCTGTTACAGCGTAAATTGACACAATGGATAGTAGGATATTTAGAATATTGACAAGATAATGACATCCTTGAGTCAAGCTCAGCTTCTGATTGTTTCTTGGAAAAGAAATAACAGAAGTGATTCACCCTTGCTGCCTTGTGCTTTCCTCTTCTTTAGTCTGCAGCCCTAGGATCTGCTGATAGTCTTCCATTTATCCAAGTACAAGCAGATCTGATGTTGCTGAGCTTTATTTTGAAATGGCCACTAAGGTTGCTTAAAAGCTGCCGCTTACAGGGTGTGTAAACAGCCTGCATGGGAATAAGTTATCCTCTGAGAATATCAGTATAGCGTATTAGATTATTATTATTGATTAAAGTTTGCCTGTGTTGCTAATCAATTACATCTGCCTGTTTGGGTTATTATTTTTGCAGACCTCCAGTTCTGCTGGAAGTCCCATTAAAGACAGCAACAGAAAAATCTAATCCTGATTTGTATGTCTTGGACAGAGATGTTCAAAGGGGGTGACCAAGAAAGTCAAGATGGCAGCCATGACAGTGTGACTGAAGCACCACCTTTATTTGACTGTATCCTATGGCCATTCCAGGTCTTGAAGCAGTGGAAAAGACACAGCAGGTAACTTGTTGAACATAAGAAGATATAGAGAAGGTATAGTTTAGTTTCATTCCCTTAAATGAAGAAGAACATCCATTGAGAGAAACATCTTTTCTGGCCCATGTCATATCCAGAGGGTATACATAATGCACATTCTCTGAGTTCCTGGTTCTGTTGAAAGCATGAAAAGCACTATGAAGCAAGTTTTCACAGCAAGCATCTTTTCTAGCTGATTCACACATACCTGAGATGCAGTTGTCCCGCAGAAGCTTCATGTGGTATTCCAGTCAGCTGTCAATGACTCAGTGACTCAATGATATATGAGAAAATATAATCATATGATTGCAAACTCATGAGGTAGGAATTAGGTATTTTTGAATGACCTCTATAGCAGAGAATGGATTGATCATCCTTTTTCAGCTGGCCTTACTGAATGTTCATAGGGGGTGGACTTTTCTATAGCTTCAACACATGTCATGATTTCTTTTCTACCAGGGATGATGAGGAAGATATTCAGTGTCACATACCAAAACTGACTCCAGCAGCAGATTGTTGTTACATTTTTAAAATTCAATTCTGATTTCTAGTGACTATACAGAGAGGTATAGTTTGTACAGACTGAATTTTTGGAAAGAATTTGGCAGTGTCTTCTTCCTAAGGCTGAGAGAGAGTGTGACAGTACTAAACTCAGGTGTCTCAATGCCTTCATCACTATAGTACACCACACCGGTCCTGTCAAATTAGCTAGTTACAGAATTTACATCCACACTGACTCTTTTCCATTATTGCTTCTGCTCAGTCAAGCCTCCTTTCAAGGTTAATTTTAAGGTGTTTTCACTTTTAGTTATTCCTAGCAGAACAGGGATTTTGATATCAGCAAAACAGTTGTTTTGTAGCCTCTTTTGAATAATGGAGTAGAAGAACCTGACAACAATCTCTCCAAGGAGCCTGGCAAACTTTATGAAATTTACTCAGTGCAGTATTTATAGCTTGTATTTGGCCACTCTTTTCAGCTTCTGTGGGAACATAAACTTTGCATAGCCTGCCGCCTCTGATCTCATGCCTTGCTTTGCCATTCTGCCCCAGGTCATTGTGACTTACCGGTACATATCCTTGTGACCAAAGTGGAGGTGTGGATGGGACCTAGAGTTTAAACATGAGGAGGCATAGATGTCTCACTGTCCTGTTTATCACTCTGTTGAAAGCCAACATGAACTCAGTGCTCTCAGTTTATAGATTCTGACTTCAGTTGGAAGTATTTTGATTGTACCTCTTTTCTATAGCAGCCATCGCTGGAGAATTGCCCTCCATACAGTAAAAATCCTAGCATAACCTGATACCTGAAACTCAAAGCACATTTTTGCTTCCTAGCTTTTCATAGACTTTTATCAGGGCCAAAAAACAATCTTTCATAGCCACAGTAGCCAACTTCTTGGCTGTCTCTTTCTTCCCCAAAACTGTTTCAAGAGAACAAAAGCTTTTTCCCTGGAGAAGGAGGAGTGGTGTAACCTTTGGCTACATGTAAGTAGCTCTATTCAGAAAGATCTTGCTTAAGAGAGACAGATGCAGATTGTCTGGGGAGCAGCTGTCAATCTGCAGTTCTAAATGCAAAGTAAGAGGTGCTTCTTCACTGTTTAAATTAGGCTTCATGTCAAGATTCCATGTCTCCATTTTGAGCTCCTTACTAGCTCAGTGAGGGCAAATTTTGAAAAAGAGCTGAGCCCGAATCTTGGTGCAAAGCTTGCAAGACATATACAGTATGAGTTCCTATTGTTAACATCTCCTTTATTGCAATAGGTTTGCAGGAATTGCTGAGATTTGGTTGACAGCATTAGGGAGGGCAGATAATCTGTGTGCAGAGAGAGTGCAGTCAAAATTGTCAGCCTGCTTTTATTACAGATTCTGGTTTCCTGCTCCTTTGGCCTGCAGTATGCCACAGCTTGCTGTGTCCAAAAATGGAATGGACTGAAAAAATACCAGAACAAGATTTTGAATAAAAGCTTGCTTTAATTCAAGTCTGATTTGCTGGGCAAATTCCAGCTCAGATCTCTGACAGGAAGTAGCAGGGAGAGACAAGAAATAGTTACATGCTGTGGATATGTGTGTGAATGGACGCATATGTACCTACTGTATATATGTTTCATCACACCGCCTGCATCCTGATCCATTCCTCTTTCTACTAATTCCCACGGTCCTTGTGCCATTCCATCCTGAAACTTTGCTATGACAGCAATACAAGTGGAATTAGATGGCATTTTAAAGAGTAGGGCTGGTAGCGTGCTACAGCCTTTGAGCCAGGCTGCGCTGTCACTGAGCCTATTGACAAAATATGGGCATTGTGGCAGTGAAGAACGTTAGCTTAACTGCAAGAGCTGCTTCCCATGCAACACCCTCCCCCTTCAATTTTCTGGCTTTATCGTTTATTCTTTCAGAATACATAAATAGGCAAGATCTCCAAACTGAAGGGTGGGAAGGGGGATATCTTGCCTCCAGATTTAGAAGAGAAATGAAATGTACAGAAAGCCAGTTACATCAGGTTCATTAGAGCTGGTGGGAAAAATAGTGAGGCTGGCTACCAGCCATATTTTCTGGTTTAAAATGGGTGTCGCAGTCTGTAGAGACTTAAAGTGTTAGTTATTCAGAGTGGAGTTTGCTGGATTTTTTTTTAAAATGCATTTATATTTATAATAAAATGTAACCCCCACACTGATTCTGACGTGCCTTTCTTTCTTCTCTTCCAGTCTAAAGTGAAGCAGAGGTTGACAATGCCATCTCCGTGTGGGTCTATTCATACATGACAAATGCTATGGTGCATTTACCCTGATAGTTTGTTTGTTTATTTATTTATTTATTTATTTATTTATTTATTTATTATTAATAAAATTTATATGCCGCCCAATCCCTAGGGACTCAGGGTGGCGTACAAAATTAAAACAATAAATATAACAATAAAACAGTAAAATAAGTGCATTCATACAGCATGTCCCAATCGTATCCCGGCCCCCCTGGGGACATCAACCCCAGGCCTGCCGGAATAGGAGAGTTTTAATGGCTTTCTTAAAGGCCAGCAAGGTGGGAGTAGTTCGAATTTCGGGGGGAAGTTGATTCCACCAGGTCGGAGCCACCACAGAAAAGGCCCTTCCCCGAGGGCCCGCCAGCCGACATTGTCTGGCTGACGGGACCTGAAGGAGGCCCAATCTGTGGGACCTCACCGGTCTCTGAGAACTATGTGGCAGTATGCGGTCCTGTAAGTAACCTGGTCCTAAGCCATGAAGGGCTTTAAAGGTAATAACCAACACCTTGAATTGCGTCCGGAGGCCCACAGGAAGCCAGTGCAGCTCGCGGAGGATAGGTGACACGTGGGTGTACCTTGGTGCACCCACAATCGCTCTCGCGGCTGCATTCTGAACCAACTGCAGCCTCCGAACGCTCTTCAAGGGTAGCCCCATGTAGAGCGCATTACAGTAATCCAGTCTTGAGGTGACAAGGGCATGAGTGACCGTGAGTAGAGCCTCCCGGTCCAAATAAGGCTGCAACTGGTGCACCAGGCAAACCTGGGCAAAGGTTATCTTTATATTTATGCTATCATTTATTTAATGGGACAGTCTTGTTTTCTTTTCTTTTTTGCTATTCAGTGTCTGGCTCCAGTCCAAATGATGATTGATTTGTTTGTTCATTCATTCATTTTTCATCTTTATTACTTTATAGGTAATTTCAGCATCTTCCAGGGCTATTTCTTTGCTTTGAAGCATGGCTACTGAATTTAGATAACAGACCCCAGACATAAAAGAGAAGTGTGTGGTTTCCTTCCTGTGATAGGTGAAATGCACATCTATGTATGCTATGGGGAAAGAAGCAAGAATGCAGGTTGGTAGGGATTTTAAAAATGCTTTAACTGCAAATTCTAATAACCAACAGCTTTAACTGATAAAAGGGCAGAAAAGTTGAAGGCCTGAAAGAGCCTTCAAAAGAGGAATTTGGGTAGCAGTCAGTGATAAAGGCCATAGTGCTTGCAACTCCAAAACCTAATCCAGCAGTTTAGAAAATGGACTCTGTCAATACAAAGATTGCTTGTTTGTCTGATTCAGGTTATTTTATGTTCCCTGCAAAGCCAGATTGAATACTGTACTGAGCAACTATCTTCCCATTGCAGTTAAAAGTTAACGTCAGTCAACTAATAGACTCCTAAGAACACTAAACTCAGCAAGGAATTTATTTTTGCTGAAATTAACAGGAGACCATCAATATTTCTTCATGCATTAATCAACACATATTTCAGCTCTAAAAGTTGAATTCAGTGCCTATAAAATGGGATTCTGGGAGTATTTAGCTACAAAATGGACTACATGGTGAAGAATGGATTTGAACAAAGAACCTGTACCACACTGAGTATACTAAATTGCTTTATAAAGACAACCTTAAATGCTCAGAAGGGAGGAACCATAGACCCAGTGGTAATTAATCTGGGGTGAGGACACATTAATCTTATCTTTAAATTAGACATGAACTTGAAATTACAAAGCATTTACATGGAGATTTTTTTCTTACATTTGCACTTTCTGATAATCAGATTATCTCCCCCATGGCTATTTTAGATTCCTCTTGGATAAAATATATAAGGCTATAGTGCCCAAATAGAGTTTGAATTTTTCCCCTGTAAAAAAATGGCAGTTTCAGTGTGGGAAACAGACTGAAATTACAGAGGTTGTGATCTCCTCAAGATAGATTTTGCTTATTCATGTATTTGCATTCTTAATGTATCTGATTTTTATTCACGGTTAACTAGTTTGGCTGAGAAGTAATTCAGACTCTGCTAGGGAAACAAACAACAACAATAAAAACTTGAGATGACACAGATGTGGGTCTTTCTACAAAATAATGTTTTAATCTTTGGTTTTAGTTGTTCAATCCTTTCCTTTCCTCTTTCTCATGCCATTCCGCTCCTCTCCTCTCTTTCCTTTCTTATGCCATGCCATTCCCCTTCTGTTCTTTCTTTTCTCGTGCCCTTCCTCTTCCTCTCCTCTCCTCTCCTTGAATAATCCACCTCTTTCCACCTTCTTTCTTGCTTAAATGACTGAAATACTCTGCTTGACCCAGGATGCTTCTCTCCCTCAGTGACTCAGGATCCTGGAGACATGGGCAGATGCCCCTGAAGAGAAAATCAACATCCTCATCTTCATCAAATTAAGCATAGATGATAGCCAATTAGAGAGGTGATTTATCAAACCTAGGTAATACTGGATGACCAGGTACCCTTCTGCAAAGACCAGTATCTTATTGAACTACAGCCAGGATAATTCACATCATCTTGTAGTAGAAGACAATTTCTGTAGATGCTGAACCTGAAATGGATTCTTTCTGATTCAGGAAGATTTAGGGCGCATTCAGTCGGTTGAATGTGATTTCCTCTAGGCAATGAGGTAGCACAAAAATATGCCAGCAAGACTTGTTCAGTTCCAATAGTTAATTATTACTTGGTAATAAGGCTTGGTCATAGCGCTATCCATTGGAAGACACGATAAGACACAACAATTGGGTTTATTTCTGGTTGTCAGGAAAAAGATGAACATGGTTTGCTCTTAGTAGGTGTTCGGCAGTAGTTGCAAAATGACTTGGGAGTCAGCAGGCAACCCATCCTTTGAACCAGCCTTTATTAAAGCAGATAAATGGTTTGCTCTTAAAATGGAATGGGCTGGAGCTGAGACGAATTTTGAAAGAGCCATGTCAGGGGCTTATCCTTGAGGTGGGAGAACAAAAGCTCTCCAGAGCACTGTGGGAGAACAAAAGCTCTCCAGTTCCTCAGTTGCGATCATGTCCTTCCCTTCTATTGCTCGCTGTTACCTCCAGCTCATTTCTTCTGCTTTCTTGCTCTCATATTTTCCACTTGCTTCCCTGTCTCTCTCATACCTTCTTTCCAGCACTTTCTTTATGGCTCTTCCCTCACCCTCTCGTTTGTCTCTTGCACTCTTAAGCTTTCGACTTGCTGACCTGCCAATTTCTCATTCCTGACTTCTATGTTTTGCTCTCTGTCTGAAACCAGCAGGTGTGTGTCTTAAAAAGTCATTGAATCGGATTCTATGCAAGCTTCCCAGCCAGAAATATTTTTGTTGGTATCAGATGCTTTTCATCCCTCAGATTTTTTTTTCCACTGACAAAACTAAAGAAAGAGGTGATTACTTTGCTTCTCTTCTTTCCCTTTAAGGATTTAGAAAATCTGTTTGGAAAATTTTGACCTCTCTCCGGGAAGTATGGGGGTGGGTGGGGAGGGACTGGGGAACTGCAAAGGGAAGCGGAAGAAAGATCACCTCTTTTCTTCTACTGGAAATTTCATGAGAAGATCTTTGCTAGGTTAGCCTCGTAAAGAGAAAAGGAATTGCACTCAACACATTACATTACATACATTAAGCTGAAGAAAATTGCGTGCAGCTGAATAATTTGGGACTCTGGGCTTGGAGGTCATAACAGGGGTTTCACTTTTAAAACCTTGCATTGCTTCTGTGGAATAATTTTCTCTTCCTCACCATAGTTTCATTGATTTGCCCTTTTTCATATCAAAGGAAGTATCAAAAGAATTTTACATACATAATTTCTCAACATAAACCAATTTAACTCGTTCTAAAATCTAAAGGCATGGGTTTGATCTGTATTTAAAACTGATACATGCTATTGTGTTATTAACAGCCTGTTTGGCACCATCTCCCTTTCATTTCTTGGACATTGGTCGTTAGTCAAAGCTGTATTATTGAATAGGAAAATAAACTGAACTGGCAGTAATTTAGATTCTTCCACTTCAACTATTCTTTCTCTAATATGCCAATCAGATATCCAAAGTGCTTTCACTATAAGGATTAAAATGGCAGTATTTGTAGTTTGAAGTGATTCAGTCCAAAATGTACAAAATGGCTACCAATGAAGGAATGGCAAAATTCAAGAATAGAAAATAGCAGCTTTTGTGTGATTTTCAGAGCCTCCTGAAATTGCATTGTCAGAATTCAGCTTCTGGCCATTTTGAAGTAAAAATCAAACAATGGAGAGTAAGCCTAAAACAGATTAAAGAAAAATATCCCAGTCCTCAAATCCTTGCTCTGTGCTGAACAGTATTGCTCAGTTTATTTCTTGAAACTCTTATTGATTCTCAAGCCCTCCATTAAGCCCATAGCTTTCTGCAAAGGAGAAGTTATCAGCAGGGGAACCTGATGATCATTTTGAAGAGTGGAACCCCGTGGCTCTCCCTGCCTCCCTCCACCTTTGTGGCATTGCAATTTTGATGGTGGCTTGGAAGAATTTATGGAGGGCACTTTTGACTTCCAGTACAAGAGTATGTACAGATGGTAGAGGAAATGGTTTAGGTAGATTCCACTACAGCAATGTTCATGCTGTATAGTACAGGCCTTATTGTCAAGTCCAATTCTTTGAACATTTAATTCAGAAAAGGACCATTTTTTGAAAATTGGCCGTAATTATGCAAAACTGCAGAAGCTGGGAATCATGTCAAGGGTAACAAGGTAGCAACTGACCATCTTCTGTATATGCAGTATCCCAGCTTTTCAAAATGCAGCATATTTCTGGATTTAATTTCGAGTTAAACCCTTCATCCACAATTTATTTCACTAAATGATCCCTTTTGCTTTTTACTATTAAGAAATACCTGTATCTATGACCAATTATAAAGCCTTATTGCACTGAAAGGCAACCCCCCCCAAAAGTTATTACTCCTAGAGAAGGGGGTGAAGAAGATAGCAATCATAGAAGTTTGCTTTGAGTTCTGAGCAATAATTAATCCTGGTTTACTGAACAAGGTCACCAAGATATATTCTATTTTATAAACCGCAGTGTTGGATTTACGTATTACTATCAAGCAGTGGTGGGATTCAAATATCTGAACAACCGGTTCTCTGTGTGGATGCCATTCTGGGCCTGGGCAACAAAAACTTAGCCACTGGTTCTGCCGAACTGGTGCAAACTGGCTGAATCCCACCACTACTATCAACCCATATTATGTCAATCCATACTAAAAACAAACTTGTTTAGCACAAGGTAACACTCAGACAAGCTATGGTTATCTGTAAGGAACTGCAAATATGTTCATGGCATTTGTGTGTTAACATCACATACATACTGGCATTCTTTCTATCTCGCTGAAGATGCTCATACAAATTAAGCACATTGCTATAGGACAGGGGAAGTAGAACTCAAGACTTGAAGCTGACGAAGTAATAATCAAATATTACAAGAAAAAGACTTTAAAAAGTTTATTTGTCCAATACAAGTTAAGCAGAAAGCACATCAAATAATAGTTAGGAGATACATTTTCTAGATGCCCTCACAAAACTTACACTTATTGGAGATTTCACATACATAGTTCAATGTACTCTTTGCACAAGAAACATCCACTTAACTGTTGGAAAGGTGGCAGGGTTTTAAACAAGGAGCAGCGTGCCCCCAACAAGGCACCAGCCTGCCACCACTGCTCAAGTGTTCCTCAGCTCCTCCCTATTTTTCGTTTGCCCCTACTTTTCTCCTTGTAGCAAGAAGCAGCTGCTAGAGGAATTCAAGGCACTCATCCCATTTCTGTCACCCTGGGGAACTTCTTAGAGAAGAACAATGCAATACAACATGACTGTTACTGAACATCCTGGATTGAAACTGAAATAAGCTAACAGGAAATAGCAAGATTTGCATGCTCCATTTTATGACATATCTATACTGCCTTGTTCTCCAATATACCAGAAAATGAAAACTACTGCATGAAAAGAGAAGCAGAAGCTCTTTTGAGTTCTTTTAGCCCAGTATGGGTTAGTGTTTTTTTTCTGAACAGCTTGACATACACCTGTCACATAACAATGATCTTTGCTCAAATAGTTTTCAGCAAAAATTCAGTGTAATCATTTCCCCTTAACCAAAAAAATAAAAATAAAAAAATAAAAAAAATTAGAGAATTGGAACTTCCCCCTTAACTGGTAGCTTATATAATGCATTGTCAATGTTAGTTAAAAAAATAGATACCCACAGTTAACACTTCTTGCTTTTGAAATAAGGGATGGTTCACATTAACACTCAAGGTTTCCCTCATAATACCTTCTAGATTTAAAACATTTGATATTGCACTGTTATATTATCCATCAGCTATCAATTTGCATTCCAGAGACTTATGAAACTGTAAAAAAGTAAACAGCCATTTTGTGCAGTCTTCAGCATTGCATCCGAGTAGTTGGAATTTGCAAAACCTTCATTACAACTACAGTAGCCTAAGCACAGTGGAATTTCTGCCCAGCTGCCTTCCTTATACAGTACAGTAACTGATTGTCCAGTCTTCAACCTTCACACTTTGAGTTTCCTCTTCTGCTCAAAGTACGCATCAAATCTAGAGAGCGCATAGTCCTAAGTAGGAAAAAAAATACTACAGTTGAAAAGACTGAAGCTCTTGCAATGTGTCCCAATTTCAGGGAACAAGCATTATCCTAGAATTTCATGCAGAGCTATTTGTATGATGGCACTTGGTTCTCTTTTGCAAATAATTGTGAGCATTCCAAGTGATGCTAAGAAATCCTTCAGCATCGCTTAGGATGGGAATGAAATATTTTTTCAGATATTAATTCCTCTTTATTGATCCTTGCTATGACCTGGATTTATAATTGAATTTATGTGCTCAGCATAAGTATAAACTAGATTTTGAAAATAAGTCAAAGGTCAAGCTAAGATCAATCAAAATGATACAGTTAATTGACATTTACTGTAGTATCATTAAGGCAGTCAAAGCCAAGTTGCTGGTGATAGCAAGTCCCATGGCTTTTTAATGACAAGGTGACCTTCATTAAATGCTTGATGAATCAAACGCTTACTCACACTTGTTAATAACTGATTTTCAGGGAATTTAGATCAGTGTGAAACAAGTAGGGAGCCTGGACTCTTCAGATGTTATAACACTAATTCCTAGCATTCCTCATCATTGGTTATGCTGAAAAGGCTTAAAAGTTCTGCAAAACCTACAAAGCTCCAATTTCGCAACTCTTTCTTACACAGGAGTAAGAACTATGTGAAGGACGCAGATGCTTAAAAATGTGAGTCTTTTTAAAAGGCATACCATGTATCCAAACTCAATAGATGATATTTTTGCCTGTATAATGGACCACAGACCCCAGAAGATATGAGATGCAAGGGCAAACCTGCCAAAGAAAAACATAATTGAATACGGTCAAAGTATGTTTTGGTATCAAACACAGAACCACCCTTGCTTCTCTTGACTAGAATAAAAGGGATAAGGACAATACATGTCCTCCAGCTGAACTCATCACCTCTCCTGGCATGATACATGATGTGGGATGGTGGAAGCCCCCCCCCATACCTGGAGGGATACATGTTATTCTCTCTGTCCTAAAATGTATAATAGAAACAGGCTGTTCATGTTCTGAAAAGCAAAAGAAAATGGGTTGTCTCCAACAGGGAATGGACAGCTTTATAGAGAAAATAACCCTCAGATATCCTGGACTCTTAATAATTTGAAAGGCTATTTTATGTGGTCTCTAAATTTATATAATGAAATTTAGAAGATTGGGTGTTACCAGCATTCAGCACCCATATAATTCATCTGAGAGACTGACTATCTATCTATCTAGAAATTTATTTCGAAATTTATTTGCTGCCCCTCATCAAGTATAAGATAAAGCAGATAAAAATTCTGTTTTCCTACTTTTATATCCTTCCAAATACCTCTGTTAAACAAATCCCAAAAGAAACATAAGACTGTTTATTTCCATGTTTATTATTTTATAAATAAGGTGGCAAACTTATCAAATACAACTTCCTCCTATTTTCCCCACAACCACCACCCTGGGCTGAGAAAGGGTGACTGACCCAAAGTAAGCAAGCAGAGTTTCAAAGAAAACATTCAACTGATGTTCCATGCAATTTTTTTTTTATTTTCTAAGAAATCCTATCAAGCCTAGGTAGAGAACAAAGATACTCTTGGGAATAAAAATAATACTGGAGGATGGGATCTTGCTTTTAAGCTCATTAACTTTCCATTTAGTTTTTAATCAGAGTAACCCTTTAAAAAATAGCGGAGGCACCTTGATTAGCATCAAGGAGATATCCAAGGAACCAGATCACATATCCTCAGCTAGTCTTTACCTGTGGATGCCTTCTCTGTCATGTTTCTATGCTTACTGATCAAACCAGATGTTCTCAGAGCAGATGAAATTAACCAGCTTAGAAAAATCATTACAATAGTCTGCATGCTGCCTTATATGATAAGTAAAAAAAATGTACTAGTTTAAATTGGACATTAAACTAAACACTGAGGAATATCTAGTTTAGAAATGCAGGGACAGTATACTCTACATATTAACCGGGGACCAAGATTTATAAACAGGATTACATATGATTTTGAATTAAGAAAGAGTTTACCTGTTCACTTCAACCAACATATCTTCTTCTATTTTGGATTTATCTTCATGGCTCAGATTTTCAAATCCACTTTGAGATGCAGATAGATAACTGGTGATGAAATGGAGCTAAAGGCACAAAAGTGTTGTCAGAACAGCAGTGGACTCGCTTAATACCAACATACTAAGTTAACATAATTTATTAGAATTTCAGTGTAATTTAAAGCACTTTTTAAAAAAACAGAACTGTATTCATTTTCAAGTTCATACTAGAACTAATATTTGTATTTCAGTTCATTCAATATTTGTCTACACAATTATTAAAAATGGGAAAACTGTGCCCACCTCCAATATATTTCTGAACTTTAACACCTAATATTTCTCACTAATTAAATGAATTTTGAAAATGTATTCTAGGTATACTCCATTATTAGGTAGGTAGGTAGGTAGGTAGGTAGGTAGGTAGGTAGGTAGGTAGATAGATAGATAGATAGATAGATAGATAGATAGATAGATAGATAGATAGATAGATAACCTTTATTGCCATTTTTTCCTGTGGGCACAATGGCACACATTAAAAATGAAATTTAGTTGCTTCTTTTCAAAGTGTACACATACACAACACATTTAAAGCATACTATATACCAGGGCTTTTCAACCTTTTCACCCATTGTACACTTTTAGGATAGGGCAGCATCCGAGTACCACCAGTCGCCTAGCAAGGTGTCAAAAACTTGACAAAAAAAAAAAAGTGATAAAGTACAGGTAGTCCTCGACTTACAACAGTTCACTTAGTGACTGTTCGAAGTTACTTTGGCACTGAAAAAAGTGTCACCCAAGCCACAGCTGAGCAAGACACCTGCCTGCCCACCCGGCGGCGCTCTTCCTCATCTCCAAGGTTTTCATTGTTGTGAGCATTTCTTTTGAGGATTGGCAGCAGGGGTGAGATGGGGGGAGTGTTTGTTTTTTATTCCCCCCCCCCGTCTGCTTGGTGGTTGCAGCAGGTTTTGGTCACTTCACATGATCCTGGGCACTGTGACCATCATAAATATGAATCAGTTGCCAAGCATCTGAATGTAAATCACAAGACCCTGGAGATGCTGCAACATTCCAGCTGATCAGCGCTTCGCTTCTTCTGGGCTCAGCAGAAGCGCCAGGATCAGTGCTGCTTTTCAGCTGATTGGTGTTTCTTCAGGGCTCAGCAGAAGCACCAGGATCAGCGCCGAGCTCTAGCTGGAGCCTGGTGCTGATCCTGGCGCTTCCACTGAGCCCTGACAGCCCTGCAGCTCCAGCCATCTCTCGCTCAGGCTTCTGCGGTGCTGCCACCTGTTCAGCTCATTCCCTCCCCCGCTACCACTTTTCAAGGATGGTCGCATACCACCTGCCAGGTGCCAATGTACCACAGGTGGTACCCGTGCCACTGGTTGAAAAGCCCTTCTATATACAATGTGTGTATAGACCTAAACCCTTACATATAAGTAACATATAAATATTAATCATTGTCCATCTTGAATACATAACGGAAGGAGGAAGCCTTAGAGTTCACAAGGTTAATACTGCATGGAATAAAGCTGTGACTGAATCTGGATGTTCTGCTTCGGATACCACAAAGCCTCCTCCCAGAAGGTAACAAGGAAACCATGTTGTGAAGAGGATGTGTAGTGTCCTGGACAATCTTGCGGACGCTGCTCAAGCAATGCTTATGTGCTATATTCTGGATGGAAGAGAGGGAACTGCATTTCCATTAAGAAAACTTTACTACTAGGATTGTAGGATGAAATACAGAAATCACCCATTACAGACTTGTTACCCTAGAACTGGGGAATCTGTAGTCTTCTAGATCAGGGCTTTTCAACCAGTGGTACGGGTAGTGGGGGAGGGGAATGAGCTGAACCGGTGGCAGCACTGCACAAGCCTGAGCAAGAGATGGCTGGAGCTGCAGGGCTGTCAAGGCTCAGCGGAAACACCATCCAGCTGATTGACACTTTTTCAGGGCTGTGAGGGCTCAGTGGAAGCACCAGGATCAGTGCCAGGCTCCAGCTGGAGCTCGGCGCTGATCCTGGTACTTCTGCTGAGCCCAGAAGAAGCATCAATCAGCTGGAATGTTGCAGCATCTCCAGGGTCTTGTGATTTACATTCAGATGCTTGGCAACTGATTCATATTTATGACAGTCACAATGTCCCAGGGTCATGTAAAGTGACCAAAACCTGCTGCAACCATCCAGCAGATGGGGGAATAAAAACCAAACACCCCCCCCCACCCCACCGCCAATCCTTGACAGAAATGCTCACAACAATGAAAACCTTGTACAGGAGAAAGAGCGCCGCTGGGCGGGCAGGCAGGTGTCTTGCTCAGCTGTGGCTTGGGTGACACTTTTTTCAGTGCCATTGTAACTTCGAACAGTCACTAAATGAACTGTTGTAAGTCGAAGACTACCTGTACTTTATCATTTTTTTCCTTTTTTGGTCATCAAGTTTTTGACACCTTGCTAGGCGGCTGGTGGTACTCGGATGTTGCCATATCCTAAAAGTGGTACAATGGGTGAAAAGGTTGAAAAGCCCTGTTCTAGATGAGCTATCATTCTACAGCCAACATAACCAATAGTGAAGGATTCTGAGAATTTTAGTTCAGTAATTTATGGAGGACAATAGTTCTCCATTGCTATGTGATTAAGAAATTCAGTTTGGCAAGTTTTAACTTGAAAATGCAGAGTAAAGTTGCAATGTACAATTTTTGAGGTTCAGTTTGAAAGTAAAGGATATTATAACTCAAGGCAGTTCTTTTTATTGCTTACCTGCTGCTTCTTTGTGGGATAGTTCATGAAGTTTGCTTTGAAGAATGGATATTTTTCATGCACGTAGTCGTACATCCATTCACAGAAGTGATTAGCAATATCAAACCCTCTAGAGTGAAAACATTATGAATATGTAAGAAATACATTCGGCTCCAAAAGTTATATTCTGAAGCATTTGGGGACTATAAAAAGAGCTGTGCTGGATGAAACTTAACTTCTGCCTTGTCGGTATTCTATTCTGTGGGGGTAGATAGCATGCTCCATGACATCACGAAACAATGTAAACTAGTGTGACCAGTTGAGCTTTCTCTCTGAAATTATTTGATGGGGTGAGGGCATCCTCTTATATTGGTTGAGAAAGTTGGGAAGATGCTTTAGAAATAAGTGGGAATGGCAACTCTTACAAACATTGTATATTCTTTTGAACATTAGTCCGGATCTTTTAAACCTTTTTTATACCTATTTAACAGGGTTTTTCTTTTTCCCCTTCCTTCCTTGTCTAATTAGTATTGCTCCTTTCTTTATCTACCATATACATTTTCTTCCTCTTTCTTTGTTCTCCTTGCCAGCTACTCCTTCCTTTCTTTCTCCATCTCCATTCATGGTTTTTTAATTTACTACTACCCCTGCTGGAAGGCGAGAGGGGAATTTGTGAGAGGGCACTTGAGTGTTTGGCTTCTGGCAGTGGTTCATGTAAGAAAAAATTATTAGTAAATGAAAAGAAGAATCAATTTATTTTAAAAATAAGATGCTAGTTAAAACTGTCTATAAAATAAGATGCTAATTCAATTAAAGTTAGTATTTTTGGTCTCCTTTTCTGAATGAGCTTCTGTCAGGTATATTAGAACATATACAGAAATTTATTGGTGGGGTGGGGATGAGAATCCTTAGGACTGGGTTGAGTTAAGATTAGACTGTACCTGATTTCCCCCCCATTTTTACAAATGTTTTTCTATCTGCTTTTCTTTTAGGGAGATTGCCTTAAATTCCAAGTAATCCTTCCCTGGGGGTAAATTTAGTAGCTCTGAGGAACTTAAGCACAATTGGCTGTATAGTCCACTATTATATTGACCTCACCAGCCAGCAGGGTTGAAATCTTGTCATTAAAGGCTAACAAAGTTCATAAATGATGTTATAACTAATTCAGTCTATTAAATAAAATCAACTTTCTATTCTAATATATCTATTTTGACTGGCAGATGCATATGATGTTGTTATTCAATTTTCAAAAGTATACATATTTTAAGACTAATCCTTGCCAAGACTTGCATTTTTAACCAGAAAAAACACTTATATAAATCTTTCTGCCTGAAAATTATATTACTCCTATCATGATTTTAATTTTTTTCCCAACAACTAAATGACATAAGGACCCAGCAATACTTAGATGCTATAGTATCAAGTAACTGAAGACTCAGCAAAATGAAGCTGCCACCCTAGGATGTCAGATTGTTCCAAGATCAGAACTATCCTAGAACTCTAATTCCCAACCCAGATACATATTCATACACATATATGTCAACAAAACTGACATAACAATCAATTAGTTTAAGGTCCTATAAATCTCAGAGGATATACCTTATTCTCTAAACAGTGCAAATACATTTGCAAACTGTCAGTTTGGGTATCAATTTGACCATGAAACACCATCACTAATAAGCAAACTAAATAATGATTGAGAAAGATCAACAGAAAGAATTGCTATTATCTGTTATTTATCTTATAAAGTAGCTTTACCTTAAAATTTGTCACAAACATTTTGAACAGATGGACTTTATATGTACATTTTATTAAGTTAGTTTTAGTATAAATTCATTACTCCAATTTTTTTTGCAAAACACCTTATTTTCAGATACTGTATTATTACTAACTTTTTTTAAGCAAACACTGGTAATCCTGATGGATTAACAGCAAATGGACTATGTATGCAAACAGTAGTTCACACAACTAATCTGGCATTTGTTAAGCTTGTATTTTTATTTATTCAAGGAGAGCTCCAACATTTACCTATAATTGTAACTGCTGTATTCAAAGTCAATAAGCATCAGCTTTTGTTTTTCAGAATCTTCTCTGCCATCAAGAAGCAAGATATTTCCTGGGGATATGAAGAAGAGAAGCAAGAGGCATAAAATGATTTGTGCAAGCTTTCTGAGGAAATTTCAGATCATTACATTGGAAGTGGGTCCATAGCTTACATAACAGCTGAATTATCCTGATTCTTTAACACTAGAACTACGGATGTTCCATTAGCAAAATATATGTATATAGAATGTGTACATGGCGATGGAGGAAAATACATAAAGGCAGGGGAGGCAACCACTTTGGGCCATTAGGACCCTCCCAGCCTACTTTCAACTTTGGGCAGGGTTTCTTTACATGGGCTATAAAAATCCACACAGCACTAAATGGCAGGAAAGAGATACCATCAAAGCAATTCTAATTCTTCACTGCCATTTTGTGGTCACCGCAATTTCCCCATTTTCTCTGCCCACCCTTAACTGCTACAGTTTGGGTGAGGATATAGTTTTGTATCTTTTCATGGAAGGCTGCATCTGAGAGATCTGTTCTGAAGCAAAGAAGACTTGTGCAAATATCTTGAGCAGGTGCACTCAACTCCGGAGTCCATCTCAAGAGTAAGCGTGCCATTAGTAAATAGCATGTGTGTTATTTAAATGGTGGCAGAAAGAAGGCATTTATTAGGGCATTGCTGGAGTAAGGCAATCCTGCAATCTTAATGACTATAATCAAAATGAAGTCCAAGCTATTTTCACACACCAAACCCCATTGCTATACTTCCTTAGCTTTTAAACTTTTCATTCTAAGAATTATCTTTGGAACTAGCTACAAATAGACCAGATTTTAATCTTCTCGTAATCCTGTTGTACAATACTGCAAGAACATTTCTTTGCATTTACCTCCATGAAATAAACAGAACATGTTCACCAAATAGAACATGAGCTAAATTTAATCAATTGTTTAGATATGAACATTTGCTTTGCTATAAACTGTTATTAAGTTATTAAGACAATTACAACTGTAAAAAAATGCAAAGACAATGTTATTGTACCTTCTTGGCAGTCATTATGACAAAACACAACTGGAGATGGAGTAGCTTCAAGTAAGGATCTAGGGGAGAAAAATCCAAACCATTTTTTAAAATTAAGGGTATAAATACAGAAAGACAAACAGTACTTTTTACATCTCATCTCTTGAATATATTTCTACCAACTATGTCTTCTCCTATACGAACCTATTCAAAAAACTGTTTTTGAATGAAAGTATTTCCTTTCTACTTTGTATTTCCTCAAAGTAGGAAACAACACCTTGACCTACTGTATTCTTAAACACCTGCTGGCTTTATTCTCTCTCTTCCCATGATGGCACAGTAGTAAGGCAATGAGAGCCATTTGGAGGTCTTGGAGAGTCAATTATTTTCTCCCTTTCTTCAAACCAACATTTGAACAAATATTCTGAGAAAATCTTAGGACACTTGCCATAATTTAGCTGTAAACATGATCCTAGCTCTGCTCCCTGCAAGCCACCTCCCTCCCCCGTGCTTTATGGTCTGATAGCTACACTATGCACAACTAGCACAATGGCTTCTTCTAATTAGAACAAGTAAAAGAGGTATGTTGAAATATCATTTATAGATGCACCGTTTAGTGAATGAGGTTGACAGAGCTATATTCACAGCTGAACAAAGTTTGCTGACATTTCATGTCATGTCAATGTGCAATGAGGAGAGGAGAGAATTTACTTTCAATTTATTTTAATAGACTGCCATAGACACTTGCTTGGCCTCTCAATATTAATGGGAAATGTCACTGAAAAAGCACACTGGATATGCAGTGGAAGTCCTTTCTCTACCGCTCAGATAGGGCATCCTACAGTATAAGATATCTCCCTCTTCCAGTTTCAGAGGTAGGCTTAGAACAGGGGTGTCAAACTTGCAACGTCACGTGGTGTGTTGTGATGTATCACGACTTTTTTTCCATTGCCGGCAATGAGGTGGACGCGGTTTCGGCATGATGCATCCAGCCTGCAGGCCAGCAGTTTGACACCCCTGGCTTAGAAGACTCTGATTGTGCTTTCCATGGGAGAAGATAGCCCCATCTCCAGTTTTAGAATGATGAGCCAAAGAGAGCTCAAAGGAAGCACTCTTGAGAAAGTTAGGATACTGGTGATTGCTGTTCTTTAGAGCAGGTGTCCATGCCCCATTCATCAGTATCACCTTAAGCCAGCTGCCCCTTTAACAGATAGCCTACATGACAAAAGGAAAATATACACCTGTATTAAGAAGATACCTATGCCTGCTCCAGCACCTTTTAATCAACTCCTGAATTCAGTAGTCTATTTTTTCAGAATCACATTTGCTTGAGGTACAGTAACATAAAAAAGAAAAATAGGAGTTTAGCTGAGACTGGAGAAGCCCCTTAAGGAACCAACAGGCACACTTATACTTCAGAGCAAGGCAGGACCAGATTTTGTGTTGGAATGATCTCTTCCCACAAGACTATTGTAAAGAAAATATTCCATTGTGGAATGCAGTGTCTAGACAATGAGAAAACATTGGTACAAATAGCTACAACGCAACTATATTCTTAGGCAGCTAAATATAGATTTACTAAACATAGAGACAACATTAAAAAATAAGTCATAAAAGCATTACCATTTACATTATAGTAATTAAAAATCAATTACATAACAAAATTATGAAACTAATGTAAACTATTAAATATTAGAATAATACCTTAAGTTTTTCATTTCTTGAGGCAAGTTGTAGCTGAGAATCTTGTTCAGTTTTCTCACACGTGACTCTCTGGTAAACTTGATTCTCATGACTTGGTTCAAGTACCTGTATGAAGATTTTATTGTATAGCTAGTATTCTAGGCAAACATGTACAACCCTTTGCTCACAATCATATTCTGAAAGAAAAATGTAACTAGAGAAACATTTTTAAGACATTTGTGTGTCTCATATTAGATAAACTTTCTCATAAAACGAAAAATGCTATTCATTTTCAACCCACAGCAAAGGCACTGTGTCCCACATGTTCTATCAAACTGCTCTGATCAACCAGTAGAAATATTTTTTGTTATTCACAGTTTTGACCTCTGGCCACCTTCCATCCCCATTTTTTTGACCAGTCTCAACGATATATCCCACTGGGTTGCATCCTCTCCCCAATCCTCTCAGTGCCTACCATTTCCCAGTGTGGCATATCCTCCTGGCCTTTCTTCTCCTTCACCACTAGGCTTGCGCTCATGCCTTATCTTGCAATCCTGCCTTCTCCCTCCCTCTCTCATCTACCGCCAATGACCTTGGCTTTTTTCTACCCATACACTCCCTACATCGAACAACTGTGTTTTGATCCATAACTGAAACAAAGCAGTGCTGTTTTGTCTGGATCTAGACAAGACATGTTTCAGTTCTGGCACTGAACCACTTGAAACCAGCTGTTCCACGCCAAACCATTCTGCATATCCTTCCTGTATCCAGCTTAATTACTCTGTATGTTGAGTAGTGCTACTTTTAAGATGCTTAACTGTCATATTAAAATAAAAAGACAACATTTCTATTGCTTACTTCTCCATGGTTCCAAAGAGCCACTTAGGTTCTTTATTAAATGGCATTTTCATTCCATGAAATTTAGCCATTTTTTCAGCTATTTCTGCTGATATATCTGGCACACTTAGTTCCTCGGTATCCAACTTTCTGCTCTGAAATATATATATAGCAAAAAGGACATAAATGATGAGAAATAAAGAATCTACCAGGTGAATTACAAATCTGCTAATAAGGGAACTCAAATGAGGACCTAACGTATTTTTATTTTTCAGTGCCGTAATTTACTCTAACAGTGATGTTGTCTGTTCTGCTACTATGAGGCAGAATACTCCATCATGTATTTCATTAACTGAAATGTGGTCAAAAATGATTACAGAAAACCCGAGATCTAGTTTACATTGTCTACATATTGCCTAATCTAATAATAAAACAAACCTATTACTATGTCTTGGCAAATATATAACTTTCGTCTTTATTTGTGCTATACTGACAAATTCAGTTTCAACTACCACCACACAGCTTATATCTGGTACATACAGGAATGAATTCCTCCAGACGGCCTTGTGGGAAGATTCCATAAAGTTTTGGTCCAAGAGCTCTCTCTGCAAGAATGGCAAACATAACACTCTCCAGAACAACAGCTTCTGCACCCTATGAAAGAAAAGAAAACTAAAGCTGTACAAATATAATCGATGTAAATCAAAACCTCAAAATTTATACTGCAGAATAAATACAAATTAAATTGGAGAATAATTATGTGGCAAAATAAATATAATTTACACCTAGTGTAAACTTTCAAAACTTTCAGACAGACACTTACAGATCCTTTTACAATTAATGGGGTATTTCTTGTTGTTTATCATCCTAATTATAGGAAAGAATAATCTAATTGTACTTAAACCAAATTCCAGATTAGTATTTTTGGCTATTCATTTGCAAACTGGCTTTTTATAAACAAAGTACAATGAAAATGAGAAAAAAGAAGCTTCTTCAAAATAGGGCAAGATGGGAATATAACATTTCCCTTAGAGAAGAGGTAACAATATACCTATCTCATGCATTTATGCTAACCAAATAGCTTCATGTTTTTGGATTACAATTTCTATTAACCTCAACCAGCATGGGAATGATTGCAGTTATAATCCAAAACATATGGAAGGCTCCAATTTTGGAAATTACTCTATGTGACATCCTGGATACTGTCCCAAAGGTGCTTTTTCAGGAGGCAACTGGACTTTCTTGTTTTTCTTTGAAGACATTTCGCTTCTCATCCAAGAAGCTTCTTCAGCTCTGACTGGATGGTGGGGAATGAAAGGGTTTATATTCCTTGCAGACAGCTGGTCATTTGCCTTCTTTTAGAGAGTCCTTGAGGCCATCAGCTTTGTGACCTTCTGGCAAGCAAAGTCAATGGGGAACACAGATGCACTTTACAATCATGTTACTAACTTATCAATTATAGTGATTCACTTAATAACTGTGGCAAGAAAGCTCATAAAATAGGGCACAATTTAATTAACAACTGTCTTGCTTAGAAATAGAAATTTTTGACTCAATTGTGGTTTTAAGTTAAGGGCTACCTTATGTGAATTCTTAGGAATACATACACTCAACCTCTTGAATAATAAAAACCTTAAAACAATCATACTTAATATTGCTCATTATACATATACAATACTATCTTTTTTGCTGGTATTTCCAATAATGCTAAAAATTGAAGCCTTAAATATATCCTTTACCTTTTGCTAATTTGAGGAGGCCGCGAAGATGTTCACTTATATTTTAGCTCTCAAATCTAATTGTAATTAGTTAAGAAATACTTCGGTAACATACACTCCTTTTAGTTAATTTGTTTTTATCTTAACAATGATTAATCACACATTTAAAAAACTAAGGCTAACATACTAATGATTTACTCAAAGGCTTATTTGAAAGAGATTAAAGCACACCTTCTTAGGGACTGCTGGATGAACTGTGTTAATTTTTAACTTTAAAGTTATTGGCCTAATTCAAACAGAGATTTCAAGGTTATTCTTTCCATTTTAGTTAGCGTTTATTAGAAATTATCACTATTGCTGGATGTATTCAACCAAATAAGTTTATCTGGAGCCTTAATATAGGGTATGCCAATTAGCTCTTCTCCAGAAAGACATAGTAATTTATATGGTCCAAACACAATGCATTCAAGGTATTTCTTCATGAAACTTTTTGTGAAGGTTTGTTTACAGTTCTGCTCAGACATGTCCTTCATTCAGATAATGCTTTAGGGGCTGATGCTTAGTTGTACTTCTCAGAATGGAGGTACCAGTGAACACAAGCAGGTATTCAAGCTAATCCATTCACATGCACATCGGACAATGCAGGAGAACAAGCTGATTATTTAAAAAAGAATCTCAGAAGCCAAAACCACTACTACTAATTTTGAGAAACTGAAGAAAGAAAACAGAACAGTATTTCAAATGAAACAAAATCAGATAAAACAGACATGAAAACAGTACTGAAAATGTTCGGATTCGTTAAAACTATGCATCCTTTCATTTAAATAAATGGATTTGCTAATATACACTAAAACAATTGTTTTATACAGTTAACTGCTGTTGATGTAGTGAATAGTTACAAAGTTTATCTTAAATTTTCAATAGAATTGTCACAGGATTTACCTTTTGACATGTAGGCTTACCTGCCAACTAAAGATAAATGCAATGTATCTAATGAAAACTCCCTCAAACTATCTAGGAAGTCCCCCTAGTCCTGATTAACCAGACAGGATCCACAGAACTTTTGAGTTCAGACATCTGTGTTTTATATCTATGCCCTTCTTGCTGCCTCTCCTGGAAAGTGACACATGGCAGGCTTCAGTGGTTAATGCTGGGGTATGTGTGTCATCTGCTTTAAAAGAGGCAGTTAGTTATCCACTCTGTCTTCAGAAAGCCATCACTGGACTCTGAGGAGATAGGCTGGTGGGAAAAGTTCAAGAGAAGGCAATTCCTTAACTTAACAAGGCTTGGACTGGGAGAAACCAAGCTGGGTGGATCCTCACCTAGGGACATGTGGGATTTGGTTAACAGCAGCAATACAGACTGCCAGGATTGCTGTCACTAAGTGAAGCGGTCATATGACATTGACTTTTATGACTATATCGCTTGGCGATAGACATTCGAGTTCCAATTAATATTAACTGAGGATTATCCAGGGCTTTTTTTGTCATAGAATGCCCAGAACAGAGTTCCGGCACCTTTTTTGGATGGAACCTTGTAGGGTAGGCAAGACAGGTTGTATGACACATGTGAGTTCCGGCATTTTTATTTATTTTTTATTTTTTACAAAAAAGCACTGGTTACCTATAATTTTGTTAAGGTTATGTCCAGTGTTGAGGTCCAGATGGAGAACAGGCTTCGGTTCAATTTTAGTAAAACTGAGTATATGGGCATGTTGACACACACACACACACACACACACACACACACACACACACACACCACCCCCAGTTCTGGAAACCTTCTACTTTAACTCTGAATGGGGCAGCACTAGACAAAGCTGGTGAGCAATCTTAGTGTCCTCCTGGACTCACAGTTCCTGCTCAAATTGCTGGGGGCAACTATGGCTAAAAGGGATCTTGCACAGGTTCATCTTGTATTTCCCTGTTGACCAGGAAATCGTTCTCACAGTAGCTCCCAATAAGCTGACCCATACCATTCAAAGTGTTCGATGTCACCTATAAAGCCCTACATAGCACTACCAGGATGTGCCTGTCTCTAGCTGTTTCTGTTTGCCCACCAAGAACTAACAGGTTCCCTTCTATCAAAAAACATGGAAGTTGTGTTTTTGCTGTTGTAACTCTTGCCCTATGGAACAATGTCCCTCTGTTGATCAAAGTTACCTCCAGCCATCTTGTCTTTACATAAGACATTCAAAACCTGTATAATCCTTCAGACGTTTGGGCCAGGGAGTTAAACCAATGCTGTAGGAGTATCTGTCCCATTATCTTTATTGATTGAAAGTGGAACAAGTTTTAAATCCTCAGTCATGTGTTATGTTGTGAAGACTATTTTGGATCATTGTTTGAATGTTTATTTTGTAAATTATGCTTTTGTTTTTACAGTCATGTTGTGAGATAGGCAATTGTATATATTGTACAAATAAATGAATTATTTCCTTTTAGCACACGAGTTGTATACTTCTACATAATTAAGGCTTCTCATGAATTTGGTGAAAACACTATCTTGAGGAGGTGGTGATGATCTCTTCTATTTTCATACTTGGTAGGATACAAACAGGAGTTTAGTACTAGATTGGAACTGTCACATCTCTTGTTTTTGCTACTAAATGCTTCACGAGTTGAAGTTTTCTTAATACTGCTGGATAAGGAAGCCTTGAGAGTGCCTGAAAGCATTTTGGCTCAATATACTTGCTTACATGAGCATCTGTAGTTTTCCCCGTAACAGCTACAGCTGGTTTTTATTGACTACAGCCGGTTGATGTTACTTTTGAAATACATTTCAAGGTTACAGTTCTCTTCCCCTGCACTTTTCTCCAAATAAAAGTCATTTAACATGTGCAGTTAAAATCCCAGTCTAATACATGTTCTGTATATACTGCATTATATGCTTCATTTGATTGGAGGCAAGCTGATATGAATATATTATCAATCTTAATTCTAGGACATCATCCTTATATATTACTCCTGTCATATGTCAGAATCTTTCCCAACAGTTTCTTCTTTTCTCCAAAACATCTTTTCTGCCCTAGCTCCTGTTGCTAGTAGTAAAGATAAGGAATGGGGATTTGGGAATTACCATTTCCCTGATGTCTCAAACTGACAAACATCTTTTGGTTTAAGGGAAAAAATTTTGGTTAAATTTTGAATCAATTGAAAGCAGATTTTGTAACAAAGTATTGAAGAGAAGCATACCACAAAAGAGCCTATGCCAAAGGAAGTTATTTTAGCTCTTTTATTCTTGAGAAGTACTTTTTTAAGATGTCCCCACCTCCAACAGAGAAGGCATATTCAAACAGTTGTGGAGACATGGATAAAAGGCAGGCATATAGCAATTACACTGCATGTACTGTACTAATCAGATATAGATATTCAGCAAAGACAGTACTTACTTGTAAATCATTTTCCTTTTGAGCCTGTCCAGATCCTCCTTTATTACAGGACCTCTATGAATGAGAAAAGCCAACATTTCCAATGAGACATTGAAGACTAATATGAATCAAGTTAATCTGTAGCCACCACAATGAGGAGAGCCAGGGAAGCCTGCTATATTTAGAATGTATATTCAACAATTATATTACAAAATATCAGAGATTTTGATGGAACTCCTCTCTTATTTACATGAGGTATCACTTCAAATTATTCAAAAAGCATGTGCCATTGAACTCCACTAACTCCACTGTGTAAGTCTGCCTAGGGTAACAGACAGACATGACCATTATATATGAGATGTAGTCATCTCCTTGTCTACCAAATATTCAGATATGCAAGAATATCTTGATTTTGGAATATAAATGAGGGTATAGCATCAATCAGGTTTACTACACATATATAAATAGAGCAACACAGTACAAACCAATTATTACAGGAGCTACTACTAGATACAAAACCTAGTGGAAGCATTATCTATTTGTATAGGTAGAGAAGCACTCACTTATCCCAGTAACCATTTGTTGACAGATGTCTTTTACACTGTAAAGTAACAATATTTTAATACATTTTAAAGACGATCACCAATTATGTTTCAAGGCAATTTAAGCAAATCAAAGTAAAAATCAAGGCATTTCAGACCTGGTGGGCAGCAGGGTGTTTCTTAACATCTAGATCTAAACATGTTCAAAAGTTTCAGCTTTTGTATTAACGTCTGGCTCAATGGCACATGCTTTCATTGTAGCTAGTTTTAAATTCCAGCAGAAAAGAAAGCTTTGTAATCCATTAAGGCTTTCAAAGCTATGAAACACATAGGCCTGTTCCATTTCCCAGTTCCATTGAATATAATCATATATGGCATTTTAATGTAATTTCCAATGTTGTAGTTCTAATAACACATACGTTTAAAACCAAACTACATTTAAAGGCTGCTACAGAAAGCCTTTCACTAAAACTATTTAAAGATGATAATGGAACTGAGCATAGTTTTTATTTTGTATTATACTTCTACCAAGTAACATATGAATAACATATTCAAGAGTTGTGCTACAAAATTGTTCAATTGCTTCAATATGAAAACTTTTGTCTACAATGAAGTATTTCCATTAAAACACTACATTGGCAGATACTCATACATTTATCTATAACATTATATTTAAGCAAAGCAGAGATTTTTGTGAATATTCACAAGGGCAATCTTAGAACTGCATATTAAGTAAAAATGTTATGCAATCATTAGGTCACTGCCACTAACTGACAATCACTGACTGTCTAACCTGTTGAATAACAATCAAAGTTATATATTAACCAGAAGTATTTCTGGCTTATTGCTCCTTTTTGATAGTACAATCCATCAGAAGCAAACTGGATTAGAGAGGCTTTTCCCAGAATTTTAACAGGTGTTTATTTTAACTTACATGTAGTCTTCGACAATTGTGACCAGAATTTCCATTATTAGGCAAGGTGATTGCTAAGTGAATTGTGTCCGATTTTACAACCTATTTTGCCATGATTGTTAAGCAAATCAACATAATTATTATATGAATCATGCGAATCTGGTCCCCTATTGACTTTGGTTGTCAGAAATCAGCTGGGAAGGTAGCAAATGAAGATCACATAACTCTGGGATGCTGCAACGGTTGTAAATAAAAACCAGTTGCTAAGTACCTGAATTTTAATCATGGGACCATGGGGAAGCTGCGAAAGTCATAAATATGAGCACTGGTCATAAGACACTTTTTTGGTGTCACTGTAATATTTGTCTCTAAACAAATGGTTGTAAATCAAAGATTACCTATACCTGTACGATGCAAATATGGAAACTGGCTAGTATTTTCAAATAAGCACATAATGAACCTAGCTAACATGACTGAGTTTTAATTTAAAGAAAAATGGGGGAGGAATATAATATCCAAAACTTTTCACTGAAAGAGAATTGTACAGCAGTCTTGTAATCTGTGAGCCACACATAATGCTTAATACAGGAATTCTAAAATCAATGGGATTTGCTTCTAAAATTTTAGTCTAGAATTAAGGTGTTTCAAATTGCTTCTTAGTATATTTGAAAACAATGAAAAATCATTAAGCTGAATAGTCCTATACCATTTTACGTTACAGCAGTCATATGCCTATATTACACTGATGGCTTGCGTTAATATAAAATTGTTTTGAAAATTTGCTTCGGGAATTCCCGAAACAAAAATATTCAGACCAACAGAGTCACACTGCAGTTTACATGCTGTGTGCATAAAACAAGCCTATTTTCTCAACTTCCAAGAATTTTTTTTAAAAATTACTGTACGGTTCATGAAAAAAAAAACCTGAAAGGGACTGTAGTGAGATGCCTCTAATGGCCTGATGCACTAGTGCAGAGGTGTCAAACTCAAATTTCACTGAGGGCCGTATCAGCATTGCGGTTGCCCTGGGGGTGTAGGGTGTGTGTGGCCAGAGTGGGTGCAGCCTACTGGGTGGATGTGGATGGAGTGGGTGTGGCCTACTGGGTGGGCATGCCCAGTTCTTCATCATTCGTGTCAAGGTGCCTATGGGGGCCTGGGCCGGAGTGGGACAGATCTGAGGGTCTCTGGCAGAAGGGGGTGAGACCGGGGCAAGTGCCAAGGCATGGTCTACCGGGGCAAGTGCCAAGATGGCCACTACAAAATTGTACATTGGCTCCCCGCTGGCCTGGGCCAGGGCCAAGGCAGCGGGGGCCGTTCCCTCACTGTTTCCAGGATGGTTTCGCAGGCCACATGAAATCACTTTGCAGGCTGCATCCGGCCCCTGGGCCTTGTGTTTGACATGTCTGCACTAGTGCAAAGGCCAGAAATTTGTAATTACCTATTTAGTATAACCATATATTTAGGAATTCATGCTTTCTGCTGGGAATGTAAGCTGCTTAAAGATTTTCATGAAGTCAACCAATTTGCATGTGAACTTGCAAAAATGAATATTTCTCATACTTCTTTTACCACTTTTGGAAATTGCTTGCTAATTACCATATAGCTACAGGTAGTCCTCGACTTACAACCACAATAGAAAACAAAATTTTGGTTGGTAAACAAAGCAGTTAAGTGAGTCGTGCCCGATTTTATGACTTTTTTGCCACCACAGTTAAACAAGTCACTGCAGTTAAGTGAATTACATGACATTAAACAAATCCAGCTTCCTCCATTGACTTTGCTTGTTAGAAGCCATCTGGGAAAGGCTGCAAATGGCAACCCCATCGAATGTGAATGTGGCAACCTTCGTAAATGTTGCCAAGCAACTGAATGTCGATCATGTGATTGTGGGGATGCTGGGATGATTTTAAGTGTGAGTACCAGTTATAAGTCATTTCTTTCAATTCCATCGTGACTCTGAATTCCATTGTCACTAAATGAATGATTGTAAATTGATGATTGCTTGACAGGTTTTATAGCATCAGGTGACTTTCCTTCAATCATTAGCAAAATAAACATTAAATACAAGTTTAAGGACTTAAAATTTTTTTTGGGAATAAACAGCAAAAGGGTGATTAGAACTCTCATTTTGGAAAGTTACAGACCAAGGGTCCAGATGGATTTGAAATAAGATTTTGAAATTAATTATAAGAATCCTTTCCATGGGAAAATGCTATTTCTTTGAATTCTTAAAAAAAGATAGGATTGGATTTTGACAGGTGGAAACTAAAGGAAATCCGAAGGTACTAAAGATTACAATTCAAGGAAAAGAACATTTAAATTTGATTTACTAATACAGAATGGAGCAAAATACTTTAACACTGGATATACTGAAGGATGTTTGGGAACAATGGACACAGAAGTTAATTTTAAGAGTGTTTGCCATTATAGACAAAAGATGTTATAGAATAGGAACAAGTTCACTAAGATTGATCTGAAAATGCATTTAAAAACGATAGACGAGTGATATGGAAGAAGATGCTGTATTGGACATACAAATGAAAACCACTGATATCTTAATATTTAAAGGGAGATACACAAATACCAAACCAAAAAAAGTGACCTGGATTTGGGAGCTTTCCCATATTGGATTTACAAAAGAGATATGTTAAACTTTGAAGAATTTTATGAAAAAAAAAGAAAAAAAATGAAACAAATCAAGTTCTTGGATATTGTTTAAAGGTATTAAGGATCAAGATTGTTAAAAAAAAGGAAAGAATATAAAGTTAGTTTATTTGATCAAATTGGTATATTGTCATCTCTCGTAACCCTTAATAGATTTTTGCTGACCAGGACTGAATGATGAGGCTTTAAGGAATTGTTTATAGATAAGAGATGAGATACTGGAAGAAGAGATCATTTGTCATATTTTAAGAGAAGAGAAGGATAAAGTCATTTCTTTATACATTTCTTTTCTTTTTATTATATTCTTAGTTTTCTATTTTTTCTTTTCTGCACTGTTTTTCTTTTTATGTTTTTAGTTTGTATTAGTTTTTATCTTTTTAACTGTAATGTTTAATTACTATAAAATTAAGCTTAAAAAATGAATATAAAGAACATTTGTAATCCTGTGACTTCCTCAGAAATCCAACCATTTGTCTCTGTAAAAAACTGGGATAGAAAGCATATGTAGAGAGAAACTGCTCACTCCTATATCAAAATAACATTTTGTGTTTGTTAAGAAATCAGAAGGGAGGTATTAAAATGCCGATTTATTTATTGATCAGCATGTTTATTTTGCAGAGCAGGGGTCTCCAACCTTGGCAACTTTAAGACTTGTGGATTTCAACTGCCCAGAATTCCCTAGCAAGCATGGCTGGCTGAGAAATTCTGGGTGTTGAAGTTCGCAAGTTTTCAAGTTGCGCTCAAAGAAAATTCACAGGATATGGATAGACTTGCATTGAATATCTAAAGTGAATTTTTATACCTCACAGTTAACACCCTAGTCTGTGGTCTTGATATAAACCACATATGGGGAAATTGTAATGTTGGGGCTTATGAATAATATGGATCCTTTTAAATCCAACAACATCCCTAATCCTTTTTACTTCTGATAAAGTTACCATTCTTTTAAGGGAGCAGAAAGATGGAATGATGGAATCCATTTACAATTTCCATTTAACTGTAAAGCTATTACAAAAATATCTATAGAAAGTAATCTTTTTCATCATAGCCTCATACTCTGAGCCCAAAGGAAATGAAACCAGCAGAGAATGCTCCAACTTCAGAGATCTCATACTATACCGTAAATCGTGTCTGTCACCTGGAAACCAGAGTGCTCTAGGCACGATCGCATGGACAAGCCTGCAGCAGAGAACACATGCACATACAACTAAAATGGTACATTACCCTCAGACGACCCTTATCGCCACCCAACAAGTGTCCCCATATCAGGAATTCTATATGCCAATAAATGGGCATTTGTAGTTATTCCTTGGCACCAGGTTTTCAAAGCAAAAATCTCAACAGTAAAGGAGCATTACACTTACAGAATTCCACATATTTACTGAGTTACAAACAAATAAAAAGTAAGAAGTAGATAGGCAATATCAAGCAATTGCAGTCAATCTGTATATGCTTAGTGAACATTATGTAGTCTTAAATGCTTTCTATTTTATTCAAAACTGAGACAGGGTGGTAATAACAACAGAATTCTAGTATCTGGCTGCTAGAAATGAGGCATGAGCCATTTTTCCTCCCAGTCTTCCCTTTATTTGGCTAAAATGGAATTCCTGCCACAAGTAAATAATACACAATACTGCAATTTGTACATTTTGCAGTAGTAAACAGTTATTCTATTTATTTTAATTGCTTTAATAACTGCCTTTCAGATGTATACACCAATCAATAATATTGTTCTTTCTATTACTCTCAGACAAGCTCACAATTTTTTACAACTTACTTCCTAGCCTGATATTATATAGCACAGTGGCAGAAAATAAAAGTTGGCTGAGGAATACCCCAAGTCTTTTCTACATTTTCTTGTAGCCAACTTAAAGCAATATAATTGAACAGTTTGTATGCACTGACATTTGTGTCTTCCAGTATTTATGATAAGCAAACTGGACTATTATGTTGGGAAGTAAACAGCAGGACAAATTTTTAAACAAATGTTATTTCAGTTGGAATATGAAGGACTGGTAAGGTATCCTCCAATTAGCACTTTTGAAATTTGGAATAAAAGAGCTGAAGAGTTAAAGTTTGGTCCTGAGAATTGGTATGAATCTGAAAATGGGAATTGTTTTTTTGAATGCTGCTGTAATATAAACTTTACTTCTATCTAAAAAAATATCCATTTAAATTAAATATTCTGCAGTCTTTATCCATAAAAATTACAATTAGGAGTCTAAATGAAAAAGTTGTGAATATTCACTGTAAGACTACCATCAGCTTCAGTTTTATTTTTCTTTAACACTTTATTGATTTTTGAGATCAAAGTGTGACACTGGAAAGAAAATCAGTTTGCTTATGCATTAAAAATAGTTTAGAAAGAGACAAATGTTTATACTGAGACCCTCAATATAATCTGAAAGTTTTACCTTAGGACTGTCTCTGCTTACTTAAACCTTAGTGAACTGCACCAACAAAAACAGTCATTTCACTGCCACTATGGAAATAAAGGAAGTTAGATATCTTCAAAAATTTTAAAATACGAAGTGAAAAAAAAATTAGGATGTTAATACTCAAATGAGCAGCCAAACTAGGACTGAAGAAAAGTCCAAAGGTTCTGAATTATTTTCTTCATAAAAAGGCAGAAAATATATTATAAAAATAGTTTTTTCAGGGGAAGCATAAGCACAATCCAATCCAATTTATGATTCTGTAAGACTAAATATTCAGAGCACTAGAATTGCAGTATTTATGTCTAAATGCATGCTAGTACATATTAAAATTCTGAAAACTCCACTATATTTTCAAATGAAAATGAGCATATCACAACCACGCACTAATTTCTATTTACTCTGCAGACAACTTTAAAAAATGTAATCTTATACACTGAACAATAGCACTATAAATTAATTTGTAAATTAATGTAAAATACTTAACACTTATTTTAAATTGTAGTTCTAGCACCAGTATTTTAGGTCACAGCAATAAATCAGCAACAGCAAAAATCTATTTCTTTTCTTTGGTTATTGCCTTGCAAAATTTCAACACTTGTTACATTTTAGTTTGCAGTACATAATCCAAGCTTTAAAACATAGTTATTCTCAGGATTATTCTCACCATACACTCAAGTGGCGTTTAATATGGAATTTCAATATATTTGGAGTTCAGGAGTATTCTAGTTATAAAAAAAATTAATACTATCATGAGTACTCTTTTAAGAACCAGATCAAAATAATTTATCAAGTTTTAAACATAATTTCTATATCTTCTGTCACTACTGAACAGTGTTATGATGGAATACATCTTGGAATTATACATTATAAGAACTTTTACTTTAATCAATATCACATTATCTAATCTGTAAACCTATTCAAAAGGCTTAGGTATTTTAGGCACTATTATTGTCTTGCTGACCATTCTAGACTAGGAATAAGCATATGTTTAAAGAGTTAAAACAACAGTCATACTCAATTATGAGTAATGTTAATCATAGATTTTTCTGTTAGCTAAACAAATGGAAATTTAGGATTGCAACAATATCTACAAATAATTAATAATGGTTTCAGGCCAATTTCAAACCTAATTTCATGATATCAGAAATATTAAAACTAGTAATAAATACTTCAATGAGCAGGAAATAGTTATTTGTGACATTTCTGCATCTCTTTTTCCCACTGGATCAATTCCAGGCATCTCATTTAAAAGCACTACTTGGGAACAAATCCCCTGGCTTTATTGGGATTTACGTTAAATAAATAATCAGACATCTTTCTTGTGTAAATTCTGCAATATAGCACAACCTTTACACAAAAATGTAGCAGGACTCATTGGTGGAGAGTCTACATAAGATGGAATTTCATGGGTTCAATATGGAGCCTTAAGAACATAAGTGTCAACTCTACATTCTGAGTTTGTTGGTCTTCGCATCAGAACCATGACATTAAGCAGAACTTAGCAATCTCAGGGTACTCCAGATCCACTTGGCTCTATGGAGCCTCAATGAACTGAATTATTTGGGCTGTAAGAACTGGAATCTAAACTCCATATAGATAAATTAAGTCATTGCTATTCATATTCCTATAACTGCTGGGATCAATTATAGGTAGCCCTTGACTTAAAACTATTTGTTTAATGACCATCAAAGTTAAAACAGCATTGAAAAAGTGACTTATGACAGTTTTTCACACTTATGACCAACGCCGTAACCCCACAGTTATGTGATCCAAATTTGGTCGCTTGGTAGCTGGCATATATTTATGACAGTTGCATCTCCCAGGGTCATATGATCAACTTTTGTAACCTTCCCAGCCAGCTTTAGACAAGCAGTCAATGGGGCAAGCCAAATTTCCTTAATGACTGCATGATTCACTTAACAACTGCAATCATTTGCTTAATAACTATAGCAAAAAAGGTTGTAAAATGAGGCAAAATTCACTTAACTGCCTCATTTAACAACAGAAACTTTGGCTCAATTGTGGTCATAATTCAAGGACTACCTGTACTGCATAAATTATATATAATTTGTTAAACTTATATCCTATATTTTCTCTAGAAGGTCAAAGTGATGTAAATAGATCTCCCTCCTTCAATTCTTCCCCAAAAGCAAGACTGAGATATATGGGAGTTACAGAGAACAACTATCCCAAAATCGCCCCGTGAACTTTCGTAAGTGGGGGTGGATTTGAATCAGGTCACCCAAATCCTGGTCCAAAACCAATTATACTAGAGAGGATCATTTATGAAAACTACCTGGAAACTGCAGCCAATTCAACTTCTAGCTGTTTGGCTACTAAATGGAAATGTGTTGTTGATAAATAATTGCACTAGCTTCTGTCCATTCCTACCTCTAGTTAAAAGTGCAAAGAACACTTGGTCCAAAGTCCCTAGTATAACACCTGCTGCTGTATTTAATTGATGTTATCTTCATTATCTTTTCCTGATGCCATAATCACCTGAGGTAATGTAGAAATAACTAACAGCATTTCCAGGGAGGGTGGAGGGGGAGACTAGCACTAATCTTATTACCTTTTCAGTGCCAGGCATTTTTTAAAAATTATCCGATATTAGGTGTTTAAATCTAAATTTAATCTCTTAATATGTTCATTAACATATTTATATATTGAACCTATTTACATGTTTGATTGTATGTTAAGATTTTTACATTTTAATTACTTTTAGCTGACATTAAATTCTTAGCATGAGAAATATAGTTGTATTTTTATTTTATTATCTTTTGGCCAATGCCTGAAAGCATACTAAGTGACTGACAAGCAAATCAATGAACAGTAAAGGAGAAGAATCCTTATTATTCTAAAGGCCAATTCTTTGGATGAACAGAATGGGGAGGCCATTTCCTGTGCATTAAACAGAATCTGCTTCCTTTTTTTCTTTCTAGACTAATCACTATAATATGGACATAATATTAAAAGGAATTAATATTAACACCTGAAAGTAGAAACATGGGAAAAGAGAAACTTATATCAAATGTAATGTTGCTTAAGCAACAATAAAGTTTCCTGGGAGAGCCATTTTTGAAAAAGATGTGTAAGTCACTATTACTCAAGGCTAATGATTCAGTTCAGAGCCAGGGAATGAACAAAGTTATAACCAAAGCTGTTTCTCAATTCATATATGCATAATGATGATCCAATAATAAGAAGTGTTTACGACAACAGTTCTATGTGCATTGTTGACAAAACCTAATAGATATTTTGTATTTCAAACACACTTGAGATTTACATTAAAAACCATATATTTTTATGCATTAAATAAACCAACATAGGTGGAACAGCTGAAATGTATATTATTCACATATACATTGTTCTATCAATACTTACCATTTGCAGAATTGCACCATATAAACGAAGAAGAATAGTGCGAGGTTCATCTGCAACAGTCTCTATAGTGTCAGGCAAAGAGCACTGGAACAGCATGTTGCTGAGGCCTCCTCTACAAAAAGAAATCCATTTTTTATTTATCACAGGAGAGTGTCAGTATGCAAGTAAGATTTGGACTGTTTGAATTTGAACACAAGTGTGAAAAATAGATTCATGCTTTGGATTCAAATCCAAATTTGCTGTGTCTAGATTCATGAACCTGTTGCTTTACCCTTAGTATCATTTATTTAGCTTTCTGCATGAAGGCCTTTTGGAGCAGAAATAATCAAGTTCAATTAGAACTCCAAATCATATTTCTTGCTTGTATTCGTCCCTGTTTTGTTTTGTATATATATATGGATCAGTGCAGACACACACACACATACACCCAGACACACACAAAACAGAGAATTCCCGTTTTGTTACTAAGTTTATCTCCATGACAGACATTTATTCTTAGTCATACCTCAAACAGCCATTTTGTGATTATGTTTGTGGCATCTTTTCAAAATATTAAATAAAATAATTGGCCTCATTTAGTAAGTAAATTTAAACAGTACTCATATTCAGTTATCATTGCACAGAATTGATTTGGTCTTACAATTATATTCTAATAAAAACAGTTTTATATGAACATATATATTTATATATTTACTGTGGTGCTGTTATTATTCAAACTTACATGTTAGAAAGACATTAATAACAGCATAATAGCATTAGCATAATGATGTAATCTGCTTGTATAGACTATTAAAAATAGATTTCACAATTAAAGAACTGAACAAGTTCACAATTTAGCTTCCCATTTCTTAGTACAGGTAATTCTCAAGTTATGACCGTAATGGAGCCTGCCTGTTGCAGTTATTAGTTATGATGATTGTAATCTAAGATTGCCCAGAAAACAAGCAGTTCTGCTGCTTGGGATAGGGATAATCTGTAGCAATCATATTACCATTTTTAAAATTCAAATTTAGCATCTGACACACAGAAAAAATTCCACTATTCATTTTCTTTCATTTCACCTTGATAAATTTTATGATCATTTGGAGGAAATACAGCCTGGTCTCTGGCTTTGTCCACTCGATTCTGGCCCTGCCTGGTTCTTGAGAACAAACTTTGCCACATAAAAAAGCCATCAAATAGATTTCTCCTCTCCCCAATTATCCCATACCCAACTTAATAGCACTAATATCCTGACTATTATCAATAATATCTATGCTTGCTCCAAAGTAGCACTATTTTTTCTTTCAAGACTTTCATGACAGAAGACAGCTTTTGCAGGTAGCATTCCAAAGGTTGTTTTATTTTCCTGAAAAGCAGAAGTTAGCAGCCTTTCTTTGAGTTTCTTTGTGTAATAGAATGCTTTTCTTTTGCAACTTCAACAATATTAAAATATTAAACCCTGCAGATACTACAGAAGCTAGGATGTACAGCTCTGTTTTTGGTTTTCTAAGGAAGAAAGGGAAAGCAGCTAGCTTGAATACCAAAACTCGTTGGCTTTCTCCAATAAGAGTGAAACAGGAAAAGTCCTGCCCGTAATGCACATATGTAAAGAAAATTTGTTGTGATTCCTGGCCAGTCAGTGGAGTCTGAGGAATTGGCAGCTGAGTCTGAGGAATCAGATGAGGAGGAAGGGCTTGGAGTGACACTGGAGTCAGAGGAAGGCTCTGAGGAGCTCCAAGACTTACAGTCGGACAAGGAGCCTGGCCCCTCTACTCATGTGCAGGCTGAGACACAGCTGTGCTGGGAGCCTGAGTTGGACAGAGATGAAGAACAGTTGGGACAAATCATGGATGCATGAATGCACAGGGAAGAGAAGCGAATAGGACAGAGGATTGCAATGGGGCAGCTCCAAAGGCAAAGAGAAGGAATTAGGAAGCCTTGGTTGAATTATAAAAGGTGTGGGAGGTGCTGGTTGCAAAAGGCAACCGTTCGTGTTGAGGATTGAGTTTCTGTGGACTGTGTTAGTTTGTCTTGCTTGGACAGCCATGTTGTTCAATAGGGTTTAAGTCAGAGTCTGGCTAGGCCATTCTAGGACATTCACAGAGTTGTCCCTAAGCCATTCCTATGTTGTCTTGGCTGTGCGTTTAGGATCGTTATCATATTGGAAAGTGAACCTTTGGCCAAGTCTGAGGTCATGAGTGCTGTGGAACAGGTTTTCATTGAGACTATCCCTGTACTTTGCTCCATTCAGCTTTCCCTCAATCCTGACCTGTCTCCTTTTCCCTGTTGCAGAAAAACACCCCCAATGCATGATCACCACACTTTACTGCTGGGATGATTTTGGGCAGGTGATTAGCAGTGCCTGGTTTTCTCCAGATATAACATTTAGAATTGAGGCCGAACAGTTCAATCTTGGTTTCATCAGACCAGAGAGAATCTTGTTCCTTACAGTCAGGTACTTTTTTGCAAACTCCAAGCGGGTTTTCATGTGTTTCGCACTAAGGAGAGGCTTCCATCTAGCCACTGTGCCATAAAGCCTAGATTGATGGAGGACTGAAGTGATGTTTGTCCTTCTGGAACTCTGTCCCATCACCACACAGGATCTCTGGAGCTCAGTCAGAGTGACCATCGGGTCCTTGGTCACCTCTCTTATGAAGATCCTTCTCCCGACTGCTCAGTTTGACCAAGCGAAGCTCTTGCAAGAGTCCTGGTTGTTCCAAACGTCTTCCATTTGAGAATTATGGAGGCCACTGAGCTCTTAGGAACTTTCAGTGCAGCAGAAATATTACTGTATCCTTCTCCAGACCTGTGCCTTGCAATAATCCTATCTCTGAGCTCTGCATTATGTCATTATGGGGTACTTAGTGTAGATTAATGAAAAAAAATGAATTTCAACAACTGTAGAATCAGGCTGCAGAATAACAAAATTGACAAAAGTGAAGGGGTCTGAATACTTTCTGAATGCACTGTATATATTTGAAAAGTTCTTAAAAATTCAGGGAGATATTCAGATATGTATCTGCCCTGAGAGTAGCCCATAGTGAACTACATTATGCAGTACAGTCTAACAACAGAAACTAACTACAATAAAAATTTATAACATTTTGTATTATGCCTTAAATGCTTTATACGTTTTATGTCATAAAAAGTTTTTAAAAATTAACCAAATTTCAATGCCACAAGAGTCACTGCTCTTCAATTTTGAATGCATTTTGTAAGCAAGCGCATTTGAGGTACTTTAGTTCAAAACATTTTGCCCCGTGTGATGCACTGTTTCACCCTGTAAAGGTTACAGACACTAGACTAGAGTTTTAGTACTGTACTATATAAATATATGAAATTATCCATTTTAGCTTAGTTGATTTAATCTGCACTTAGTTTTGAATTCTTTCCAAGTCAGAAAACTTAGATTAATAAAACACAAGGTGTTTTATATATATGTGACCCAAACATCAAGTTATATGAAATTAGCTCTAAGAATCACCCCTCTATCAATTAGCTAGCCATTAGTTAGCCATTTCATAAATACTAAAACTAGTTCTTAGAATCATCACGTTCTTGACCATCGTACCTGCATGAAAGAAAACTATGAAATTTCTCATATGACACAATCCATACCATTTTCCCTTCAGGGAATCCTCTCTATTGATCAGCCTTACCTGTAAGTTCATTTAAAGTTGATATTCGGTTATAAACTTTGCAGTTTTCTATGGCTTAGAACTCAATTTAGTTATCCTACAGTTTTGTTCTAGCCACCTCTCAACCTGCCAAATGAAACAAGTATCTTTGACAGCATACAGGTTGTACCAGTGATGACTTTATGCAATCCTATTGTTTACATATTAAAATTAGTCACTGAGTGCTATCACTAGTCTCAAATATGCAAAGGTATAAAATGATCAGTTCACCCACTCATTTGATATTTCTATATTTTGCTTCACTCTTTAAAAGATAGTACTTTTTCAAAGATCAAGTATTAAAGGCTGCTAACAGCAGAACTCCATTGCATAACTCTAAACTGTGGTTTAATTTCCCTATCCCAGACAACATCTACAACTGCAGGAACAAATATACTAATTACATAAAAATATTCTATCATCGAACATTTCAAAAATGCATTGTTATGTATTCTCTGTGCATTAAAGAAGCAAGCCTCTTAAATTCCAGTAGGATCTATGTAAATTTAAGTGCAACAAAGCAGATGTCAGAGTACCAGCTGGGCAGCCATCTGTCATATATATGCATTAATTTGCTTTTCTATAATGAGAGGGGCTGGATTTGACAGCCTAAACAAATTCTTCTAGCTATGCTAGAAAAAACTTATCTGCTTTTATTAGAAAAAAAATGTGTTATCAGAATAAACACTTAACTTTTTCATCAAATTTCCACTCAATTCTTTTCTGTTGGAGAAGGCTGCTCTAAATTAACAAGGTTGCCACTCAAACAAAAAAGAAATTAAACCAAAGTTCAATATTTCTCTTGTACAGAAACATAACTTAGATATACTAAAAAGCTACACTTTTCACATAATTTTGAAAACACACATAAGTTTAATAAGCAATACATCAAATTAAGAAGCTTCCTAATCTTTACTTTCCTAACACTATATGCAAAGCAGTTACTGCTGAGATTATGAGTCAGAGAAAGGCACCTAACATTTTACAGGAACTTGCAATGAAGAAATGATTCATAATGCTAAGCAGTCTTATTTAAAAAAGGTCAGAAGCAATTTAAGTCTTCATTGTCCAGAAATCACCCCATATGACCCAAACTTTAAAAGATAAGCTATGAATTTATCTCTAAAACATTTTATGCTACACATACTTGAGACAGTTGCTAATAGCGATTGTTAAAAGTAATCAACCAGCAGTTTGACACCCGATCTGAAGAGCAGGCATAGGTTAAATCTAATAATTACTTTTAAGAAAACTTTATGAATTGATGTGATACTTGAATTTAAATTACCTTGTAACTCAGAATAAAAAATACTGCTTGAAGCTGGTTTGTCCATCATTATCCATTCTACCAGTATGATCTGGCAGGAAGTCTAAATGGGCAGTCTTTCAACATACTATCCTCTACACTACAGTGAGTATGAAGTCAAAATCAGAAATGTTTTAGTAGCTGGTTTTCAAATTACTTTTTTTGGTTTCTCTAAGAAAGCAAAACATTAATGTGGCTTCAGCATTAAGTTGAATGGTTGTTTTAGGTATAACATTATCCACCAGTGACTCATAATTGCTTTGAGATTATGTGAAAATCATGTAACTACGGCTTGTTAAAGAAGCTATAATTTACAAATTTAATTTTTTGTGCAAATTCTGCAGCCTATAGAAGTATCTTCAAAAGCGGTCATTCCCAGACTTCCCTGTCGTCCCCCCCCCCAAACTGGCTCTTTTCCATTAACCATGTCCAGGATGACTTTTTGTGGCCCAATAACCACCAAAACTCACCCCAATTCTTCCTATTTGGGGGGAGTATGTAAGTATGGGCTTGATGGCCTGTGGAGATCTTTAATGCCTTTCGTAGAAGGAGCAAGAACACTTTGACGCCCTCTGGTTATTTCCGCCATTTGCACAAAAGATGCAAGGTAGACCAAACTAACAGCTCCACCCCCATTTCCCTCAGTTTTGCTTAACGAAAAAAATCCACACACAGACACACACACACACACACACACACACATCACCACCGCCGTCATTTTAACGTTTATCTCTCTCTCTCTGTCTTTCTCTCTGAACTAGCCGACCCACAAGCCGTGTCTAAGGTAACGCACTCCAGACGTGCGAGGAATGTCATAAAGAGATGCCAAGCCCAGCGACTACCGCCCCGGTGAAAGAGCCGAGCTTCTAGCCAACGGCTGTTAGCGGCCCGGATACTAGCGAGATGCTAACCTGATGGGCGTGATGCGCAGCTGGTCCTCCCGCAGCCCCCGCCACGCCCCCCGCAAGAACTCCCGGCACCACAGATACGCCTTGCGCCGGGTGCGGGGATCGGGCTGCTCCTCCGCCGGCGGGGATGGAGGGGTGGGCGGCAGAACGAGAGGCGGCTGCTGCTGCTGCTGCTGCTGGCCCTGGCCCCGGAGCCCCAGTTCCTTCACTTCGGTATCGGTGTTAGAAGGCGGCGGCGAGGGGGGCGACTGAGTGAGGGCGGGTAATCCCGGGCCCGGGGCGCATCCCAGCAGGAAACCCAGAGGGGAAGAGTCGGCCTCGCCGCCGTTACAGAACTTGGTCTTCATGACGACCGCACGGATGTAGAGCAGAAGACCGGAGCTCTCGCACACTCAAGACTCAGACCGTCCAGCCGGAATCCCCGCAGAAGGTCTAAAGCGCGCGCGTGTCAGCCTCCACCTACTTATAGGCGCTCCGCACGAGGACTCTAGCGCACGAGATCACCTCATCTAAAAGCTAGCCCCCCACCCTCCCTGCCTCTTTGTCTGTGTTTGATTGGCTGCAGGCCCGATCCAACCGCAAGGTTGCGGTCGCGACGTTCTCTGATTGGTCCAGAGGAAAGAAGCGGCGCGGAAAGGCCATTGGCTGCCTTCCTGGTTGCTCTGGTTATCTGGGGGGCTAAGCTTACGCGTATCCCAAAGATACAAACATAGAGAATGTAGAGGGAAGGGCGGGGGGAGGTGATGGAAGTACTTTTTCTATTCCGCCTGCGCCACAGCGGGGGGGGGGGGAGCTGAGCGACTTCATACTCCGCTCGTCTGCTCCCCCCCCCTTTCCCCCGTAGTAAGTCTGGCTTCGCCCGCTCCTCCATGTTTCATCGGTGGCTCCCAACCTCCATCATTCCTCACACCCGCTCCACCGCTTGTAAATCCCTTCCCCCACCCCCACCACGCTCGCTTCAAGTTTGTAAGGTTGACTCCATTTTCTTCTCGGCTCCATTCTTTAACCTTTCTTCCTTGCGGGCACGTGGAGTGCTGAAGATAGCGGGGAAGGGGGGGATGCAAAGGGAGCCGAAAGCTACCCGGAGATGTTGCGAAGCGAAGGGGAGGGGGAAACGGGGAGGGAAGAAGTCGCCCTGGTAGAAACTGGCGCTATGCGGTGGAAACCGAACGAGGCTGGAAAGCCCGGAAGGTCGGTCTTGTTCCCTTCCTCCCCTGGCGACGGGAAAGAATGGGGAATTTGCCGCACACTGGACTCTGCGCGATGCGGCAGGGCTTGTCGGGAGCCCGGGCGGCCCTCGTCGCCTTCCTTTCAAGGCGATGGGCGGGAGCCCCTTTGCTCTGGAGCCAAGTACAGTCCGCATCATCCGGCCAAGGACACCAGGTTGAAGTACAGTACGCGGCGTGCTCTGCTCCAGAGAATGAAGGGGGAGGAGAGGCAAGGTGGTTTCCACCCTCTTGCAATTTAAAAAGCGGAAAGTTACAACTCATCGAGTGGAAATGAACTGAACCTATTCTAGTACGGGAAAGGCGCAGAAAAAAAAAAAACAAAAGCAAAAAAAAAAACGGAGCGTAAGGCTGAAGTACACCTCTGCAGTTGTGTTTGTTCTTTACTGCAGGTTTACTTTGCGCTCCGTTTTTTGGGCTTTTTACTTTGCGCTCCGTTTTTGGGGCTTTTTCTGTAGAGCAAAGGGGAGGCATTCACAACGGTCGGATTTAAGTGCTGTTAGCCCATCTTCGAGTGGGCAGAAAACAATTCCTGCTTGAAATTGATTGTCTCCTATCCAATTTGCATTGCCGATGTACCTAATCATTAGCAATAGCTTGATTTTCCTCCAGATTGATGGGTGACGAAAGCTGACAGGTTTTATGCTTCTTGCGGTTGCCCTTGTCAGATTAAGGAGGAAAAGATTGATATAACAAAGTTGACTTAAGCCTGTTTTGCTCGTGGATAGGGAATGAGATGAACAACATCAAATGGGAATATGGGAGAACACGTTTTTAGGGCATGTTTAGGCATCAGTTAAGCTGGGAAAGACTCAGTATTGAAAACCTATCCCACAAATGCCGCTTTATTTTTTTTCTTCAATATTGGGCAATTTGTAGATGTGGATGTTTGACCTCAGAATCATATGATAACTATGTCTCATTCTCCATGAAAGTAAGAAAGGAGTATTGCCCAATGCTAGTTCCCTTTACGTTACAATCATCAAAGGCATAATTTCCAAAATAATCTTTGTATCTTGAATGGTGTTACTTCTGCACTCCAATTAAGGCTAAATTGTGATGACATCTAAGAAAAAACTGAAGTTGGCCCAAAATTAATTGGAATAGTTAGAAAAGCAACACAACGCCGCTTCTATTTCTTGTTTCTTATGCCTTGTTTGTTCTTTTACATTTTGTTTATTCCATGTTTTAAAGTGACATTTTTTCAGAGCAGGTTATACAACACAGGTGTCAAACTCGATCTCATCACGTGACATATCACAATGTTTTTTTGGAGCTGGGGTGGGCATGGCTTGCGTGTGACATATCCAGCCCACAGGCCGCCAGTTTGACACCCCTGTTATACAATATTCTATAATGGGATGAATGACAATGCACCAATGCATAGTCTAGCAGTTGTGAGAAAAAAAAATCGTGTGAATTATTATTTAATGTGGGGAAAGAAACCACAAAATTTATTGTGGTTATGGGAAAGTTTGAGGTGCTTTTAATTCTCTTTAAAAAGTCTAGTAAATATATACATATGTCCACAATTACTTAGTTACATACACAAGCATTAAAAATTAGTTTTAAAAAAACATTAACCAGCAGCACACATTTCCTATCTACAGTTCCTTCCCCACACTTATCCAAATAAAAAAAGTTGCAAAACTGGTTTCCTAGTTTTAAAGATATCCAATGCAAAACAGTTGAATAATATTAAAATGGAAAAGACATGGATTGATGTATAAAAGCTTATGTGATTAAAAAAATACTTAAAGATAACAGAAATTGCAATAAAACTCCACCATTCAGTATTGTCTAGTGAGGGAAGATTAGATTCAAGACAGCGGGTAGATAAATGTGTGAGTCTGAACCTGTGAAACTGAGAAATACAGTGACTCAAAGACAGATTGGTCAGGCATCCTGGCATATTCAAGTAGATTTTTTGTGACGGTATGGAAGTAACTTGTCACTGTCTTCTTCCAGTATGTTTTCTGGACTTCCTAGTCCAGCCTTTAGCTTCATAATCTCTGGCGGTCTTCCATCTAATCAGGTTGGCGGTCCTTCGCCTACTGAGGCATCTTTTGAGGGTTCTGAAGAGGGTTATTAATAATTATGCTTCCAGTGCTCACTTTATTTCTGAGCAAAAGGAAGAGGTGTTGGAAATCAGGAAGACTTTGCAAACAATGGTTTCAAAGCAATACCTTGCCCATCTGTGCCTTTATGCACAGAAGTAAGGACTATTGTTAGCACTGGAAGTGAAATTACCACTGTGCCCAGGAAATCTCTGTGAGAAAATGTGCACATTTTCCTTTCACTGGAAACAGCTAACTTTCAACTCTTAGCATATTAACCTTCCTTTATTTAAAAAAAACTTGTTTCCTATGCACTTTGTACAAAGAAGCTGAAGTTTGTAGTTTAGGATGTACATTTCCAGTTCCTGTATATGTTTACAATTACAATTGTTTCAGTGACTGCATATTTAAGAGTGATTTATACTCAAACCCCATCCTGAAGAAACATGTTAATTATTTATCAATTTTGTTTTTTTAGTTTTACAGAAGACTCCAATTGTGAACATGTAATATGGAATACAGAACAAAACTTCTTCAAATAGAACAAATATAATACTGAGAATAGCCATTCTATTATTTGGCAAATCCTTATCATCATCCACTGTGTGATGAAACTGAAATACAATAAGACCTGCTACAATAATCCCATATTAATTATTTGACCAGAAAATACTGGTATATCTTGAAAGAGACGGTGTCTCAATCGTAAAGATTGTTTTGAGGGGTGCATAAATCCCACTTTTTATTCAGGTTGTTTATGTCATACTGTCCCAGTTAAAAATGCTCCGAACGAATCCCTATTCAGAATAGATCCCTTGCAGATCTATGAAACAAATTAGAAGATAGCTATTCTTTTTTATTACTGGTGAGCAAAATATTTCCACACCATATGCTTGTTAAAAGTAATGAAGAACGTGGAGATTTCGGCTGAAGTAATATTAAATATGCTTTTAGCAAAATAAGAATTCCCATTCCATCTCTCTTCCCTTCAATTCACTTTTCTTTTAAATTGCTTTGCCTAATGTACTTATGGACTCCACTCAGGAATGGAAGAGACTGAGCTGGCTGGCACTGATGAGATAAAAAAAGCTAAGTCTCCATCTCACTTATCTGTAAGGTTAAAGGAGAGGATGCAGGCAGCCTTTACAGAGAAGAAAGTGAGCCCTGCTGGAAGCTGAGAAAAAAAATAGTCATTTCTCTGACTGGGTAAGCCCAAGTAAAATGAACTAAACATTTAACTTCCTGTAACCTATCAAATGACCACTTGTGTCTTCCTGCTTAACTTTCACTTTCTTTTATCCTTCTTTCTAACATCCAAGAAAGAGAAGAAAGAAACATTTGGCAATTGAAATGTCCCAAAAATCTCAAAAGAAGAGTCATCTGCAGCTGCTATTTCTTGAATGTGTCTTGGCTCTCATTGCTCCTGATTGCTCCCATGACTTATAAACACATTGAGGCTGTACACACTTTGAAAAATGATTTGAACAAACTGCTTTGGTCTTTGCACACAGCACATCTCTGCAGACTGACTTTTTTCCAGGCTTCCACATGGGCCTGGAAAACAGTTGCTGCTACTTTAGGAATACTGTATTTCTTAAATCAACAGCATCTTTTTTTCCCAAGTTCTTAAGGAAAATATGGTTGCTTTAATGAAAAAGCAGAGCAGTGTTACATTCCAGTAACATCTAAGAAAATTCTATGAAATAATTTCAAAACTAAGCCATAGCCTTTGTAGATATGCCCTGTTGCCTATCTAGAATTATATTTTGTAGACTGTAGGAGGTAACATAGCGTACCTTTTTGTACTGTTTTTAATTAATTTTTAAAATCTTGGCTTTTAACCCATCTAGTTGGGATCATATGTATCTGAAATAACAGATCTGTAGGATGTTGCTATTTTTTTTAAAGAACAGATGGTTCCCTTGTTTACAGATAATGGTACAAGGAGCAAAGGGCTACACCTGTCCCAGGTACAGAGAGACATGAGATAAAAGGCATTGATGTCATCAGTCCCAGAAAACTACGTTCCCTGGATACACTGTCTCTGTTACATAAGAAGTAACTCAACCTGCATGGAAGGAGATCTCTGTCACTGTGGGTTTTCTGGCTGATGGAGATGCTACCTTGGCAGGCCAAGATGTTCTTTTTAATTTTGGAAGAATATGAGAAACTGACTTCCAATTATTTCTGCCCTTGCTTGGGAATAAAAGTTTTACATCTCTTTTTGGTATATACCATCAAATATTACTACCACTGAAAAGTTCTGCATTTTGCCAAATCTGTGCTTCAGGATAACAAACAGTATAAAACTATTTGGTTAAAATATAGAACTTTTCAGTGATAATAATAGGGCAAGGAAAGAATTGTTCTTCCATTAGCAAATTGCACATGGAGGATTCCTACAGATATATTTTCTGTATGGGAGCCTTGACATGGAAAAAAATAAAATAAAATCCCAGTACAAATTGGGCTTCTCACCAGTAGTTATTGTCAACATGCATAAAAATCATTGGAAATCCTGCTCACAAATCAACTCTGTCTTCAGTATTAGCAATTACCTGTAATTGCACATATTTAAAACTATAAAAATATGACCACTTTTAGGCTTAGAATGCAAACTTTGCCTGCCAAAGGTTTGAGGTTTAATCTAATCTAATATTCTAAAGATCCTCTTTCAATAAGGGTAAACAATAGTGCCCTAAATGATCAAAGGAGGTAACAGACAAATCATTGTCCGATCTTTTCTTAAAAGCCACCAGTATTGGGATCACACTTTATACTAAGTCATGATTTGTTTATGGTTAACTGAACATAGCTGAATTCATGAAACACTTGGGATAAAGTTTACAAATCACAGTTTGGATTTATGAAGCAATGGAGCTTAGTGCAGTGTGTTAACCCAGATAATATTTTCTCTTTGCTACCTGTAATATACCTGTTCTGCTATCTGCTATGCCATTAACTTGTTCACTTTGTTTTACTATATTATGCATTGGTTTTATCTTGCTGGTTGTTGACAGCGACAATAGTTTGGAGTCAGACAGGACCTAAATCTAATTAAATAAATAAATATACAGACAGGGTCATAGACTGGTATGCAGACATATACAGTCACCATTTCATGGCAGTTCAGAGTCTAAACCCAAGATAGGAAATGTAGCTGTTAAGCTTTATCTCTCTCCTAATGCATAGGAGGTCTTAGCAAAAGACCTTAGCATATTCTTGCAAACTGAAAGTCTGTTTTTTTCCCAGTCAACTGAGGTTGATCCATTGGCTGCAAAAGAAATTGACTGACTACCTTGTCACCTGAGTTGACTTCATAGCTGAGAGAGAATGATTGATATGCAGTCGGCTTTCATCCCCAAGGCAGGACTAGAATTCAGCCTCCTAGCTTCTAGACTGTTGCCTTAACCACTAGACCAAACTGGTTCTCAAGAGATGAAACCACAACTATGTACAATAAATATTAAAACCAAAAATATTGAATATATTAAGTTGAAGTCCACACTTCATAAAGTTGCCAAATTTGAGAAACACTAGTATAGACGCAAGTGATTGCATCTTTTGTTCTGGATTTTGTTTGAAGTTGGGCAGGACCTTAAATAAATAAATACATTTATTTAGTGTTAGAGGAGCTAATTTCTTGCTGTAGTCATGATAACCTGATTTAAGTGAATTTGTAAAGCCAAAAGTCCCCTTGGAATGTTTTTTAATTAGGCTTGGCAAATGGAATGCTATGTGTGGGTGAGAATGGGGAAATGTGTATGGTTTATCTGCTTTACAACTGAAGGGCTACAGCAGAGCTGTTTAACCTTGCAGTGCTCTACCTCCTAGCTGAAATTAGCATTTTGCAAATAAGATGTTGGGCTGAATTCAGTGTTGTTGTTTTTTAAAAAATGCCCAAGTGGATGCTTTTAAATTGTGAACCAAATATAAGACAGCATCCACTCAGCAAGATTTTCATCCCAACAACCGCATGCTACAGACCATTGTTTCTTCTTATCAACAAGGAAGCACAGTGGAAAAAAGTTTGAATGTATCTATGATGTTGGCATTTGTGGCTTTGGACCAGTGTTCTCATTCATGTACAAGGAATGTTCCCAATGTTAGTAGTAGAGATTGGACATACTGTTATACAATTAACACACCACTCCCTTGTTTGATCCTGACACATAAAAACAGTAAAGATAAAGTCTCCTTCAAGTCAACTATAAATTACTTCAACATATGCAATATTATTTTGTTGGCATTTGGAAACAGAAGTATCTTTTTTCCAATAGTGTTTTTCTAATTGGAAAACATGCCTGTGGCTTCCCAGTCCCTCGCATTCAATTCCTAAGTAGCTGTGACTCAGATAAGCTTTTCAGATCCGCCATGTTGGTTAGAGCTGTCATCTGGCTGGGCAATCTTGCTACAACTTATCTCAGTTATACCTATCTAACTTTACTGTTCAGAATTCTTGCATCATTGAAACATTGCTTATATATGGTTATGCCAGCATAATATACCAACCCCACATCAACTCTATTTGGCTATAGGGATTAAGATATTTTATACTGCAGTTGTTCCGAAAGAGTCACACATACTATTGTCTAATCCAGGTTTTGTGTTTGATTTATTTAAACATTTGTATCTTTAAAAAGCCTCCATATCAAAGAGCAAGACAGTTTGCAATAAATATCAGAAGGATGTTGTAAAACCAGTACCTAAAAGAACAGCATAAAAGAAATCCAAATCCAGGGGACACAAACATAAATAAAAATAAATTTAAAAAACCCATCGACTGAGAGCTAGTTAAAACAACTGCTGGACATGAGAACAAAAGTAAGTTTATTAGATGTCACTGTAATGTGAATAGTTAAGACAGACATTCACTTGCTCTACTTCTCACTGACATTTTTTTATCTTGGCCCTTGGCTTGCCAAGAGGATCAAAGCTGGTGCCGGGGACAATACATGGAAATGTACTCAACTAAAACCTAGAGATGACCTTTATCTTTTCCTCAATTAAAACAGAATCAAAGCTTTCAAAACAGAATACAGTTTTTTCTCAAAATAATTTAGTAGCTCTTCTAAAACTTATCTCCCGTGGTTTATAGTACTTTTTCCCGATCCTTATTATATAGCAGATTTGAAGCCCTTTGTCATTAAAATAGACTTTACATTTCTGATGTAACTAAATTTGAGCTTATTTATTCTTCTATGCCTCCCTGCTTCTGAATGTAGGATGCATGCTGCCATTCTCCCTATCCAGTAAAATGACTGAAAGGTGCTTTGTTAATCAATGACTGCCATTATCTATATTACTGTAATTCACTGAAGGCAGATCTTACAGCTTTCTGTAATGTGCAGTCCTTTGTGCCCTCTGTGCTTGCCCTCTGTTGTTTCCTTGCAGATGTTTCCTTATCTAACTAGGTAATATCACCTGTGCTAGTGAGTATGGGTTTTGCTCCCTATTATATACAGGAACTTGCCCTGCCAATATTGATGAGTATGAGGTTTTCTTCTTGGTAATTTCTTGATTACTGTTTTCTGTTTGTTTATCTGGTGTTAATCCCTGTTTATCTGGTGTAGGCTACTGGAGAGGCCCCTGGAGTATTCTGGTCTTTTTGTTTCCTTTATTTTTTTATTGTATGATGTGTAAATATGGTTTATCTCTATGTATCTATTGATGGCTGATTTGTCTGAATGCCAGGCTTTCAGAAATTCACTAGCATATTTGGATTTAATTTGGTCTAGGATGCTTACAGTTTCCCAATTGGAACTATGGTTGAGTCTATCCCGATGTTCTGAAATTACAGAGTTTCATCATGTCTTCTGACTGCCGCTTGGTTTTCATGGATCTGCTAGTTTTCTGCCTGTCTGTCCTACATAGTGGCTGTAACAATCCTTATATTTGTATGCCATAGATGACTCCTGCTTTTTCTTCTTGGGCTACTGTTCTTTTGGTTTATGTATACAGGGCTTTAGTGGGTTTATGTGCTATGGTGATGCCATGTGGTTGTAATAGTCTGTTGGCTTTTTCTGAGATATTTTTGATGTATGGCAATGATTACCCTTTTCATAACTTATGTTGGTTATGATGTAGTGGGTTGAGTAGTCAGGAATTTTTTGATAAAGCTGTATGGGTATCCATTTCATTGCAAGATGTTTTATAGATATACAACATGCTATATACTATACAACATAATATGCAACATCTTGGAGAGAAGCAAGGACTCCATCTTGAAGTACTTATATTCTTTTCTTAGATGCTTCCAATAACAGTTCCCTACTAATACCCTAGCATTTTTATAATATAATTCAGACATTACTCAGATGATATAACATATATCATCAGTACAAAACTGCTTTTTCAGCACAAAACTGCAGATTACTGCAGAAGTCACTACTAGGGTTTCTGTCCAAGTAGCCTTGCATAAGAGCAACTGCTATATAAATGAGACTAAGCCAAGGAATTAGCAAAATTATTCTTTCACTTCTTATTCAATATATTCTCAATATATTAAAGAGAAATTGATAGAATACAAAAATTCCACAAAAAAGAAAAGCATCAAGCTAATCTTATGTAGATAATATTTCTATGTTCTTCTCAACTATTTAATGCATAGCTTCTTAAAGGGATTTGTAAATGATGGGAGGAACAGAGAGTCATAGTACTCATTCAATCAATATTATACTCTAGATAGAAATGGCTGATGGGGGAAAAGAAATCTATAAGGTACAATGTATACATATAAATGATGCTGTTTAGTATATACCTTGATCCTTGGCAATAGAATGCCAAAGTGGAAATATAAGAATGTACGGTAGGTTTTCATTTTTATTTGAACCTTGAAATCCATGATTCATACTCTTGTAATTTAAAACAGGCCTCTACACCAAAGAATTTATGTTGAGACAATTTGTACTCATAGCTTTGGTATATAATATTCCATTCTTTTTACCTTTCCTAATTACAGCAGTATAGTTTAGAGTGGAACTAAAATGATACTTTTGCAATTGTTGTTAAAGAACTGAGAATAGATTTCAGATCCTATGTATATCAGATGCTTGGTGAGCGTGTCAACACAGCCAGTGAAAGATTTGTCAAAGATGTGTCAAATTGAAGGAAATAATGAGAAGGCAGTTCTTTATAAGCATGGTTCCAGAATTGTCTATACCCTTTTCTTTCTTTCCTATTTAGGCTGCTTTCAAATTAGCCAGTTTGTCTGGAATTGCCACCCTTTCTTTATTCCATGTTTATGGAAACTCCAAATGGAATGATTGCCAGTTCACCATTATGTAAAACTGTTCTTTAATTCTGCTTTCAAGTTTATGTAGAAAAATAATATATCAGCAGATTTAAAAGATGCTAATATGGAATTGTGAAGTCAGTTTTTTGTGCAGGAACGTCTTTGAGCTGCACAGAGAACTGAATTAAAATCCTATCCTGTTTGCTGTGAGACGTTGGCTAGCTGAGTTTAGGGCAATTTTTGTAGAGTGAGTTGGTAGAAAACTTTCAGATATTCTATGCACTTCAGCCAAGACATTTCTTTGCATTTATTGTGCAGTATGAAGAAAATTGATATGCTGACTGTAGGAATATTTTTAATAACTTGCAACATAACTGGAGCAACATACAGTATTTGCACTGTTAGGCTATGGATAAAAGCTGCCACAGCTTGATATGTCATGAGGGGCAGCTACTACCATATAACTGAGAATCAGAAAAAAAACCCCTATGTATATTTATTTAGTTTGTTGAAAATGAAGCTTATCTTGCAGCCAGGGGTATAAGTCATAGGAACATATTTAAACCAGCTTCTGCAGCAGCCAAGCTACGTGTTTCATTCTTACAAATCTTGAGGCAAAGTCCAGTTTAAGGTTCACATTGGGAAACTTCTCAATAGAAATGAGTTCATCCCAAGAATAATTTGGGAAATGGGGAAATCACTAAGTTGCAATATATCCAGGTGAGGCACAGCAGTTTTGCCCTGTAGGTCCTGCATATTGTGAAAACAAACAACAAATACAAATGTATATATAAACATTAGCTGCTAATTTTTTAAAATAAAAATTATTGTACCTGTTACTTTTGTGGCACAATCTTCTGAGACATCAGTAAAAAAAGGGAAATCTACATTATTACACAGAACATTATGTTAATGTACAAATTATGTTTTTTGGACTAGTCCCATAAAAATTGTTCAGGAGTCTTATATATCTTAAATATACAGTATATTTGCTAAGACCCTATTAAATCCCAGAAAATACATTATAAACTAAACATTGAAGAAAGACTAAATTACCTCTTATCCATTCAGTCTTGGATTTTTGAGAGTCATTGATAAGGGAGAAATATAATAAGTTGTAAAGCACTTGATACTAACCTACTTGTGCTGGATATTGCTAAGTATCAATGGTCAGATCATTACTGTATGAGACTTCACTATTTATTTTTTTGCTTAGGACATTCAGGTTCAATGTGGGGAATTCTGAAATAATTACAAAACAATTTTTTAATCCCATTCAGAATATACTACAGCAGAAACCCTATGCTGAAAGGGATTTTGTTGGCTTACTATATGAAATAATCTTCCATTATCTTGTAAACATACAAAAGCTTTAATCAGGAAGGGATTCTTTGAATCTCTTTGTTTTCACATCATCCTGTATTATTTTCTCTATGCCAAAGTTTCAAGGTCTGGTGCCTTCAAGTTTCCTTCTTTTTACTTTTCTTCCTTCTTTCCTTCTCTCAGCAATATACAGCTATTAAAATAATATAGCCTTTATTACCATTTAAAAAGAATTCAAAACGAGACAACCAGTTCGTGAAAGTTGTAGTAGCAGCTCACTATCTTGCTCCCACAGGTCAGCAACCTGTGGCTCCAGAGTCGCATGCAGCTCTTTGAGCCTTCCCCTGTTGCTCCCAGCTTCCTCTGCCATTTGCAGAGAGAGACAGAGAGAGGCACTTGCACTTTCCTGCTTCTCTCTCTGTTTCTCTCTCTCTCTCTCTCTCTCTCTTTGTGTGTGTGTGTGTAAAAGAGAGTAGACTCAGGTGTTCTCTGACAAGCTGAAAAGCTGCTTGGGCGGGGCTCCTCCCTTTGCTGCATCTCTGCAGGAAGGAGGAAGGACAGGAGAGAGCTAGTTAGACCAGCTATGCTGACTCAGGAATTCTGGGAGTTGAAGTCCATGAGTCATAAAAGAGCCAAGGTTGCCTACCCCTGAGCTTGTTGGAGAACAGCTTGAAGCCAGCTTGCCAGGTGAGCAGAAGATTGGAGAGAGGGAGGGAGAAGGGGGGGAGAGAGAGAGAAACAGAGAGAGAGAGAAAGAAAGAGAGTGGGGGAAGAGGATTGGCAGACCATGGGCAGAAAGAGAGAGGGAGAGGGAGAGGGAGGGAGGGAGACAGACCCTTTTGACATCTAAAATGAAGTTAACACTGCATATATCTTTTTTTATCTTTATGATATTTACATATATATATATGTGTGTGTGTGTGTGTGTAAAAGGTAAAAAAGGATACATGCAATGTTATCTTCATTTTAGGTATGAAAAGGGTTTTGTGGCTCCCAGTGTTTTGTTTTTGGTGGGAAACAGGTCCAAGTGGCTCTTTGAGTGTTTTGGGTTGCCCACCCCTGCTCCCCTCCATGCCCTGAAGCTGCCTTGGGCTATACATCCCAGGATTCTCTCATAACAGTCACTGCTGCTGGGAATTCCCAGGTTCTGAAACTCTAATCCAGGGCTTTTCAACCGGTGGTTTGCATACCACTGGTGGTACGTCGGCACCTGGCAGGAGGTATGCTTATGATGGGTTGAAAAGCACTGAAAAAAAGTCTTAAAAAAGTGTAAAAGTGTAGCGTGGAAATGAACTGAAGTGGTGGCAACGCAGCACAAGCCTGTGAAAGAGTCAGCTGGTGTTGCTCCAGCTGATTGGCGTGCGGCTCCAGCTGACGCGCTTCTGGAAGCTGCACGCAGCCTGGGGAAATGAGTCAGTTGCAGCTACACCAAAAGGAGGGGGAGAGAGGAGAGGGTATAAAATAGACAGGCCCACGGGGTGTGTATATTTGGTCCGGGGCCGCTCTGGAGACAATGAGGGGCTGGCTCACCCCAGCTCGCAATCAAAGAAAAAACCTGAATCCAGCAGGCCAGAAGGCAACTTAGCCACCTTTCCCCTCCAGTTCCTTCTCGGCCCCTGGGCACAGACACAGTTGCAGCTCCTCTTCATAGCTGGGGTGGGACTTGAAAGCACCTCTGTCCACTTCATCCTGCAAAGCGGGGCTCACCCAGCGCTCCCACCCGCTGCCATACCAGCAGCCCCGACTAAAGGCTGCGCGCTCCAGCCTCGCCCAGCCAAGGAAGAGGGCAGCAGCCAAGACTATAGCAGATTTGCAGCTTGTCAGGGGCGCTCAGAGACTGCCCAACTTTACTCTAGAATTTTGGGGTTGGAAAGTGGAGGGGCAGCGCTGTGTTTTCAGGCCTGGCAGCACCTGATGGAAAGTCTCCTGCTTCCCCCCCCCTGCAGCTACCTCTTTTGGAGCCTTCCTGATGTCAACAAGCCTGCCAGCATAGATCCGCCAGCTTGTCCTCCAAAACATGGTTCATCTGGCTCTCTCGCCTGCTGTCATGCTGGCAGGTGAGGGGAGCAGGAGACTCCAGCAGCTGCCACCAGGTGCTGCCCCTCTGAAGCAGATGGAAGTACTTGCAAATCCTGCCCCAGCTATGGTGAGGAGTTGCAACTATGTCTGTGCCCACAGGCTATTGAGAAGGAACCGAAGGGGTGCGGTGGCTGGGCTGCCTTCTGACCCACTGGATTCAGGTTTTTTCTTTGATTGGGGGCATATGGCCTGACCCCCAGCGAAATGCAAATCCCTCTCTAAGCAGGTATTGGGAGGCTGAAGGCCTCTATCTTTGTGGCCATGCAGTTCTAAAATCAGTGGGCTGCTGCTGCGGAGGAGAATCAAAATAGGGCAAAACAAGCATCGTCCACCATGGTTTATTGATTGCAAAGTTTTCCTCGGGTTTTCCTATCCCTTCCTGGGCTATTAAAATTACATTGGCAAGGTCTGTACTGAACACTTGGCTGCAAACTACTCACCCAGATTTTAGTCTAGCCCCTTCTGCAATCCCAGGCCACATTCTGGAGGTCAGAGGATGTAGTAACAGGAGAGAGATGCAAAATTGATTCGTTATTATTCTTGTCTTTAGCAGCAATAACTAATGATGACTTTGCTAGCAACCTGCAGGGTGTGAACTTTCCCCCTTGGGGAAAGAATTCAGAAGTGCTAGATGTATTTTTCCTGTTAATTACAGTATATCCTGTTGGTTTTTTAAGGAGCTTATGAGAAAAAGATTTGTCTGAAAATTAAAGGCTGAATCGATTGAGTTGTGAGACAGGAAAGGGAAGTACATGGACCTATGCACTTCCAGTTGCTGACAGGTGTGTCACTAATATTCTGACTTGACACCTGCATGCTCTCAGGGCCCAAAGATTATCTTCATTTTTCATAGGGAGGCATTGTGGATTAACTAAATTTTTCTGGGTTCTGATTTTAAGGTGAATATCCTGAGCTACGGAGGCCTTTGATCTTCTTCTTAAACACATAATAATAAAATAATGAGAACTAAAGCCTCAAAGGGAAGGCAGATTAGAAAGAACGAGAGCTTTTGGGATCTTCAATTCCCTTCCTGTTAAGACAGTGATTCTCAAGCTGTGGGTCGGGACCCCATTTGGGGTCGAACGACCATTTCACGGGGGTCACCAAACAACGCAGTCTGCCATTTTTCCCCCTTTTCCTTAGCTGTGCTTCTCCCTTTTATTCTATTGGCTTTTGAAAGCGAATAGAATAGACTTCCTTGAATAGAATCTAATTCTATTGGCTTTCAAAAGCCAGTAGGAATTGTCCAGGCTGTCTCTGCCCTGCTGAGCCCGCCAAAAGTCCCATTCTGCAAACGGTGCTGCACCAGTTGAGTAGTCCTCGACTTACGACCGGCTGAGTAGTCCTCGACTTACAACCGGTTGGGGATCGCGGCATTAAAAAGGTTGAGAACCACTGTGTTAAGAGTTCCCTAATAAAGTTTGCTCTTCCTTCCTAACATCAGTAAAGATGGTTTTTCCAGAAAATATGTGAAGAGCTGTAATTAGTGATTTAACGATGTTTTCTTTTTGGCTGTGTTTTAATTTATATATAATGTATGTTTAATCGAGGAGGGCTTAGAGAGGTAGAAGTGGCCCATACGGAGGCTGCACCTTGCCCTCCAGATCTCTGTCTCTCCTGCAGATCTCTGGAGAGGAGGAGAGGGTGGCAGGGGAATTGTGTGAGGGAAGGCTGCCCCAATAAGCCAACATCCTTACCATGTATGATTGGAAGTGGGAGAAGGGCCAGCCTTCCTTGTGCAGGACCCGGGAGTGCTGCTCCCCTGCCACCTCCTCTTGCACTCCAGAGATCTGTCAAGATAAAAATTGGACTCGGAGGAAACTGCTTCCTGCAAATGTCCTCCATCTCTTGCTTTACAAGGAGGGGGGGGGACCAGATAGAGAAACACCTACGATGTCTGGGATTGGGAAAAGAACATCTCTTTAGCACAGTGGTTCTCAACCTGTGGGTCGGGACCCCATTTGGGGTCGAACGACCATTTCACGGGGGTCGCCAAACAACGTAGTCCGCCATTTTTTCCCCTTTTCCTTAGCTGTGCTACTCCTTTTTATTCTATTGACTTTTGAAAGTCAATAGGAATTGTCCAGGCTGTCTCTGCCCTGGTGAGCCCGCCAAAAGTCCCATTCTGCAAACGGTGCTGCACCAGTTGAGTAGTCCTCGACTTACAACTGGTTGAGTAGTCTTTGACTTACGACCAGTTGGGGGGTCGCGGCATTAAAAAGGTTGAGAACCACTGCTTTAGCGTGCTATATACACAGACACACAGACACAGACACACACACACACACACACACACATATTCCAAGCTTGGAGACTTGTATCCACATCTGAGCTAGCAAATTGCCAATCATGCCTGGGCTTGGGGAGAAGGCCCTCCCTCTGTGGATAAAAGTCCCCAAACCTGGAATGTGGTGTGTGTGTGCGTGTGTGTACGCGCACGCATGTGCTTGGCTGCTAGCAGTTTGGGGAGGCGAGGAATTTGTGGGGCGCCGAGTTGTCCCCATATCGAGTTAGCCGATGCAACTTGTTCCGTTCTGACCCAGCTGTCTCAAGTCACCTGTGTCCAGTGAGTGGTGTCGAGCAGGCCACGACCACCTGCTAGGCGACTGGTGGTACTCAAATATTGCCATATCCTAAAAGTGGTACAATCTCTGAAAAGGTTGCTCTAATCCATTTCAGGTTGAGATGGCAGTTTAATGCTGATGAGACACTATGATTTGGATGCTTCAAGACCTGTTCCATAAATGATACTGCAATTTTTGGAGCTTGTTTATTAGAGTTTGCAAGTTAATAATTCTAATTGGCTTGCATTTTGGCAGTGTGAAACTTGGACTCCAGGCCGAGAAATGTGTCATGCAAGCAAGCCTGTTTCCCCCCATAACAAAATCTAATTCTCCTAATTAAAATGAACCCGAGTGATTCATTCTTGACAAAAAAAGTGCCTATGTTTTATAGAGCAATGAGCATCATAAAGAGAAAAGCACGTGTCTGTCTTTCTTACATAAATAGGAACACCTGTGGTTCAACTTCTTTATAAAATCCACTTGTTCCACGCATATATACCTATACATGTTTCCTAAAGTCTGAATTAAATTTAAAGAGGCATGATGCCAACTATTGAGATTGTAAAATCAAGTAATACTACAAAATTAAAATGTAAACAGAGGCATTTCCACTATTGTACTCTGAAAATATTTTGAACAAGGTGAACTTACAGTTCCGGCCTGTTTTTCATTAACCTGTTATTTGGGAATCCAAATGAGTAACATAGGAGATGTTGCAAAATCATGACCCCCTGTATAAATCACCATTAGGCCTTAGGTAAATATTGGCTTAAGCTAGAGGGAGAACTGCTGTTTAAAAGGTTACAGGGTTGAAATGCACTGCCTTACACACCACCCTTCCCTTTATGCTGAAGCAAAGTCAACAACTTTTTTTTTTTTTTCTGAATAGTAAACACAGTCTTTATCATCTAACCTGGCTGCTGCTGCTGCTGCTGCTGCTGCTTCAGTTTCATAGAGAAAATGGCCTAAGGAGAAGAGAAAGAATGCACACTACCTCCAGATGTTGCCAAACTGGGATCCAGCTACCTGCATTCATGAAAACCCGAACAAAGTTGGCAAAGACAATTGAGATAATGGCTTAGGTCAGAGGTAGTCAACCTTGGCTCTTTTATGACTCATGGACTTCAACTCCCAGAATTCCTGAGCCAGCATGGTTCAACATGGCTGGCTCAGGGATTCTGGGAGTTGAAGTTCATGAGTCATAAAAGAGCCAAGATTGCCTGCCCCTGGCTTAGGACCTCTGCACTCAGAGAAAGGCAGAATATTCACAATAATGAGGACAGTGCACTTTTCTATGAATGTAACACAGACAATGGCATACTAACTGATAAGACCATTACAGTACAGACCCTTCCCCCTTCCCTTCCCTTCTCCCTCCACTTCCCCCTTTTTTTCCTTTCCTTTTTTCCTTTCCTTTCCTCTCCTCTCAATTCCCAATGGTCTAAACAGCTTAGACCCACCAACAATACCAGATTAAAAAGATAATCACTATCAACAAGAAATAAAAGGACAAGATAGAGGTGCACCCCTTGGATGAGGACAATCTGTTCTCCTATTCCCAAATGCTTTCCATAAAGCTGCCTATTTTGTAGCCTTTGAAACCCCGAGAAGAGGTAGAAATCTGGACATCCAAGGGCAGTCTGTTGCCCAGAAAGGGAACTGTCACAGGGAAAGGTCGAAAGAGTTCCCTGTAGATGGCACTCCCTTGGTGAGGGACTTTCAGCAGGTCTCGCTGCTATATAAATAGATTCAATCTCCAAGCCCCAAGTCATTCCCTTAGTCCCTTTCCTGGCAAAAGATCTGCTCTCATTTCCTTCTACTCAGTTTTGTCCCTGCTCTGTGGAAACACCTCAGTATAGAGGAAAAAAGAGCAAGCTCTACTCTCTACCTTTCCCAAATTGCTCAGTTACAAACTGAGCAGGGAATATTTTAACTTTTTATAGCCGAAAGCAAACCCTATTTTCTCTTGCTATAAAGAGAGAAATCTATACATTTACACCTGTGGTGGGATTCAGCCATTTCGCACCACTTTGGCAAAACCGGTAGCTAATTTTTTGTTGCCCAGGCCCAGAATGGACTTCCGGAAGCAGCATCCACCCAGAGAACTGGTTGTTCACATATTTGAATCCCACCACTGATTTACACTGTAGATGCTCCTGCTTGTCTGTTGAGGCTCTGGAAAGTCCTTGATGTTTGCAAGATGGGTTGACAGTTGGGAGGCTGTGTGAGGACAGTTTACAGTTGTACAATATTTACAACTGACGGTTTATAAATTCGGTGTATTTCCTTTTTAACTAGAAAAGCAGAACTTACATCTGTCTCCAAAACTTATGTGTGGGGGGAGGGGAGGAGAAGTGATTACTTTACATCCACAGGAATATTCTCTCTCCCTCTCCCCCCCCTCTCTCTCTCTCTCACACACACACACATACAGAGAGAGAGAGAGAGAGAGAGAGGCTCTTTCGCAGATGAAGCATGTATTCCACCATCTGAGCTGAGAGCATCTGGATACCTCAGAGAGCCCTTCAGTAGTAGAAACATTAGTAATAATTCTTAAAAGAGTATGCCTTAAGCGTCTCAAGCATCTGATATATGCACTTGACTCGGCACAACTGGTACAGCAGGAAATATATACAGCGTGTCTTCTGCTGATGACTGAGATATTGGAACATTTTCATAACTTGAACAATGCTGATGCAGTAAAACGGGTGCAAAAAACATCATTACTTCTACTACTCCTTAATCAGAATAGAGCTGGAAGGGACCTTGGAGGTCTTCTAGTTCAGCCCCTTGCCCAAGCAGGGGACCCTATACATTTCAGACAGTCTTTTCTTAAAAATCTCCATCAAGGAAGTACCTACACCTTCTGAAGGCAAGCTGTTCCACTGGTTAATTGTTCTCACTGTTAGGAAGAAAATTAAAAAAATAATTTTCTTAAGAAAATTAAACCGGGGGTGCCATATCTTTGTGAAAAAAATATATATGAAGGTTGTCTGAAAATAGAAACTGTTACACAGTTTTTCACTCAAGTGAAGTGCCAAGGAGAAAGCATTGTTTACAGAATGTGGGAAAAACCACAGAGCATTAAGTCTCTAATAGTTCTTTGTTCTTTTTTTTTTTAGGACATTCATAAAGAGAGCTATACACACGCAAATAGGTGATAGGTGATAGATGGAGAGAGGGAGGGAGGGAGAGAGAAAAAGAGAGAGAGAGGTGCATACATATGCGCCTAAAAGAGAGCTGCAGTGGGGAAAGTATTGAATAGGCTGTTGAAAAGGCATTCAGAAACAGAATATGTTTTTGCAACAATGAAACCAAAACTATCTTAGTTCAGGAAAGCTCAGTGCAGAATTAGGCTAAAGGCACCAACCATAAAATGTAGCCAGGATTCAGTGCCTTCCTCCTTTGGGTGAACCTCTCTAATATTTGCTAATTTTGCAACGGACACTACTTGGAAATCGGTACAGGTCAGCCATGGAAATGAGATAACTTGTCCAGATAGGATATATTGTATTAGAGCAGACATGTCAAACATAAGGCCTGGGGGCCGGATGCAGCCCGCAACGTGGTTTCATGTGGCCCACGAAGCCATCCTGGAAACAGTGAGGGAATGGCCCCTGCTGCCTTGGCCCCGGCCCAGGTCACCCGGGAGCCAATGTACAATTTTGTGGTGGCCATCTATGCTGAAACGCATTCAGTCTTAGTTCCACAAGGCCATCTGGAAACAGCAAGGGACTGGCCCCTACCGCATTGGCCCCACCCCCTGGGCACGCGCTGGGGAGGTGTCACCCTTTGTGAGGAATGAAGAAATGCACCATCACTTGGAAGTGGCCAGCAAATGGCCCTTGCCTGCTTCACATATCCGGCTTGATGGCCTCTGGGGGAGAGGTTTCAGCAGGCAGTGGGGCGCTGTCCTCACAGCACCGAGAGGCTGAGCCAGGTGGCGTGAATCCAAAAAGAAGCACGCCGCCGCTCAGCCCCCAGCCTGCCTGATTTCAGCAGGCAGTAAGGTGCAAAGCTGGTGAGCTTCGCATTGCCCAGCTCAGCCTATCAGCGCTGTGAGGAGAGTGCCCTGCTGCCTGCCAAAACTGGGCAGGCTGGGGGCGGGGTGGCATCACGCTTTTTTTCGGATTCCTGCTGCCTGGCTCTGGGAAGCCCACGGCACCATCCAGTCCCTCTCGCATGGCCTGAGAGGAACAGTGAGGCTCTTCCAGTGGACTATGCCTTGGCACTTGCCCCGGTCCCACCCCCTTCTGCCAGAGACCCTCAGATCTGTTCCACTCCTGCCCAGGCCCCCACAGGTACCCTTGACGTGAATGATGAAGAGCTGGCCATGCCCAGACAGTAGGCCACGCCCACCCAATAGGCCGCGACCACCCTGGTCAAACCTACCTGCCCCCCCCCCTGAGGACAACCGCAATGCTGATGCAGCCCTCAATGAAATTGAGTTTGACACCCCTGTATTAGAGTATCATAATTCTCATCATGAAAATCTTTGAAACTTTCCTCAGAACCAGCTTTGATTGTAAGCTAATAAACAAGCTTTGGGGTTTGGGGTACTGTATTGTAAGCTAGCTAGATTTTTTTTTGGGTGGGTGGCATCGTGCTATAGTTATCAATAACTCATCTCTGAGTTATTTCAAAAGTATCCTGGTATCAAATTTGCTGCCTTTTCCTGATCCCTATCCTGCATGTGCTGTCTGTTTTAGCTTATACCTAAACGTGATTTTTGCTGTTCTCCCTTCTTCCAATGTCACCAAAGAATTGGCAACTACCTGTCAATCATGCCACCTCCATGATGAGCAAGAGAGCACATCTATCAAAACTGGCTGCCTCTGCAAACTCACTTAACAAAGAGGTGGCCCTGTAGTTACATCTAGCCCGTTAACTAAGGTGAAGCTGAGAAAAGAACAGCAGTGGGAGAAGAACGACCTGGGGTGGAATAGATCTGTACAAGCCTGACGTAGACATAGTGCTTGACTTATGATCACAACGGGGACCACAATTTCCATTGCTAAGCAAAGTAGTTGTTAAGTGAATTGCACCTGATTTTATTACCTTTTCTGTTAGAGCTGTTTTAAGCAAATTACGCAGCGGTTAAGCAAATCTGGCTTTCTCATTGACTTTGCTTGTTGGAAGCCAGCTGGGAAGGTTGCAAAGGGTGATCACATGACTCTAGGATGCTGCAACCATTGTAAATACATGCTGGTTGCCAAGCAGCCGAATTTTGATCACATGACCCTGGGATGCTGGGACAATTGTAAGTGCAAGAACTGGGTGCAAGTCCCTTTTTTTCCAACACAGTTGTAACTTCAAATGATTCCTAAATGAATGGCTATAAGTTGAGGACTATCTGTAGCTAGACTGATCTCAACCTTTAGGGGTGACAGGATAGCAGTGTTCCAATATCTCAGGGGCTGCCACGAAGAAGAGGAGGGGTCAGCCTGTTCTCCAAAGCATCTGAAAACAGGAAAAGAAGCAATGGATCAAGGGGAGAAACAACCTAGAACTAAGCAGAAACTTCCTGATCGTTAGAACAATTAACCAGTGGAACAACTTGCCTCCAGAAACTGTGAATGCTTCAACACTGGCAATTTTTAAGAAGAGATTGGTCAACCATCTGTCTGAAATGGTATAGGGTTTCCTGCTTGAGTAGGGGATTGGACTAGAAGACCTCCAAAGTCCCTTTCAACTCTGTTATTCTGTTATCCTGTTTGTCTGGATCACCTGACTGTATTACTAACAGAATGGTGAGCAGGCCACATTAGATTTTACTCTTATCAAAACCACCATGGGTGGCTGTCCACTTACAGGGGAAAACACCATTTCAGTGATAGAAGAACTACAAATGACTTTAGCCTGATTATGCATGAGTTGAAGATGAAATGAAGCAACGGCATGGGGACACGGCAAAAAGGATGTTGCCTATAAATTTCTGATTAGTTGCAAATGAGCCCCTAGGTTTGCTGAAGGAATTGAGAAACTTTAGGCACTCAGCTTATACTGTAATCAAATGAGCTTAAAAACATTTATCATGCAATATGTATTGAATTGTAGTGCTAGGGCAAGCACAATCTATTCCTACCCAGCAGATAAAGAAAGCTGAATAAATTAGGAGGGGGAGCAAAGGAGGGGGAGGAGAAGGAATAATCCCATTCACTTTCACTTTGGCATCACCAATTGCCAGGAAATGGCCTCACCAGAGACTATATAAGGGAACATAGAATAGAATAGAATAGAATAGAATAGAATAGAATAGAATAGAATAGAATAGTAACTTTATTGTCAGTTTGAATAAACACTAATCGGCATACATTAAAATGAAATTTTGTTGCATTCAGCTCTCAAAGGGTCACCATCTCCGATATACACTACATAAATATGACAAAAATAAATAAATAATTATGCATATACCCACATATATTATATGACATAGAAAAACAACAGTCTAGTTTGGGTTATATATACATATGCCTGGCAAGAAAAACGAATCTTGCAAGTTTACCAGACGGATGACATAGGGAACAAAACTATTACAGAGTCGGGTAATCCAGCTAGAAATACTTCAAAACCTCCTCCCAGAGGGTAGCAACCGAAACGGACCATAAAGTGGGTGTTGGGGTCTCTTAACAATGCTTTGAGTTCTAAGCACATAGCACTTATAAGCAGCATCCTGAATACCAGGGAGCGAGCTTGAATCCTTGATAGCAAAAAAGGAAACCCCCCCTCAAGTTTCCCTTGTGAAGAACACCTATAGAATCAGACTCCGGCAACTCTAAGATGCGAATAAGAGCCCTGTTATGCCAACCATCTTAATGGTTCAAGTGATCTGCCTATATGGATCATCTTCCCTTAATCTAGGGGGTCCCTGAGTTTCCTTTACTGCAGCCAGTTTCCTGTTCTGCAACTGCCAGAGAGACTTCCTTTGGGTCTGCTTTTTGTTAATGACACTAGAAAAGCTGGGGACTGGGAAAAAGTGAATTAATTTGGGAGGGGTTTAAGTAAGGGAGAGGGAACTTTTTATATTTTTAAAAAGAAATTTAGTTGGTTATTTTGGAGTTAACAAAGCAACGACACATGTAATACTTTAAAAGAGAAGTCCTCGTAAGTCCTTTAAGTCCTCAGCCTATCATTATTTAGCTGCACCATTGATTTTCTTCAAGCTAGTGTACAGTATTCAGTTAACTGGATCTGTTCTTTCAGAGGCATTCTGCCAGAATTCTTGTACTGGTGGGAAGGAGGGAGAGGTGGACTTTGTTATCCCTCCCTTTGCAGGCCTCTCCCCCACTGCCTAGGGCAGGGGTAGGCAACCTTGGCTCTTTTATGACTTGTGGACTTCAACTCCCAGAATTCCTGAGCCAGCCATGCTGAGGGAAAGGGAGAGGTTTCCAAGCTCAGCCATGCTGGCTCAGGAATTCTGGGAGTTGAAGTCCACAAGTCATAAAAGAGCCAAGGTTGCCTACCCCTGGCCTAGAGAGTTACCACCATCTGTAAAAGAGGTGTTCTCTTCCCACCCCACTTTTTCATTTTGTGAGTGGGGAAAATAATGCCTAGATGAAAAGCAACTGACACTGCCAGAAGAGATTCTCTTGCTTGTGGGAAACTTTTTCAGGATCAGCTTCAATGGCCAAAGATGTTAATTTGAGTCAACTTAGATGCTGTGCAGGCACGGTCAGACTCGCGAGTTGTAGAAACAATTAACAGATTTAACACACACATGCGTGCACTTATAAACTACAATATTGCTGAATTAGTTCAAAGGAAATCCTTGTGTAGAAGCCTGTGAGAAATATGAGGTAATCTTGGATCATCCTAGATCGATTTTGCCTTACCATTAAGGAAGAGGAAACAGGAGGCTGGGGATCTGAATTGAACTTCTTTCACTTAATGAGATGGAATGGGGCATAAATTCTGTGTCTTGAACTGAGAGTGTTCACAAACAGTGGAATAACTTGTTATCTGCTGATTTCCATGGCATCCTTTCCCATAGAAACCAGTTGGCCTTGTTTCATCTGCTGTGTTGCATGGAAATGCTGCCAATTAGGCACTTGTTTTAATTACATTTCAGATTTTTTTTTCCCAATCAGAAAAAAGAAGAGCAAACAGTGAAAACAGCACTTATGATATGTCTGCATACAGCAAATTCTGATCTAGTAGCTGAACATCAACAGTATTTTCTAACAGCTCTCTCCCACTCTTAGACTATTCTGTAAGGCCTTGAAGACCTGGCTCTTCTCCCCACCCCCAGATTAGTCTGCAGGAGGCCTCCTTGTTGGAGAGGTATTTTTTTAATTATATATATATACTGCTCAAAAAAATAAAGGGAACACAACCGTATAGGATCCTATACGTTTGTGTTCCCTTTATTTTTTTGAGCAGTATATATATTATTGAAAGAGAATTTTGCTCAAGATTAAAGCAACTTCGGAAACGAACAGAAAAATAGAAAAAAGGAAAAGATACCATTGAATACAAGAAAAATGAAGGAAAGCAAGAGACAAAGGAAAAAGAATGTAAAGGTGTGTGAGTAGGACAGCCATATAAATCTATTAAATAAAAACGTAAACAAATGCATGGTATCTAAAGAAGTAAATTCTTATTTTCTTTGCATCAGTTATAGATATGGTAGTTACCATCTCTACCCTCCCCAATAACACATCTTGGTTCTCTTCTTCCAATATAAGCAACCCTTTTGTAAATCAGCGAATTCCTTGTTGGAAGAGTTTTTGTGCATATTGTGGGTTGAGCGGTCAGATGCCATCTTGGTTATTTATATTGTATTGGGCCTTTGTGCCATTTTGTTTCCCATCAATATTGTGAGCATTTTTGGAACCAGGCAGCACCTAAATCTAATGAAATACATACACACATGCACGCATGCATGCATACATACATACATACATACATACATACTCCAATGTCTTATTGCTTGGAAATTCTAGGAGTTGCAATCCCAACACGTGAAAAATGCCAAACTTGATGGCAATCTAATACTATGTCCATCATATACAAGGTTTCATCAGTTATTTTAATGAAAATAAACTTTAAAATATTTTCTAAAGGCCATGACATTTATGAAAGGTGAAGTTTCTTAACATAGTAACCCCATTCATGTTTGAAATGTGTTCCTGAGTTGAGTCCCTATGATCAACTGAATTCCCCCTACCTTTAGGCTACATAGGAAATATCCCAAATATCCCAACCTAGTGAGGAAAGTTTCTAATGCAGGGGTTCTCAACCTTGGCAACTTTAAGACTTGTGGACTTCAACTCCCAGAATTCCTCAGCCAGCAAAGCTGTTCTAATGCATTGGAGTAGGACAAGGGAAATGTAGAGCCCCCTCCATTACCATCTTAAATCTTTTGATGTAAACTTCCTACTTTTTGTTTTATACATGAATTGGTAAAAAGCAGATTTGCCTGCCTCTTATTGTGTTGCTTGGTTTTTTTTAATGTGTAGACTGGGATTGCCTGACAGCTGACCAGCTATAAAGTGACCCATTCTAGATTGTACCTGTAACAGAGAATATTTTTAAGCTCAGGATTGAAATGAGGGTTCCTTGGTGCTTTCTGAGTTTGGTTGTTTTCTTGCAGACAGTTCATTACCCAAACTAAGTAACATCCTCAGTGCACTCACTCTAGGCTATGTTTGGAGCCTGGGGAATGAAGTGGGTGAGTGTACCTGGGTGGGTACACTCTGTGGCAGCACAACACCCCTCAGGCTGCTGAGTATCTAAGTCAGTGATTCTCAACCTTGACAATTTTAAGGCATGTGGACTTCAACTCCCAGAATTCCACAGCCAGCATTGCTGGCTGTGGAATTCTGGGAGTTGAAGTCCACATGCCTTAAAATTGTCAAGGTTGAGAAAAACTGATCTAAGTGCAGGAACAGTTAGGAGAGGTTGTTGGGAGTATGTGATGGGGGGGTAAGGATAGTAGGATTGGTTCTGTGGCCTGAGAGAATGGGGCGGAGGTTGTGACAGAGTTGAGGAGACAGCGAATAGGCAATGCTATTAAGATCACAATGGATAGAGGAAGCAACGGCAGGAAAATGGGGGCAGGCTGCTCATGTAGCTGGTGAGTCCGATGATTGAAAATAGCCCCATTTTACAATCTTCACTATTCAGCTCTGGTGCCAGGTCACCAGAACCCAGGTGGAGTTGAGCTCCGATTACTGCTATTGATTCAGTATGCAATGGATGAGGAGCAGAATTGGCATGTGTAAAATAAAGATCTGGGTGAGATCATAGGGGGAGTTTCCTTCTCAGAAATGCACCTACCTGGCTTATTAGCTCAGCACCAATCTTGTGCACGGGATAGAAGGTGGGGCAATAATTAAAGTCCTGTTGCTGAAGTTGTGCTCTTAAGGAGCTGTTTTGGTTTGTGCCGTTGTACAATCTTCCCTGCTGCTTCACAATCCTACCCTGAAGGACTAGTGGTGACATGATAGCAGTGTTCCAATATCTAAGGGGTGGCCACAAAGAAAAGAAGGTCAACCTAGTCTCCAAAGCACCTGAAGGCAGGACAAGCAATGGGTGGAAACTAATCAAGAAGGAAAGCAACCTAGAACTAAGGAGAAATTTCTTGGCAGAACAATTAATCAGTAGGAACTACTTGCCTCCAGAAGTTTAGGGTGTTCCAACACTGGAGATTTTAAAGAAGAGATTGGACAACCATTTGCCTGAAATAGTATAGGGTCTCCTGCTTGAGCAGGGGGTTGGATTAGAAGTCCTCCAAGATCCCTTCCAACTCTGTTATTCTGTTATTTTGCCTGAACGGCTAGATTCAGATTGATGGGAGAGCCCCCAAGGCTGGTAGTTCTTGGGGATTTTAATCTGTGGATTTTGAAACTTTTAAGTCAGTCGTATTGTCTTCGTGTTAAATAAGGGGGGATCATTTGAAAGCATTGAAGAAGAAAATTATAAATTTTAGTAATTAGCCCCCAAATGAATCCAGGTTAACTTTAAAAAAAATGGGGCTGGGGAGCACAACTTTTGCTATGCTATTTACAAACTGCACAAAGAGGGTTTCCTGGAATGTGTTCTGGCCTCTCACTAGCCTTGAGGAGGCCATGTTGTGAGCTTGCCACTTCACACACTGCTTGTTTTAGCAGCTCTTGCTCAAGGTCCTTATCTCAATTCTTGTTTGGGCAGCTAGTTCCAAGCCAAATCCCTCAGTGCCAATTCCTCCACATTAGTGTAGCTCATCTGAGCACAATGCTCTTTTGCACAATTTTCAGGTTTGCTGAGCAGAGGCCACCACCTTGTCAGAATTCATTGTTTTCAGAATGCTTCTAATTAAAACTGCCAGCCAGTGGTGTGGGGGTCTCTGAAAGGTGCATTTCCACTCCGGGGAAAGGCGGAGATTTGAAAACTAGCTGAGGTTTTGCTTAACCAGGTCTTAACAGAAGCAGTCTTCTATTTTTTTTTTTACTAGCCTTCCCTTTTCTTCCTCCTGGACTCCACCTATTTCCTGCTAGATGACCTAAAGTCAGAATCTTCCAAGATATGATGATATGCATTGTCTGGGACTCCTAGGGACCACATAGATCAGGGGTCCTCAATCTTGGTAACTTTAAGACTTGTGGACTTCAACTCCCAGAATTCCTCAGCCAGCTTTGCTGGCTGAGGAATTCTGGGAGTTGAAGTCCACAAGTCTTAAATTTGCCAAGGTTGAGGACCCCTGACATAGGTGGTTCTTCAAAGAGGATCTTTGAGCGGAAGGAGAAAGAGTCTCTTTTGTCATGATTAATGACTGGCGAGTTCAAGAGCAACCTGATTGGACAATGGCTCTGCCTGAACTCTGCCATTTGTGTTTAACAATTCTGTGTCCTTTGTAAAGCTATTTTACTTTCCCTGAGGACTGAAGGAAACTCACCCAGGGCAGTAAAACCTGTTGATCCAAAGGTTCCTAATCTCTGAAAAGCAGTCAAAAAGCCATTTCAGGAAGTGATGAGAAAAAGAAGTAGGCAGGCCCAGAGTCCTTAAAGGCGCCAAGGGTGGTGCCAGCAAAGGTGATTTTTCCTTGGCTTCTAGAGCTCTAAACCTGCCAGAGGCTACTTTGCATTCTCCTTGCAAAGAGCGACTGTTTGGCAGACTTGTGTTGATCTCGAGTCCTTTCCTTGTCCAAAGAGGAATTTTGAAGAGCCAGTCAAAATATTGTCCACAACAACCACCTTGTGAGGTGGCTGAGCTGAGAAAGAGTGACTGGCTTTCACACCTAAGGCAGGACTAGAACTCAGAGCTTCCTGGTTTCTAGGCCAGCACCTTCATCACCATACCAAACTGGATTGGCTGCATTTTGGTGGGCTGGGCTTCTGAAAGGCTGTTGAAAGCAAACTAACCAAATGCCTCTGATGGTAAATCTGGAAATTATCTTAATTCAGGGGTGTCAAAATCAGCATGATACTGTCTATCCAAAAGCATCTCTGTAAATAATGCTAGAGACTAGAGCAGTGGTTCTCAACCTGTGGGTTGGGACCCCATTTGAGGTCAAACGACCATTTCACGGGGGTCGCCAACCCACGCTGTCCGCCATTTTTTTCCCTTTTCCCTAGCTGTCCTACTCCCTCTTATTGGTGGCCACACCCACTTGGGGGTCACCACAACATGGGGAACTGTATTATGGGGTCACGGCATTAGAAAGGTTGAGAACCACTGGACTAGAGGCTAGTCGTGTTATTCAGCATGACAAGGTATTCTCTTTATTGATTTTAATTAAACACAGCTTTGTAAAAAGTCAGGTGGGAAAGAGAGTGAAGGGTTTGGCATCACACTGGTGGCAATAAATCAAATAGCTTTTCCCTGAAACACTTTTTTCTTTCCCAAACGGTCAATCCGGGTGCTTCCCCAGCATATTGGATTTTCTTGCAGAGTACTTTCATTCTGGCCAGTTAACTCACTTTAATTAAAAGAAAGATTGGGAACAAGTAAAGGCTGGATAAAATAAAACTTCCCTCAGAAAAGATTTACAGTGATAAGATCTGAAAAACAAAATGTGAAGGTGAATTGTCCTATTTACAAAATGCATATGGTCTGCTGAATCGTTATAATGACAGCTTGCCTGTTGTATGCACTCAACCCACAGTATCTTATTTTTGCAACAAAGCCTGGAGAATGTCAAGGTTATAGTGACAAAGAAAGCAAAAACAAAGGTGATCCTTGAAGCCAGAAGTTTGGTCATGTATTCAAGCTTTCATGAACAGAAAATGATGTGTAATGAATGTTAAACATAACATTGGAACATGGATCATCATTTTTTGCTAAGGAAAATATTTTATTCTATTGCAATCCATTAAGGGTGTGGTTATTAGTTGTGAAACTCCTTAAGAGTGACAGATGTAAAATGGGAAGTATTAAACTAATTCCTTTAACAAATCCAGAGAATTCTCATGACCAGTTTCCTTGTTAGGAAATGGAATGTTCAAATACCAACTATTGACTTGGGTCTGTTCCTTAATGCTTCTTATTCTCCCTCAGAAATTCTTCATATGCATTTTGAACATAACTGCTAGCTTCACATACTGATGCCAGAACAAGCAGGAAATAAGGGCCTGTTTGAATTAAATTATTTGCAATCATGATTGCCCTCTTTGCCAATGACCTCCTCTCTGTGCAGCATTCATTCTGGTTTCATTCTCTTGCACAAGAGTTGGCTCCAATGCAAAACACTAGGATGTCAGATTGCACATACTCTAGTCTAGGCTGAGTAGGAAAAGTCATCTGGAGTTATTTGGTGCAGAACCTCTAGTATGTCTTCAATTGTTATACAGTCTATTACCAACCACAAGTATATGTGGATACTAACATACCCTCATTCCCCAAATCTCTAACCAGTCAGAACTCCAGGTATACAAGTATATACTTACAGTGGTACAGCTAATTTACAGAAAAACAAAGAAACAAATAAAGTAGTCCAGTGTAAGCTGGGGTTTTTCATCATTTCTACTGCACGGGTTATTGCTATCCTATCAAATTCGAAAGAGAAAAAGCAGCACCAGAAAATAGGCTTAGCTGTCTGCCTGCACAGAGGCCTGGCTTGCCTGGCTCACTTGCACATCTGGAGGTGGGATAGAAATAATCCCCTGCACCTCTCATTTATACCACCTTCTCTCACCCAAGGCCTTCCAGATGCCATGGGGCAACCCCACCCCCCCATTTGTAATGAACTCATGACATTTTTTGTTTTAGCATGGATCCAATTTTTTAAAGAAAAGGCAAGCACCCCCTTTCCCCCAAATTGCACAAATTGAAACACAGCACAGGTAAATATTTGATGGACTTGCCAAGATCAGCAAAGGATTTTACCCTTTGCTTATGAGAAAGCAGCCACCTGCAGTGTGTTAGTGCGTTGGGTTCCTCTCCTTCTTTAGTGTTTAGTCTGCCATTTCAAGGTCTCCACTGCCCAGCAGGCACTTATCTCTTTTCCTCTGTTTTGCCTCTCTCAGGCTTTGCTTTTCTGTCTGTTAACATCGTTCTTGGCTGCTTTGTATTCCAGTTGTCATTATTTTGCTCTCTTCTATCCTTCAAATCTCCTTTCTTTCTCCTCCCTGTGTCAACAGTTACTCAACAGTAGATGCATGTCAAGAAAACTTACAAGATAAGGTGATACTAAATATAAATCTATTGCAATAGTACCAGGAACATTGATAAATGCTGAACTAGAAATCTGTTGGTTGACTTTTTTTCCTCTCCAATTGCTAATCTACATTGTTCTATATTCACTGGAGATGTAGAGAAAATATAGCCATTAAGGAATTACAGTATGGGCTAGGTGAACAATTGGGATTTTTCACTTCCTATATTGGAAAATAATCTGAGCAAAGTCGGAAATGGGTGGACAGTATAATTCCTTGTGAATTCCACCCAGTGAAGGGATGGACTTGCTTTACGATAGAGTGGATGGTAGCAAGTACTGAACAGGTTCTGCTCAGAAGTGTGGAAGGATGCCACAGAAAGGTTTGGGATGAAGGAGCTAGAGACCTACCCATGGGAGCCAGGAAGTTCAGTCCGTGTGCAAGCACACGCCTCGTTGCATCTTTACAAACATGTTTTCTTTTCCTTGCTTTTTTGTGTGTTAAACGTTCTTGATCAAAGTCTTTCCTATTATTTCCTTGCTTGTTTAGGAAGACTGTACTCATCTTTCTTGCATGACTGCATAATTTAAAGATGTCCGCCCCCTTTTTTCTTTCTTTGTGAACATCATGATAGCTTGTTTTGAAAGCCACTTCCTTTTTGAAATGTTGGGATATACAGTAAGTAGATACCACACTTCATCATGTTCTTTATGGGTTATAGCATCAGTTGCTGGTTATGTTCTGTTTGAGCAGCATTACTGATCAATTCCACTGTGTATAATAGGATCATGTTCTGAACAATGTATTTATAACAATGTCTAACAATATTAGACAGACATCTGAATTAATGTGGCTCTTTCTGAGCCACTTATATTCACTTATTCTTGAGACATCCAGTCTGGTAAACTTTATTTCCATTTTAATAATTTTAATCCTTTCTTTAGTTCATGTTCTTTGCGGTCCATGTCCTGTTTATACATGTCCTTGGAAAGTGAGAGTGAAAGTTTCTCCCTCCCACATGCTTTGACTTCAACGTGAATTCCTCTTGCTCCCCCTCCTTTTGCTAGCTATTTGGGAAATATGTCCAGTTAGAACCAAACGATGGGACAAACATCAGGTGGTTTGTCTCAAGGTATTTCTTTTGTGATAAGACAAAATACTCTACTCTTCTTTAGGCCTATTTAAATGTCAGTGTCTTACTTTCCCTGTGAGCACTAGAGTACACCAAGAAAAGTGCCTGAATCAACCTCTTTTATTCAGGATACTCCTGCCTATTGCCAAGAACAGAAACCTGTTTGACAGACAATTCTGTTCCAGCAATTTCCCCTGCCTGGATGAGTAGAGGGGCCAGCATTCTTGGCAGGAACAACACCAATTGTGCTGAAAGATCCCTGAAAGAAACATTGTTTTAGAGCACCCTTGCCCCAAACTTTGTGCCTTTGGTTTACTAAGTCATCATGCTGGCTTGGGGGAGGGGAATGGGAGTTGCAGTCCATCACTCCTGAAGGGGTTTGAAGGGTAATAGAGTGGGGTGGTCTGGCTTACAACTAATCTTACTGAGCCTGGCAAGTGAAAGGGAGTTGCAAACATAGAACAATTTAATTAACTTAGAAATGGCTGCATCTAGTGAAGGATCAAACATCTATGCTCCTTTTGCTGTGGGAATGGGCAGTCATCTGTGAGTGATCTGTAAGATCAAAATTCATGTTTAACTTCCTTTCAGTGTATGAGTCAAAGCTGGCTTCATAACAGTTTGTCCATCAAATCTAGACCTCTACACAGCCCTTAAAGCATAATAAAATACAAGTAGAAGACAAAACAATGTTATTTTGGAGACAGCTTTTGTTTGCTGTGATGGCTAAGGTACCACGATAGAAACTGAGAGACCATGAATTCTAGTCCTGTCTTAAGGACAAGGGCAGTCAGGTGACTTTGGTCTAGTCACTCTCAGCCTAGGAAGATAGCAATGGCAAACCACTTCTGAAAATCTTGCCAAGAAAATTGCAAGGACTTGTCCAGGAAGCTCAAAGGATAGAAATCAACACTGACTCAAAGGCAACCCTGTCCCCAAAAGCCTTTAAAAATTAGATCATAAGTGCAAATTATGACCTGAACCCTATATGGAAAATTTGATGTTCTGCTCAAAGAAAAGATTATTAGAGACATTAGTTGTTTTTGTACATTTTATTTACTAAGAAGTAATAGATGGAGTGGAGGTAAACAGTCAAGAAATCTACTCCTGCTAACTTCAGGAAGAAATATCTTCTGCCTTCAGTTGCTTCAGTTTTTGCATATTTTTATTTCCTTCTGTGCTTTCTTGGGATGACTTTCACATTCCAGAATATTTCAAAACCATTAATTTTCAGAGAACAAATAATTGCCTGGCCATCTAGGACCATTAACATACAATTAAGCAGAGGAAGGCATATGAATCATTAGCAGAGACAGCCAGTCCCACATACCCAGTACAAGCTGCACATTTGCATAAAACTGGCACCCTTCTGAAATATATTCCCTTTTGCTTATGAGTTTCATATTACTGATCCTTATTGCAGAGGATGGTGCTAGCAATAAACAAAGCTGAAGGATAGTTGTATAGTAATTGAGGTTCACCTGTAACAATTTACAGACAACTGCAATGTTTGTTCATGTATTACACTGGAATACACTTGTGGAGCTTAGTTATGTACACTGAGGAAAGAATTCTTTGAGGCTTCCGAGGAAGATATGGCAAACCGTGTGAAAGCAGAGTTGACTATCACGGCAAAAACCAAGGGATTCTTGAACAGACTGGTTCCTTGGAACCTGTCCAGATAAGGAGGGGAAGGGAGATCACCCACTTGTGCTCTAGACATCTTCTCCCTACCAGGAGATTGCCAGACTGTGGTTTTCCACAGGTTTGAGCACCAGGAGACCATATGATTAGCCATCTTGTTCACAACTGCGGCAGAGATTTTTAAAGGACACTGTTCACAAACCTCACTTCCTAGTCACTTTTGGAAATTGTTCATTAATTACTCATGTAATTTCATATAAATTACAAAAAAATTACAAAAAAAGAAAAGGATATTGAATTTACAAGAGGGAGGTACTGTATTAATGGAGAATGCAGCCACACCAAAAGCATTTTATCAATATCATTCCAGGGAGAAAAGCCAGAGAATTTTTCCAAGGTCAGTATAGAACTAATATTAAAGAGGGACAAGATTTGACTTTAACAAGAAACTATTGGGTGATACTATTATTGAATAATGATTGTAATTTGTTCACAACAATTCTGGCTGATAGACTGAAAATATTTTTTAAGAATTTATTCATGAGAATCAATGTGACTTTTTACCTAAAAAAGAGTTAAAGGACAATGTTAGAAATGTGCTGGACGTTTTGGAATATTTGGAGCAACATAATGAAAATCAAGCAGCACTGGTTTTCTTAGACTGAGAGAAAGCTTTTGATCATTTGAACTGAGATTTTTTTTGTTCAAAGTTTTGGAAGATAAGAATTTTTGAGAGAACTTTATAAATCAATGTATACTTCACAGAAAGCACAAATAATTGTTAATGGAGATGTATCAAACCTTGTGAAGTACAGAAAAGAAGGAATGCCCACTGTCTTCTCTTTTATTTATTTTACAACTGACAGGCCAAGAGAATGATTTAGAAAATTTAATGAAAATATATGTAAAATAAAAAGTAAAAGCAATTTTATACACAACCCTTCTTTCTCTTCCACCCCACAACCATCTCTTTGTTTCTAGCTTTGTGCTAAACTGCCACTAATTTTACATGCAGGTAATTTAATTTCAAATGCGGTTGTTTCCATATATACTGATGTTGCTAGATAAATAAATGAGCAACAACCCTATAGAATTCTATCCTTTTTATTCAGGCTTGAACCTGCAAAGTCCTTTTTTAACCTATTTAACCTATTGCAAACATTAAGTAATACAGTCATTTGGGGATATTGACCACTAGTTACTGTCTTTGCTGTTGTTTGGTGTATCTGTTCTGTGACGGAATGATCACAACATGAACGTTTCTCCCCCTCCCATTATCTTTCATTAATATTTGGATCCATTTTACAGAATGAACGTAATTGTTGCTAGCACTTTATCCAGTGAGGAGGGTATTTTTGTCTCTACTTACTTTGCTATGCAATAAATCTATAAGTACCATAGTTTCTTTGCTCTTTCAGTAACATTAAGAGACATGGACAGAAATAGCCTGTCAAAGAATACCCAAGTGTGCATATTATGCATTATTATTATAAAAGTCAGTATCAACCTGCAAACATTGGCCGAATTACTGGATTAGGTATTGCTGGGATACATAGCAAGCACTAAGCCAAAGTTCAAGCTTGCAGCTTTTAATGGACAATCCAGTTTTGGCACAGGACTTCTTTCAGGATGGTGGAGGATCAGAGTCTAAGGCCAACATACCATAAAAAAAAAAGAACTTAAATATGCTCAGGTAGTTCTCTGTTGCCCTTTGAATGGACACATGAACAGCTTGGCAGAACTCCTGTTCTCAGTTTTCTCCTTCCTCCCCTCTTATCAATTAAATCTGGGAGCAGACATGACAACTCAGCTTGGTTAGGATGAACTTTGGTTACAGAGTGACCTGTTTACTCCAACAGTGGGAATGTCTATCAAAGTCAGCCTCCAAAATCAATATCTTACATCACTGAACTCAATGACCTGGTAGGTTAAGAAAAGTTCTTTCACCAAGATGGATACACATATATTCTTCCCAAGAATATCTACTACATAGAACATCCCTCATCTTCAAAATGAGCCTTTAGGATACTATCGGTGCCTTTGGGCTGCACACAAACTGAATTTTAGAACACATAACCGAGCCGAGGTGGCGTAGTAGTTAGAGTGCAGTACTGCAGGCCACTTTAGCTGACTGTGTTCAGCAGGTCAGCGGTTCAAATCTCACCAGCTCAAGGTTGACTCAGCCTTCCATCCTTCCGGGGTAGGTAAAATGAGGACCCAGATTGTTGGGGGCAATGTAAACATATATATACATTGCTTACTGGTGTACACCGCTTAGAGAGTGCTTGCACTTAAAGCGGTATATAAGTCTCATAAATAAATAAATAAATAAATAACAAGTAACTGTAGTTCAGCCTTTCCTGGCCCAATGCTTTCCAGATATGTTAGACTACAAGTTTTATAATATCTAGCCAGCATGTATACTTAAACACCTCTGGAAAGCACAATGGTAGTAGCCTGTCAACGTAGTCATTAGAGCCTTCTTCTTCATTTCTGCAGAGATACCAGATCTGGGCTGCAGAATTCTAGGTGACAACTGGGTAACAGCAAAATGACATATTGTCATGATTACAAACCAGTCAGAAGGACACTTCCTTCAAAGAAGAATTCCTCTATAAAAGATATTAAAGTTAGTTGTCACTGACATTTTGAGCCTGTTCGCACCTTCTGTTTGTCTATTTCCCAGTCTATATACCCACCCATTTATTTATTGCACAAGGAAAGGAAGATTCATGGAAATTACTAAATAGAATTATTGCATGGATATGTTTGCAGAGCAATGTAATATTAGAATAAAATGCAAACTATATAATATTAAAAGAAACAGTTCACTTTTATCTTTATATGCTTGGATTAGACCAAACCAAGAGACAATTTCATAATAGTTTAACTTTAGCATTTCCAAAACTGTTATATTCAATTTTTATTAAAATCTAATCAGAAATTAGCTAAAAGATCTGTGTAGTGATAGCTATATAGTTACAATTGTAATTAAAGAATATAGAACCGTTATTTTAAGAGAACCTGAACCAAATAGGAAATTCTCCTACTCAAATTTCTCACTTCAGTCAGCACTAAGGACATAGGAAATCCTCTTGAACCTTCTCAGTCAAGGACCTGTGCCAGACTTAACAAAACTTGTGCCAATTCAGAACCACGAGAGGTAGTTATATAATGATAAAGACTTGCTTTTGGAGAAGGTTTTAATGAGAATTTTCCTTCTAAAATTAATGAAATTAAATTTCAAGTATGAAAATGAATTTGTTGGCAGGAAAGAAATTTAGGAAAAGGAAGGTAAGTCATAAATATTCCAAATAAAATCAATATGGTTCGCTGGCTAAATTGGTTACTTATTGCCTCCTTGAATTAAGCCCTGGTATGAAGTTCGCTCTTTGTTCTTGGTTATTTCTGAGCTTTGAGAAGAAAGATCTCAAGCACCTTCCTGTCCGTTGTCTTAAATGGGGTTGAAGGGAGAAGTGTTGGATAAGTCAGCTGGGATCTAAAGAAATTCAGCCTATGTTGGTAGCAACTCAACATAGTCTCTTTTAGTGAGAAACTCAAGGAAGAAAGTGTCTAAATTATTCTCCTTCCCAGGTTATAATGAAGATGGCCCGTGATATCCAGAACAGGAGTTCATATGGCAAAATGAAATGGTAATTTGAATTCAAAAGGGATTTTGCTATTTGTTCAGCTATAACCTAATAAACGGCAGAAATACAGCAATTGGAACAACTAGTTATCAAGACATCAGAATTATATGAATGCATGGACCTACTACAAATGCAATTAAGGAAAGCAAGAGATCTTTTTAAGTGGATTTCTTTAAAGCAGGAGGAGAAAATGGAATTTAAATGCTAATAGCACGGTGTACACAGATACAGAATAAAACGATGTGATCTAGAGTTGCCTGGGAAATTTTGGGAGTTGGTCTGAACTTTTTAAAGCAGCCAGGATTGAGAAACATTGCTCTAGAGAGTGGAAAAATCTCTGAACAGAAGAGACGCCTTTAGCCTGAAATCTTATTGATCTTTCCATAGGAATAAATCCCATGTCATTTCATGGGGTCCTCTTTCTCAGGAGACCTGTACAGAAAGGAGTGCTCAGTGGAATCAGTTTTTGCCTAATTTAGGTAATAATCTGCATACCTGCCAACTCACACCTTCCTGAATGAATGTTTCATGGCCAACTGCCCTTGATATACACTGCTGATCACTCCCCAAGCCATCTTCTGTTTTGTGTCATGGCAATCAGATTATCAGGCATTAGCACTTCCAGTCTGGAGTGCCACATAACTACTGATTGCTTCCACCTGCTGGCACTGCCATCTAGCTGGGATTGAGGAACAAATAAAAGGATACCGTAAGAGTATTTTTTTCAGGCAAGTTGACCAGCCTGGTACTAAGATGATTCTAGTCAAGCTGAGACCACTGGCAATTCTGTTTACTTCCAGATATATGCAAAATTACAGTCTGGCTTATATGGGTTTTACTAAAAAAATTAAAATAAAATATAAATAAAATGTAGCTTTAAGACTGGCATAACGGAAAGGCTATTAGGATATTTTTTTCCCCCTTTTCTGGTCTTGCTTTCTCATATGCTAAATCACAGAATTGTATTGTAAATCCTTACTTTGTTATTATTAGGGTCCAGCTGTTATTTTTTGGAACATATTTTGGGAGCAAATTCTCAACATTATTAGTTTGCATCAGACAAAGGTTCATCATAAATAAAATTCCTATTTAGTTCCTTCTTGTTGTTTTAATTATGGAAATTTTTTTTGCAGCCCTTCAGTTGGGAGGACAAGCTAAGAAGGGTGGGAAAGATAGTATAAAAATATCTGGAAGGTGAATATTATTATTTTAAATATTCAAAGCAGCCTTCTTGTGATTCGTAATAAAATAAAATCACAACAGAAGATGAAATCATGAAATGATTCATAAAAAAACAGAATTACAAAGAAATAATCTTACTATAATGATTCATCCTTTTGAAATTTGACAAATAATAAGCAGGTGAAAGGTGACAGAGTTGGGTTACGATAAGGAAATTGACTTTTTCTTCTTGAACAACTCAGTGAAAATCTCTTCCCAACCTTGCTGCAGTTTGCTCTCTTATATAAAATTTACATATACTTTATCTATACAGATTAAATTTTCCATAATTGTACAATAATTATACCATAGTAATATGTGCATTATTTAAATATTTAATCTGAAGAACCAGGCTAGGAGTGGATCATCATGAAGATAATACAAGTAGTCCTTGACTTACAACAGTTCACTTAGTGACCATTCGAAGTTACAGCAGCACTGAAAAATGTGGCTTATGACAGTTTTTCACACTTACAACTGTTGCATCATTCCCATGGTAACGTGATCAAAATTCAGACGCTTGGTAGCTGACTCATATTTATGACGGTTGAAGTGTTCCCAAGTTCATGTGATCACATTACCTGAATTTTGCATATCAGTTATGAAATATTTTCTTTTCTGTCAAGTACAAGAGACTCATTCAAAAGGAATACTTGACAGAAATGAAAATATTTCATAACCGATATGCAAAATTCAGGTAATGTAGAATGACATACTCAAACTACTAGATCTGAGTCCTGTGATTCAATTCTTATTTTCTGTTCCTTTAACTTCTCTCAGATTAATTCCCCATTCACGTTTTCTCTGAAATCACCTCCTGCCACAAGAAAAAGATGCTTTCCTATTTACAAACTACTAGAAGTTGCCAAGTTCTACTTAGATTCAGAAATTAAGCACAGCTAACCTGGCTTTTTAATCAATTAAAAAAAAAAGTCAGTTGTAAGCAATGTTAAGAAATAGGTTACAGCTATATTAGCACCATCTACAGGGGATCAAAATCAATACATTATCAATTTCATAATCCTATTTTTATTTCATACACAAATGCAACCTGAACATGGCATTCTCTGACACAGACGTCATTATGAAACATCAAGGTACCCTTGGGTGTAGGAGCACTGCTTTTAATTGCCTTGCATTTCCATTTAGCCTGACTTACTAGGAGCTGGTCAAAAACAGAAGACAAACTCAAAGGCTTGGGCTGATTTTTGTAAATAAATCCAAAGAGTTAGAGCTGACTGGTGAAAAGCTGTTGAAAATATGGGTCAAATTTCTCCACTCCTTGAGCAAATCATATTCTTAGCTTTTTAAAGTGGATTTTCACCCCCACAGGTTATTTGGACAAATTATTGAAATGTCAAGATATTTATCTATCTTACTGTTTGTGCATATGGTATTAATATTTTCTATCTGCAATTTCTTATTGTTTATAAATCTTTGCAACAAATTGTTGATTTCTGGGGGAATCTTTTAGCAAAAGGATTGGGGGAGATTTTATTTACTTTTTCTGGAAAGCTTTTCAGGGCTGTCCATAAAATACTGTAGGGTCAAATGATCAAGCCACAATCATGCTACATGGTTGGCAAATGATTTATTCTTTCACTGTTTTATAATCCCTAATGCTACACTCTTTAATATCAATGCTATTATAATTATATATGCCTCAAGTTTATTAGGGAATTTAAAGCATAGATTTAGTTGTGACACTTCATGCAGTTTGCTTTCATCCAATAGACTATAATCTTTTAATTTATTTTTCTACATGTAGTTACAATTTTCCACCTGGCACTTTCACATCTAAAACAGCAGAGTCGTCTTCTATAATGGTATGTAGTAAAGATCTTAGAGGAGACAGAAGGAAAGCTGCAAACTGGGCAATTGGCATGTAAAAGATTATCTCAGCCCACAGAAAGGAGGAAAATTTCAGAAGAGACATCCCCGCCCCTAGTTTTAGCGACAGT